>NW_008239054.1:6730913-6745395 GCF_000691975.1 Corvus brachyrhynchos | reverse complement strand
TCTGTAACTTGTCTTTTGTAAGATATTGAGAGATACTATTCATGATTCTTCTTCACTCTGTTTAATTGCCTTGAACACACATTGAGAAAGAATGGGGATAAGATTAATCTGGAAGAATTTGACATTGATGTATTCTCCCTATAGAACAGCAACTTCCCTGTATTATGCCTTTAAGGCACATTCTCAAAGGCACAAGATATTACTGGCACTTTTAAACTAAAACACCAAAGGTTCAAACTGATTCCACACCACAGCCTGGAGATCAAAGACACACATGCAGCCTCCAGCCCATATTCAGACTGTCACTCAACAAAGGACTGCTGGCACATAGAGGCTACCCATGGAGAGGCTTTTAATTTGAGAGGCTAAGGAATGGGTGCCTGCACTTGTCCTACTAAGAATATGTGTTCAAAAAGCATTTTCCAAGTTGTGTCACCTAGCATACCTCAGTGAAAGTCTTTCAGGATGACAAAAGTCTTTGCAGACTAAAACAACTTGCTCCTTTCACAGATATAAAATGCTCCATTAAAAAATAATTAATTTTGTTACAGTAAGAGATAATTAAATCAGCCAGCAGTTGAAGGCAGCTAATTGAGAACACAAATTCCCTTTCTGCTGCTGATCATAACTAAATCAGAATTTGTCAAGATGGAGAAGGAAAAGTACCTGGTTTTTGATATGGCATGGAAATAAGACATGTCACCTTCAGACTGAGACTCTTCTCAACCTCTGTAATCTTCCCTATTTCACATTGTTGCAGGACATCCGTTACCTGATTTAACCACTTAAGTAAAAGAGACAGTATCCTTATCAAAAGCATACAGTAAGGAGTGTAGAGACTGAAGCTGCCTGGCAAGAATCTATTTCCTTCCCCTCCCTGATCACTACTACAATTGCCTGAGTAGCAAACGCAATATGAAAATTTCCAGCACATTTATACTCTTGGCTTTTTGTTTCGCTGTTTGGTTTTGGCAGCTTCTTATTGTAGAGAATGGAGAAGAGGCAGAAAAGAAAAATTCATCCAAACAGAGGAAAAGCAGTCACCCAGTAACTTGGAAATCAGGGCTAAAAGGCTTTCAGAATGGTTTTGCAGTCAGCAAGCCTCATACTGTATTTCCTCAGGAAAGTAATTTTTTTTTTTTAGTTGTTATATTCTGTTATTCTTCTTTCATCCCTATTTTTCCCAAGACTATCAGTATCATCCTTCATTTCTCTGGCATGTAAGAAAGTCATCACTTTGCTGAACCTCATGACACCTGTGTAAATCAAATCAAATGTTCCTGCTAGAGGTAAGAGCTTTGTTTTCACAACTGCAGGCACAAGGACGGGGACAAAGCTTTGGAGTCAGACATCCAAATGCAAATCTTCTATTCAATAATACAATGTCAGGTTAGTTTTTGTCTATATGCTGTTTTCCCTCTTCTTGACTGTAACATGAAATGACTTCATCATTATCCCAATAAAACAATTTATGTGAGTTTGCTGTGATTCCTTGAGGTGAAGTTTCAAGTTTTGAGGGAGGACAGCCTTGTATTTTATCAGGCTGAATATTATTGCTCCACTTCTAGGAGTTACAGATTTCTATCTTCTCCTTCTATTCAAGTTATGCTTTTAATCAGAGACACATATGACAGTGGATCCTGAGGAGTGGAAGGATTTGTACTCTGTTTCCCTGCTGTCTTATACATGCTACGTCTGCTGATTTGCAGATAACACATATTGCTGTCACCATGTGACATACCACTTTCACAAACAATATTTGGATTGGTACCATTACTGCTATACCATCCACTAAGCCTTGCCACACTTCCCAGTCATGCTGTTATTTGTGGTTTTTTCATCATTCAGTCAATCAATATATAAAAACCTGACATAACGAGCAGTTTTGCCATGTGAGGATTTATCTAGTGCCCACAGAATACTAAGCCCAAGCAGTCAAGAATACCTTGATGCACTGATATCATAAATAATATTTAAGACATAGTCACAGCCAGAGTGGTTAAACACAGAAAAATAAATGCTCTCTGGTAGCAATACTTCATGTCATTCTATAGTTGAACACATACATTGACAAATTCAGGAATTTAAAAGCTTTCTGAAACCTTTCCTTAGACTGAGAAATTTCATTAACAAATTGATTTCCAGATTGTATCAGGCAGAACCTGACTGCAAGTGAAAAGATTTTTAGCACAATGAAATCCTGCTATTTAAAACATCCTCCATCTTATAGAAATTCCATGTGACAAATTAAAAAAAAAAACCAGAGCTCCAGCCACATACTTCATTACAGGTCATGAACTAGGCCATTTTCTAGAGAGAGCGTTAAAGGATAGTTTCAAGCTTTCTGTTACTTTCTCCATTCTCCCCAGAGACACACTATTATTTGGTTTCCACAGAAGAACTGTTTTTCACATCAGAAAAAAAATCCTGAAGCAGAAAAAAAAAAAAATCTGATCTGACAAGCACTGCAAACACAGTTAACAAGCTACTTTAATTATCCTCCTAAGATTTTCCCATTTGTACTCTGATCATCATCTTCTTCACAAATCTAATTATGCCTCATTTGTTCTTGCTGCTCTACTGTTAGTGAGTATTCCAGGTGGAAAAGAGGAGCCTGTTTGGAACTGTAACTTCAGGTAATTGTTTTAACTATATATTTTTTATTTTGCTATAGAATAATTTGCAGTTTTTAAGAAAAAAAAATATACAGGAGTATTTTTGGGCAATATGAATATTGAGTAGAAAGCCAGGGTATTTCCACATCAGAAAAGCAAAACTCAACGGCTATGTGAGAAGCCATCCATCTGAAAACTATCACTAGTCAGATGATTGAATAAATGAAGAAAATCGTGCTATTATCATCTGCATTTTAGAGGCTAGTATTAATAAATTCTGATTCCTCAGCAGAGGAAACCTTTCCACAAACTTGACCTTTGAGAAAGTCAGAAAGAAAACAACTGGGAATAAATGTGCTTCGTGAGTTAAATTCTGAGACACAAACCCAGTCGCTATTTAGAATTTATGCACTTCCAGCACTTTTAAAGTCCATAGTAATTACTGCATTGTGACTGAGTACAGACTGAGTAAATGCCCTGAAGTACCATAATTTAAGGCCTGATGAGTTGTTTCATCTAACTTTTCAGAAGTCCTAGGTTTGCCCCCCTACCATGCCTGAACTTGATTTCACCTAGATTGCTTTTTGAGACCCATTATTTTTATTTGATTAGCCTACTGAGACAGATGACTGCTTCCTCAAACTCAAAGGCATTTTTGAGTACAACAAAATGCCAAGCCTTAAAATCCGGTTTTAAAGCTTAGCTTTAAAAGCATCAAACGTAAGTTTCTAAATTTTAAAAAAAGATCCAGAGACACAAGACAGTCAGCATTAGAATATATTCCATTCCATGCCTTACCTGAACCAAATTCCATCCCTTTAGAGATTCAGCAATGATAGAAGTAACTGTTGCACATACACCACCAAAAACCATCAGATGATTAGGTCCATATTTTATTGCATCATAGAAGGCTTTGAGTCCTTTTGCATTGTCACACTGGGAAAAAAAAAAGAGAGAGACAATATTCAATGTCACAAATAAAATAATTAACTAAGAAATAAACTATTGGGCAGTTGGGCAGAGAAAAAAATCAGGGGTTACACAGATATAAACGTAAGATTTAAACTTGAAAAATTAGAGCACTCTCTTCCAGATCCCTAATGTGCCATAGTAAAAGAACAGCAAAATGCTTCCTTACATTGTACAAAACCAGAATTTTGATACCTCCATTTGACAAATAATAACTAAGTCCAGCAAAAAATGGTTGACCAAAACATTTATTTTCTACATTCAGAGCTACCATTTCCCAAAGCAAAACTTGGAATGCAACACCACATTGTCAGCAGGACTTCCGTAGTTGGAGGAAAGCTTGACACTACTGATGGTCTCTATAAAAAAAGTTCTGTCTCTAATGTAGACTCCTAAGGAACTTCTATAGGAAGTCCAACCTCAGTATTCTGTGCAAAAATATATAGCAGAGAGCCTGTCATTTAGAAGGACAATGCAAAATCTTCAAAAGATAGCAAAATATTCTTTTAAAGTGCTAAGAATTAATTGTTCTGCTCTCATAGCTCACACAGCTTTGAGAGGAAGGCTGGGCTAAATGACATTCTGTGGTCCTTCTAACCTGACCTGTTCTTGGCTTCCCTGATAATTGGTTTGATCATTATTTCAGGTGTAAAGAATTTTACTGCAAACTGAGACCAGGACTGAAAATTAGGGGAAAAAGGCTCATGATAGTCAGTATTGCAAAAGATATATCAATCCTTGAATAAAGTCATATTAATCATTCATAATAACCCTAATTCCTAAGCTTGCAACAAAGTATTAATAAATTATGTGCCTGAAGGTAGGAATTTGATTCCAAACCATACTGGAAGTTAGGAGTGCCAACAGATTATAATAGCAGCTGCCACTGTTCCACTAAAAGCCACTTTTTTCTCTTCTTGAAATGAAAGTTTTCTGCCCTCTTTTGCCTATTCTACAAAGTGTTCCTTGAATGTACTCTTTATAAGAACCATCACACACCAGCCTCCAATATTTCATTATGACTATTCAATAAAAGAGTTCATTTACTATCAGCATCCAAGTAGTAATTGTACTGAATTCTGCAGAGAGAATAAAGATTTTGACTAAGAAGTTCGGAAGCTTATATTAAGCTCCTTACTGAATTAATATGTTAAAAGCAAAAATATTATATTTGCATTCTATCTGCAAGAATAGCATTATTGCTCCCACTTATTCAAAAGGATACAGATATTTAATGCATAGACTCTTTTAAATTGCATAATATAGCCCAACACTTTCCTTCTTAATGCAGAAAAAAACCCAAAACCACTCAGTATGGCAGAGGCTCCCCTATTAGTTTGATGTGTTGGTGGCAAGCTCACGTTGTGAGGGAATTAAAACTGTGATCGTTGGAAGAAGCAGCATCCTCCATTCTTACTCCTTCACTCCCTAGTTAAAGACCAGTTTATTCCAAGTGCAACTAGAAGGCTCAGCTACTTCTTGAATTTTTAAGCAGCCAAGGACAATACAGCTTTAGGTATCTTCATTTAATTGACATTTAGCCAAGTCTTTTCCGTCATCCACCTTATCATTTGAAGCTGCAGCAGAAGAGATTGTTGAACTGGTTTTCATACCAACTTAAAACCAGTGAATATAATTATTTTTCTTTTTTTTATTAGGTCACATTTAAAATGCATCCCTAAGTAGCAGTTTGAGAAGAATACAAGCCCTATATGAAATAAAAATTATGTTAATAATAAAATGACTGTCCTAAGTTGCAGTCTGGGAAGGGCCTGTGAAAGTTATGGATAAATAAAATCCTACATTCTAAATTATAAAACCTTATGGTGTGTTATGTGAAGCAAAATTCATGCTAAAACCCACCCTTACATCACAAAACACTGATGCATTTTTAACTACAAAACGTTTCTCACTGCAGTAAACTTAAGCAATTATGGGTCCCAGTAGGTTGACTCACTGGGAGGTCCAGAATTGGCATTAGTATAAGGTCTTTCTTTCTTATTTGATCTTTTCATGGTTATGAATATACTAGCATGACAACAACCCTTTTTCCATCACACAGCAATTCTCTTGGGAAGGTATGCCAAAATATTTGTTCATCTCTCCCAAAGTGAAAGGTTCACACCACTGAGATATAGTACTGTTCAATCAAAAGTACCTACAATAACACCTGGGCTTCTCTTTGATGTGATCCAGTTAAAAGCCTACCATGTTTTCACCTTTGTACTTTCCTCTTGACCAGTCTCAGTTCTCTCTCTTCTAGGCCACCATGAATAATTATAGCAGACTCTGCCTACTCCTTGAGCAAGATCATTCCAATAGTCAAAGTATGTCTCAGAGATAAAGAATAAGAACTTAGTACTGTGGCTGGCCACAACTGGACAGAAATGAAAGGAAAAATGAGAACGATGGGAGAAAGCAAACTTTCACATTTGTTTCATGACACATTTCACAACATACACTGTGTATAACATTCTTCCCTGCAAGCAACAGAACAGTCTGTCAAAAGCATTAAAAAATAAACATTCAGATAAAAATAATAGCCCTACCAAGCCAGACAGACAAGCAGTAGAAAACGTTTCTTCCTGCCTCTAGTCTGAGCACTGTATCCTTAGTGAGCTCCTGAAGCCCTCTGAACATACGTACTTTTTCAGAAATCCCAGATGGCCACCACTGCTGCTCATGGTCTTCAATTTCCAAACCCTACATATGTAACCCTAAAAGAGAGCAGTGCTGTTGGAGGACAACAATCACTGAAATTCCCATCAGATCACTACCAAACAACTTCTTGAATTGTTGTCTACAAGTGACTCAAGCTCGGTCCAGGAACAACCCTTTGCAGCAATCTATTTACAGTACAACAGAAGACTGCATAAGGACCAAAATCCACATTAAAAAGCAAAGGCTAGAAAGTCCTGGCCACATGTGGATGACATGAAGCTGACTGTCTTACTAATTGGAGCATGACAGGGAGCAATGAAGGGGAAAGAATCCTTAATAAAAAGTCACAAATTTATATGATGAAAAATATAACCTGAAGGAGCCAGCACTGCTTTTACTACCAAGTTTTGATCTTTTGCCTCAATTGTCATCAACATATCTACTTCACTGAGCTGAACAGCAGCCAGCTCACTTTCAACCCATATATAAAACCTGGCAGCTATGCTCTTCCCCTGAACTTGACTGCACATTGAAACACTGACCAAGGTTGCAATATGTTTACCCAAACTAGAATTTCAAATATATGTGATTTGTTACTCATCACAGTTTTCTTCAGGAGAAGGGGCTGAGAACTACCTACCCCAAACACATTAATTGTTGTGCATAGTCTCAGCCAAAAGCCAGCAATAAGCCAAATATAAATAGCAAACATACATATTAATGAAATAATTACATTAAGTGTATCTCTTAACACAGTGTCTTGATACAGATTACCTGGGAGATTCACAAGGAAAAATACAACCAAATCACTAAGCAAAGGTTTGTGAAGTGTCCTGCCTCTTGCTGTGACAAAGACAGCTTAATATCACAGCTGGCACCTGACAAAGTGTGCATAGAGGCATCTATTTTAATTAGGAAAAACAGCCAGATGAACTGCATAAGAGACAAGTCAAAGGAATTTGTGGATTGAGGTGTTAGCCTTCCTGAATCCTCTTCAGAGGAGAGGCTGACAAATAAAAACTATAATCCTCCACTGAGAAAAGGATCCAAATACACAGGGAGGAAGAACTGCCTGAGACATTAGGGGTGCACAAGGACAAGAAAAATTTCTGGAGAGAACAGCAGAGCAGCTGAATACACAGGAGAGACCTCCAATCTACCCAAAGGCCCTCTGCGGCTGAGAGAAGGATGTCCCATGTGAAGGCCACACATCACTGAAGTCAGGAGAAGCAGCAGGACTGACCTGTGAGGGTTGCTGGCTGCCAGGAAGCCTGTCTGGCAGACAGTGAAAGAGACACTGGGGTGTGCACTGAAATCCTCATGGCCATAAATATAACGCACTGCAAATCCTTGGGGCACAGAACAGAAATTTGAATGGCTCTCATACACAGAAATTTTGCCAACTCTGTAACATTGACAGGTTTGAGTAATTACAGGGCTAGCACAACAGCAGATACTCTCAATTTAACCGATCTTGTTAGAGTTGCACAGCAAGGAACATTGTAGGGATGGATCCACTGGTCACATGTGTGATATGTTTAGATTTCTAGCTGTTGGATAGCTATGCTGAACTGTTCCTCAGTAAGCTGTATTCTGGCACAACTATACTTTTTCTGAGTAAAAGCAAACATGAGGAACTATTTTGGTGTCTATTGAGCTACTGACAATTGATGTTAGAGAGCCTTTATGAAAAGAGGGACTAACAAACAGCTGTCATCTGCATAATAAAATATCCAACTTTATCGAGCGATATGAGAGCTTTCAGCAGCACTCTGCCCTAAATGCTCATAAATATATAAAGACACTTCTTTGAACAGAGAGAACAAAGGTATAAAGCCTTACTCCTGTCCTCTGCAAAATCTTGCTTAGAAACTAACTGTGTTACAACATCACCTCAAGTGGAGCGAAGAGATGAGGAACGCCAACAATTATTTTAATTTAATTTTCATCGACTTCTTCAAAGACTTCAATAAATATAGACAATTCAGTGAAGAACATATAGACAACTGCTCAGAACTACAAAAAATGTCAATCAATTTAGCAAACTCTGCCTGTTTTGCATGGGCAGGGCATGCTTCCCCTGAGGTTTCTCTCTGTTTTCAAGTATCTGCAATTTAGGTACTTTAAAAGCCAGCAACTAGATTTTTGCATTTAATCACTGTAGCTGGATTTTCTTTCCATGAGTTTTCCATGAACCTCTGCTTTGACAACCACAGCATCTGGTGACAACATAATTATCCATTGAAAGAAAAAACACTACCTTTCACTTGTTCTAGAATACTTCACATTGTGCAAAGTAGGTGTGAGATATCTTGCCAGGGGATGTTATGAATGCAAAAAGTTCACAAATATGTCCAATTAAATTGGACTAGTTCATAGATCAAAAAACAATTCAAAACTTCTTAATGGAGAGGTGTCAGTTTTCTCAAGAAACTCCTGAATCACAGATTATTGGTGGCCAGGATACTACTCCAGGGAAGCAAGACTAAAATCTCTCCCTTTCTTGCTGATCAACTGTTCCAAGACAGTGCAAAGTACTTGCATCAACTCTGGTCTGGACTGCTACAGCCATTCCTATGTTCTGCATTTGAAAAACAAAAACAAACCCCTCCAGCAACTACACTAAACTTCTTGATCTTAAAACTGAAGGTAGATCATCCCAAACAGTAGGCTTTTCTGTTATGTGATTTCCCTAACATCTTTTAATTTTAACTACTAGCAGTCATATTTGGTTTTGCTTTAGAAGAAGTGCAAACAGCAGAGGAGGACTTAATCTATTCAGTGAAGTAATTCCCAGTAAATTAACTCTCTTACCTTGCCACCTCTTGACATACTTCTAGACTTTACCTAGCAACTCCTTTATCTGATTCTGCCTGCTGCACAGCTCATAGAGTGCTACCACTAAGGTACTGGTGCTTGGCATCTCATTTAACAGCTTATATTCTGCCTTAAGCATCACCAGCCTCTTTAATCACTGCTTCCAAAGCAAGGGGCACCACTCACTCCTCTGTCCCCTCATTTCCTAAGAGACTCTCTACACACCTTGTGAAGGCTCAGCCTCTTGCTCAATGACATTTTCTTTTTACTCGGTTCCCTGTTTGGAACTGAGTCCACCAAGCAAGATAAACAAAGATTTGCTGTCTCTCCCTATAAGAGAAGTATATTTACTTTTCCCAATAATGCTCTTTTTCTTATTTTATGACTTTTATTTTCAGTCTCGTTACTATTTCTTTGAGTATATAACATTTACACGGAATGATTCCAATTTAAGAACTCCAATATGAAATGGAATTGGAATGTAGCAAATAGATAAATCCTGTGTAATCAAAACTGACTCTATGTTTCCATCCTGATTAAATATGCAGTAGTAGCAGAGATCAATTTGACTTCCTCTTTTGAGAGTAAACTTGCATTCAGCTTGAAAGGTGAAGTCTTTCCTCAAACAAAGGTAAAGTTTTTTCCCGGATATGTAACTGTAACACACACAGAAGTTCAGAAGACCATCCAGAAACATTTTGTGTGTTTGTGATATAAAGATCACTCCCTTTCAAAAACACAACTATTGGACTGATGTGGCAAAGTTTTGGTAGTAGAGGAGCTACAGGGGTGACTTCTGTGAGAAGACACTGGAAGTTGCCCCCACATTTGTTCCCAGAACTGACAGCCAGTTCTGGCCAGTTCCAAAACTGCTCCACCACTGCCCAAAGCTGAGCCCATCAGTGGTGCTGATGAAACTCTGTGATATTAAATAACAGGCAAAAAAACCACTGCACAATAGCTGTGAAGGAGGAACAAGAAAAAAAGTGTGAGAGCAGCCCTGCAGGCACCAAGGTCAGTAAAGAAGGAGGTGCAGAAGATGCTGCAGGTGCTGCAGCCCATGGTGAGACAAGCTGTCCCCCTGCAGCCCATGGAGGTCCATAGTGAAGCAGAGATCTACTGTATGTTTTGGTTTATTTTATTTTTTTTTTCTGGCTGTACAACTATCACATGCAGGAGTTGTTCTATGCAGAGATGAAATTCATAATTCAGGTAACACTGGCCAGGATGCCTGCAAGAAGTTGAGCAGAAATTCAAATCATTAATATCTCATTGTGACTTGCTAATGGAAAGATAACTTTTGGGCCTTACAGAGCTCCTATTTTGCAATATGAGCAATTAGTCAGATCCCACAGTATAAGTTACTGAGTTTTGTTGGATTTTTCTGCAGTCGGACCTGTCATCTTACCTGAATCAAATTGATGTTAATTCAAATATTCCTGGACCAGAGGGGATTTTATAACATCCACACTGTATTGGTTCAGCCACAACATACAGTCCATTTTATTTAACTCATTCCTGCACCAATCCGATAAAATATTGCACAAGATAGTTTTACAGATGTTTTCTAATTAGCAGCATTAATTGAAATGGATGAATGTTCCCACACACAATGTCATGTTGAATTAGAAGTTTTTCCAAGTATCCTTAAAGCTGCATGTGGATGTTCACATTTGCCCTACTATGGCATAAATATATAAAACACAAAACTAAGTCTTGGTATTGTATTGGTTTTTTCTGACATTTCTGCACTCAAACACCAATCAGATATTTTTGTACATTCAGTATGAACAGGGAGACCAATACTTTGCTTACTTCTTCCTCCCAACCTAACCTGTACTACTCCATTGTCATTATGTTTTATGGAAATAAGTGGAATTATGAAAAAGCATAAAATTCCAAAGGAACAGTAAAATAATATATCCAAATAGATTTAGAAAACAAATAATATGTTCTGGTTTTGAGAAGAAGTTGGCTTGGTTTTCTCCAGCTATTCCAATTTTTACCAACAAGTTCAACATTATAATGATTTCTAACTAAACAAAGAATTAATTGAATTATTCAATAATTGAGGAAAATATCTTCAGACTTTATTTTAATTTTTTAAAGTACCCCTAGGAAATCAGTTGTGGTTTTGCATTTAAGTAACCTCAAAAGGTGTTAATTGTTTCAGACACTTGAGTCCCAAGATCATTGCCACTTAAATTTCCTGTTGCAATCTACTGATTATTTTGTTGTCTCTCAGACATGTGCTGTAGTAGATTTACAAAGGACTTGCCCACTGCAGTTCAAGTACAAAATGAAGAGCTAAGGGAGACAACACTGGCAGGTTCAACACAGAGGCACTAATGTCAATTCTTCAGTTTTGTACTTCTCTTATTTTTTTTTCTTCCCTTCATTATTACCATTTATTATTTATTATTACACTACCATAAATAGCCTATGTTTTCATTGTCACATTCTGTTGAAATATTTCAGTTAGATTTCTTTTCATTCTCTCCCCTGTGCTTTTTAGACTATAAGGAAAAATTCAGAAAAGTGAAAAGATGTGTCATTTAAATATGACATTTGATTTTCTTCTCCAGATCTAGAGTATGAAAAATATATGATGTTTAGCATGAACAATCAAAAATAATAAATCATACTTCATACGGTGTTTTGCAAATACATTTTCTGAAACTACCTGTAAAGGTATAGTTTCACCAATTTTCTTCTTTCCTTATGTCTACTACTAACTATATATTCAGTTTTAATAGGATTGGGGGTTTTTTTCCCAGGCAATTTTGGGAATAGGAAAATCACCTCATGCAGGGAAGGGTACCATCTCTGAACCCTTAGTGGGTCTTTTCAGTACACTGAAAATTGTTAGATACTAAAAATGTGTAACTCCTTTTAACTGCGACAGTGCTCTTTGCAGTGAATAAAAGAAAGGACTGAAATAAGAGCATATAAAAGGAGAAAAATCTGAATTTATAAATAAAAATCAAGAAGTTCTTGTAGGTGGAAGAAAATAGAGGTGTATTAGAGCAAAACATTTGAAGTACCAGTGATATACATGATAGAATGCCTGGCACCCCTCTCTGCAGTAATAAGCTGCAATTGAAACCAAGATAGGAGTGCAAAGATATTTTGAAAAATCATTTGACCCTCAGCAAGCAGCAAGAAGCAGTTGTAGGGGAAGTCTGCTATATGAATTCTTTCTTTACCATGACCTACTTACTCATGAAAATGACTTCATTTTTATAAAAGGGGTAGGGGTGGGGAAAAAAAAAAAAGAAAGAAATCTTTCTTGATACTCTTCTGACATGAAATTCAAATGTTATTCTGAGGGTGAAGCAATATAAAAAAAAAAAACAAAACTCTTCAGCATCCTTCTAGTTAAGGGTCATCTTGAAATAAAGTCTCCCTTGTGTGCCTCTGTCATATGGCAACAGGGCCCATGTCTCAGTGCTCACAACCACAGAAATTTCTAAATAAACATTCACCGGGGATGACAAGAGACACAGATGACTCCGAGGCCCTTCAGAACTGTTTTTATAACTTCTGAAAGTCATTTACCTGGAAAATGTGAGACAGTCTCTTAAGCCATCACAAGGATGTCTGTAGCATCCTTGAGAATATATTTGAATTTTAATAAAAGGTCCGAAAGCACCTGGCATTTTTGGAAAATATGATGAAACTCTTTTACTTTAGAGGATGATAATCAACATCAGGAGTGCTTAGTGGTACATGTAGCTCCCAGCATGACTTTTTCTGAAGCAATATTGTTTAAAAGAGGGTTTTTATCCTTTTTTTTTTTTAAATTCCCAGCCAGAACTTCAGTAACAGAGAGAGAGATCAGAATTAAAATACAGCTGACAAAGTAAGAGGTTAGAAAGGGCTTAATGAATTAAGAATAGCAAAAAATAATTTTTTTGACTCAAAGGTCAAGAAAATCT
The DNA here is from genome assembly GCF_000691975.1 of Corvus brachyrhynchos. Lineage (NCBI taxonomy): Eukaryota > Metazoa > Chordata > Aves > Passeriformes > Corvidae > Corvus > Corvus brachyrhynchos. Next base: position 6,732,395 of record NW_008239054.1, on the reverse strand, counting down.
GGTGTAATAGCCTTTATCACAAGTCCACGATTTTTAATTAAAATCTTTCTGTGATGTAAAACAGTTGAACTTTGTCTATTGTGAATAAAGCTCTGCTAAGGTAATTTATCTAATGAGGAATAATTTATGATCCTTTGGATAAGCTACCATTAAGTTAGCCCATAAAAGCCAAATTAAATCCATGGTATGCTTTAATTTGGCTTAAATTTACATAGCATGAGACTACAATAATTCACCATTTTGTAGACATCTTAGGCTGAAAATGGGTAGAGTGCATATAAACACAGGTATCACCATTTTTTTCCCCTTAATACCTGGCAAAAGAGACAATATGGAGAGAATAAAGTTTTATTTTAACAGCTACTCAGATGGGATGACATTCAGGCCATGAGTAGGCACAGTGCTTCACAGCCAGCAGGTATGAAAAACCCCCAAAATCCCAGTATCAGGAACCTTGCTAACAAAAACCTGAGGTGTCACAGACTTCTCTGCAATGCAGAGTTGACTCAAAGTTGAGTCTGAGAGGCAAAGGAAAGAAAAGGACCAGCCCTAGAAGTATGGAGAGTTACTGGGGTGGAAACATGTTCAAAAGGTTTCCAATTTAATGAGCTCTGTAGGCAAGGTTGTCACGGGTATTACCGCAATCAAACTTAATTTGTTTTTTCCCTATTTAAAGGCTCACCTTGATCTAGTTGATTTTATATTGCAGGAAAATAAGTGGTAGAGATTAGGGACCACTTCAAAAACATGAAATGGTGGATCTGTCTGACATGTGGTCCTGTCACATTCACACATGGACACTAAATTTCAGTGGCTTTAAATCTATAAAAGCAAGATACTTCCTCTGTGCTGCAAATTGCAACGTGATTAACAAACAGGCGTTCCTTTGCAAGATCAAGTAAGGGTAGCAGACTGACAAATAAATCCTCACCACTCATATTCAGCAGTGTAGTACAAGATTTCTACAACCAGAATGACCAATGTTCTTTCTTTTTCTTACAGCCCTTACAGAAAGTCTTAATTCAGCTTGCCAAGAGCAGGGTATTACTCACCTTGAAGTATTGACCCTTGGGGGTTCTCTCCTTATGCTCCCCCCCTAAAAAAAGCCATATGGCACAAAAGTGAAATAAAAAAGCTGAGCTGAATGAAGGTGAAATGCCCACAGAGAGCACAGCTCAAACCTGCAGTTGGCCCCAGATCAACCACCCAGACCTTTAAAAGCAAATATATTCAATGCAAGTCTGGAAACTGCCAACAAAATCCATACCAGAGCCTTAGACCTGCTATCTTGCTCATCTTAGCATAATTAGGTCACCCTAATTTTCTTCCTTTAGTTTCTTAAATGTGTTATATACTTGAGACACACTCACAACAACATTTGTTCCTCAGCTCCTTGCCTGCTTGCCACCCAAGATGAATGCAGGAGCCCAAGAACTGCTTTGTCTCTGTATACACTCTCCTCCTCCATAACAAACCCCAACA
>NW_008239054.1:6725969-6730871 GCF_000691975.1 Corvus brachyrhynchos | reverse complement strand
GTTTCACAGAAATCTCACTGACACACCATGAAGAAGTTCCAAACTACCAAATCCTCTGTCATTTGCCCTGTTGCCTTCATACTGTGGCTTTATTTGAAACCTCCCTGAATGCAGCTATTACTTTGGCACATAATGCTCTGCTAGGCAGTGCTACCCCACAAGCAAATTCTACTTATATGCATGAGTAGAATTCATGTCTGTGTAAATTGACTTTTTTAACTTGCCTAAACTCCACTAAAAATGGCTTGACTAAACTCTAATAAACTGTAAATTACTAAACTCCCTGAATCATCATAGTAGAAAATTCGCACACTAGTATAGTAACTGGAGAGAGAAACATGTAATTTTTCCCATCTGTCTACAAAGATAACCCTGCCTTAAAATCTCCATGAGTTTGTCAGTCTCATTCAGTCCCAAGCTGCCCAGAGATAAAAAAAAATAAATTTAAAAATCATGCAAGTATCAAGTTCCTCAAGACTGCCTGCTTCCTCTTATACCATGTACTTCAACAGAGCTAAATTGCTTTAAGCTTGCACAGGGAACAGTGCAGATTCTTGACATTCTTTTGCCAAACATGTACTGACTGTCACCCAGAATCTTAACAGGCTGAAATGGTATAAAATGCTAATAGAATGATTCTAATTGTTCTGTCAAGCATGGCTGACACTACACTGTCAAGTAAAGAAAAGTACTTTGTACAGCTCTGGATCAGTTTTATTTTTTACTATGGCATCATATAGGTAAAGGAAGTGGTGTGAATGAGTTAAATTTGTCTTACCATTTTTTAGGAGACAAACTGAAGGAAAACATGCAAGTCCTGACAACGTGAAATATTAAATTGACAATGACCTTGTCCAAGGAAACCATTCTCAAAATGAACCAGTGCTATGAGTACCTCACGAGATTTCAAATGTCTTACTTGATATGACACTCAGAGTGTCTCAAGGGGAGGAAAGGGGTTTCTGTCATTAGGTCTTCTAGTACAAAGTAGTGGTGCAGTAAAAGATCTAAATAGGTTTTCTGTTGGTTACTGGAAACTGCATAAATTGGCAGCTGCGGAAAATGTTGGTGCAGGAGGGAGGCACAACATCTAATTTAAAACCAGTAGTGGGAATGTATATTAGCAAGATTAGGAGTTCAAAGCTTTGATGAAATACAAGCAGAAACACTCCAGTGCCATAGACCAGATGGCACAGTAGAGCCAAGAAAAGTTCTGAGGTTGTGGTCAGAAACATATCACTGGGCTACTATCTTTCCACAGCCCAATCAGAAGAGTTTATGCAAGAGGTTCCCACTTCAGGTAAAGCAACTTGACAAATTTCAACTAACATTAACAATTTTTTGAATATGTCTGCTGACCCCACATTGAAATGGATAAGTTCACACCATCTTTTCCACTTTGTCAAAGCAGGATGTGTACATACGTGTGTGTCAGCATGTGCATGAAGGGGCAAGGACAGAGGAGGGACAAGGTCAACAGCCTTGCTGGTTGCCACAGATTTTCCTGCAGCTCTGATTTGACTGGTATGCTTTGAGGGTGAAGGACAACACAACAGTTAAAAGGAAATGCTCTTTTCAAGCACCCCACATCTCGGCTTCAAGAATAGGACAGTTTGCCAGCAGAGTTTCACATACTAATCTTCAAAAAAGAAATCTGTAAGCAAACAAACAACAACAAAAAAAACCCCTCACCCCAAACAAACAAAATCAAAACAAATCCGCTCCAGCAAATGGAGCTGGAAGCACAAGTCAACTTGCTGAACTAAGCACATGGTGACAAAATAACATCTCAGGTGCCAGTTCATGAGAACACAGAGCAGCTCCTCCCTCAGGTACAGTGGAGCCTATATTCCCCAGTAACAGTAAAACCAGTGGAAAAAAGGAGGGATAATTTCTTCCGCTGCCTCCTACTTACACTGCTATATGCAAACTGATGGAAGACTGTGTGAGTACCCTCTTCCAGTGTGTTCAAAATGTAGTTTAAGCTGCTGTAGGAGTTGGAAGATAGGAGACTCACACCCACAGCAAAGAGGAGGGAGAGACAGGGATATGGATGAATCACAAATGTTAACATGGATTTGGGTGGCATGTGATGTGTTAGCATGCAAACATGCCAGAGTTGGAAGGTGGGGGGGAAGTGTCATATATCTCCCCTAACCACAAAAGCTTATTGACTTTTTTAAGCTCAGAATATTTCCACAGATATGCAGATATGACAAAACAAGTACACCTCCAGATTTCAGAACTCCTCATGCTTTAAATTCATTATGATAACAGTATGGGAAGGAAAACAGAAAATTTGTCCACTGCTTCCTCCATTGCGTTGCAACCATTTCTGTAAAGTTCCTTTATTCATAAACTATGAACAGTGTGTTCAACCATAAACATTGGAAACAAATATGAACATAATTAATTAATTGAGATCACAATAGAAAACAAATTTAGGAAAATTAGACTACAAGGGTTATTTGCAGTATTACTCAGAGAAATTATTTCCCAAGTTTGCATTTTAACACTTAAAGCAACAAAAGACTTTTCAGCACTTAATATTGGGTACACAGCCTATTGATAATCAACTTCTGAGCCCTGCACACTTCTGCTCTATGCCATGACATAGGGGAACAGATTAGCTCACACTAACAAAGCACTAGTTCTTCTTTTGACTAGTTCCTGACAGTAAGAGACTCTCTAGTCTTGTTTCGATGGGTTTTCAACTTGTTTGTGCATTAACTCCACCAGGTGTATTAGGAACAACTTATATACTGGTTACTCCCATATTCCTCACTGAGTAGAAAGAATTTACCTTCTAATCCATGATTTATCATTGCTGATAAATATGCACATGCAACTTGAAATGTCATTTGACAGTCTAACTTGGCCTTTTCAAAAACATTTATCAGCATTAGTTCCTGTACCTTCTCACGTCCAGCAGATATTGGATAAGTTCTTAATTACAAATTCTTAGTGTCCAACAAATAGGATGCTATGATTCTAAATGACACTTAACCAAAAATATTTAAAACAATATGACTAAGTTATGTAAGACCTATGTAAATTAAGCTGATGTGAAGCTTTAGTGCAGCCTAAAGGACACATTAAAAAAAAAAAAATCACATTTTTATCAGGTACCTGTGTTAAAAGTGACACAATACAAATAGCACTGCTTTCTATTTAGAAATAATTATTTCTATTTAGAAATAATAAGACAGAAGTGATTTTGGCACAGCTTTAATCTGGAATAAATAATTTAATTGCTTTCCATTTGGAAATAAATGCCATTTAAAACCTCCCAGAGGTTTTAATTTCTATTAACGTTACTCACTCTGACTTCAAACTTTAAGAAAATATTTATAGTTAAATCTTCAAAAAGGTACTTCTGCCTAAAGAAAAATATTTATTTTTCATGGAATTGTTTTTTTCTTTTTAATATAACCCACCAAAACATCAAGGCATCAAGGACTTGAGAAGAATATACCTTTTTTTCCAGTTGATGATCCAGACAGAGGAATGCTTCTAATTTAACTCATATAGTTTCCAGACACCTTTAGCAAGAAAACAGAAGTGTGCTTTGTCCAGTCTATCTTGGGCCTGGCAGTTAAAAAAAAAAGAACAACCTCTTCTGAGTGGCAAGACTGGACTATCTCAAGCTGAGAAGAGACACAAACATGAGGCTCTAAATATCAGCTAATGCTGTAAATACAAAGGTCACAGTCAGCTAACCCTCTTGTTGAGTCCAACTCCTGCCAGCCAGTGCTTGTCAGACCTACCTTCCTTTTTAGACTTGAATCTAAAAGCACTTAACTCCTTGATGCCACTGATTTCTGAACAAAGAGTTTGGTGATGTACAAAGAGAAACCCCTCCTTTAAAGTCATTGATTAACTCTGTAAGAAGCCAGCAAAACAGGTAATATAATCTTGGAAATCTGCAGTTGGTTACATTAGTGATTCAGGAACTTCTCACAAAGTACAAAACTGCAGAAGCTGAATGAGCTCAAGGGAACATTATGGCAACCCCACAAACTGTGGGGCCAAGTGGAACAGGACAGAGGCCAAGATTTCCCTTTCCCAGATCCCCAAAGGACACAGCTTTCTCCTTCAGGGAAGCTCCTGGAAGAGCAAACTGAAGTCCTTTGCTCATAACTCATTTATCTGAGCTCAGCCAAGTCAAATTCTTATGTTTGTACACAGGAGGACTGTGCTGCCCTTCACTGGGGTCTTGACAGGCCCAAAGGTATGTGCTAACAACACCCTCATGAATTTTGTGAAGGCAAATCCAAAGTTGCACATGTAGGAGCAAAGAGCACCATGCAACAGTTCAGGCTGACAGGCCAGGTAGCACCCTGAGACAGGAAAGGGGGGAGTCTGGACAACAAGAAGTTGGATGTGTGTCAGCAGCGGGGCTATGCAGTAGTGAGCGCAGACTGCTCTGCACTGGCAAAAGCATAGCTAGTGGTTTCATGGGATGGACTATTCCCTTTTATCCATCATTGTCAAAGCTGCATTTCAAGTAGCCTGCTCATTTTTGAGTCTTTGGATAGAGAGGAAATTCTGATAAACAGGAGAGAAACCAAGGAGAGACATCAAAAGGGCGATGGAGCACATGATGCATGAGGAACAGCTGGAGAAGCTGGGCTCCTTCAGCCTCAGGAAGGGAAGGCTACTGGGCCAGCGTTCTGGTCCCTTACAGAGGGAATACAGATGGAGGCAGATTCTCCTCACAGACATGCTCACAGTCTTGAGTTTCAACAAGACTGATTCTGATTAGTTTTAAGAAGCTAAAACAGCAAGTTGAGTGATCAAGGACTGGAACAGGTTAACTAGAGAGCTTGGGAAAACCTCCATCCTTGGAAAATTTCAACACCTGACAGTTCAGTGCCTTGAGCGGCCTGAGAGAGCTTCAAG
>NW_008239054.1:6701549-6725711 GCF_000691975.1 Corvus brachyrhynchos | reverse complement strand
CCCAGAGGTCCCTTCCAATCAAAATTAATTGTGATATTTCAATAATAAGTTGCCACAAGAGCTGAAGCAAAGCAAAAAAGGCAAAATCAGCCTTGCAACACCATGTCTATTCACAGTAGCCTCCAATGCAGTGCTAATTCTAGTTGCAGACCCAGCAGCAATTCCAGCATTGATTTAATAAGGTCTTTATTTCAAGCAGTAACCATGATCACTGAAAAAATAGGGTCTTCACCCCATTTTTGGAAAGAAGCTGTGCAAATAAAGGTTTTGAGCCTAAAGTTTGTATCACATCTTTCCATCACCAATAAGAATCCTTTTGCAATGGGAAAGCAGAAAATTATTTTGGCTAGCATTTACTTAAGACAGCAACAGGACTATATATAAAATGCTTGAGAAAGAATGGCATCATTAATCTTCACATAACAACAGTGTGCTCTCTGGCTCTCATGCAATATTTTACTTGAAACTTTTTGTTTTGCTTTTTTAAATTACATTTCCATCATGGTTTGTTCTCAGCCACTATAAAGAGTATTATTTACAGATTGTTATGGATAGTTAGACAATTGTTTTCCCTGTACTAATATCACACTGTTTTGCCACAATTTTTCTAAATAGATTAATTTCAATTTGTCAAAAAACTTTTTTTTAAACATCATCTAGTCAAGCAACATCATCTTTCATTTTTACATACTTAAGTTCAGCCAACAATTTCTAACGGGTAAGGAAAAGTACTACAACAATATTTATTAACCCACAAACACAAGATATGTCATCTTTTGCCAAGATCCCAGAATAATTCCTGGCAAGTCAGAGTTTATGAAAGCTCAGTGAAAGCTGTGATAGCAATATTCCTTGTAATAATTTAAATCAAATATTAAAATAGTATAATCATGTAAGGTATTTATAACTTATTGTAATTACAACTTCTCCTAGAAAACACCAGATTGTCTAGGCTATATTCCTGGAAAGAAGGCATCTGCTAATCTTGGTAAACAGAGCAGAAAAGTGGGATCTGATTTAGAATAAACACTCCTAATATCATTCATTGCTTTTCTCAGGACTGTTCCTTGAACTGGGACAACCCCAGAATTTGCCAGCACATGCTGCGTCCTGTGGGACCAAATACTTGATCACCATCACCTCACTCCCCAGCTGTAGGGAGCACAATGTTTCACACTGGAGTTACTGCTAGTCAGGAGACGAGAAAAACACTTAAATGCAACTCCTTTTCCAGTCTTAGGATCTTGCCTTTTAGATGAATACTATACTCTATATATCTGTGAAAATAGTATTAGGAAGACTTAGATTGGGGGTAGCAAACTGGCTAGGAACAGAGAGATGGTAAAATTAGATAAGGTAAGAGACCTTGAACTAATCCTGGCAGACAAAAATATCACTGAGTGAATCCATGCTAAAATACTCTTCATCTAAATTGTGATTGTGAACTCTTCAAGGATAGATCTCATTTGAATGACTCCCTTTAGGTAATCACATAAATTAATTTGATTTCCTACCATCTGTTTAAAATACAAAGGGAAATAGCAGATGTCAGTTGTGTGTGCAAGAATGTACTATCATGCAGGGTTTCCATCTCTTCCCTGAGTACTCCTTAACCCTAGCACCACTTCTGCCCTGAGACATCCCAATTACTTTCACTCCAATCCTTCTCCTTCACACTCTGTTGAAAATCTTTCCCCATTCCTGCCTTCTGCATACTCTCTCCCCAGGGCTATGCTTACAGACCCCAACTGAAAAAAAGCATAATCACAATCTTTTCTGATAAAGAGCAACAAACATAAGTCTCTGCCCATACAGATGCTATATGCTTTCCTGTGCATCCTACAGTCTCCTGTGTATCCCATCTCCCCTAATACTAGATCCCAAGCTCAGACCTGTGTCTAACCCAACACTCTTGGCACCTTATCAATACTTCTATTCTGCTTTCCCAATGACTACTGGCAACCCTCTTAAAAGGATACAACCTGAGACATCTAAATAAGTAGATTAGTAGCTAGTCATGCTACTGCAGCAGATGTACATGCAGGAAATATCCTCTGAGAAACTACATCTGTGATAGAATGTCGAGAACTTGTGAAATATTTTTATAAGACAGCCTTGTCACACTGCTAATTTGGATTTCTAACAGACATCAAATTTCTTTTACTGAGCGTTCTGTATCATTTTCACTTGGGAGAACATCATGTATGTTGCCTCATTACCGTATGCTCTGTTATTCAGTGCAGTTTACACAAGGCTTTTTCAGATCTAGCATTCTCAAATGTTGGCATTCAAACAGAAAGGAAGTGGTCCAACACGCTGCAGTATCTGGATGAAAAATGTATTTTTAAAGATATTTGAATATGAAATTTTTTAGCATAAGGAAATGAAAAACAGGACATGCTGCCTCTATTCTTTATATAGTACTATCAGTACGATCTTCTTCCCCTTTTTTGTTTTCCATTAAACATGGTTGAGATGTTGGTCCCAGATATTCATAACACTCACATACTCTTGAGTGTTATTTATATTGATTTGACTGATAAATTAGCAATACAAGAAACTTTAGGATTGTCACCATACAAATAACTTGATAGAGAACGGCAGCATGCAGGACCTGTTACTAGCTTCTGTATAACTCTTCTCCATGGCCTGCAGTGTTCAGCAAATATTCTAAGACCAGGGAGGGAGATGAGGGAGGGAAGGAGAGGGAAAAAATCAATAACTAACTTTTTTGTGTCTCAGGAATTACCAGCTTCCTATTACCCACCTGGTGCAGGTAATAAAAAGTAAAAATTTAGTCATTCTTTAAATAAAATTTTTAAAGATCTTAAGGAGTATGGCCAGTCAGCAGATGTGCAGATGGTAAGAACAGCATTAAAACCCAGCCTGCTAAACTGCAGTGTGTGCATTAGTTTGCCTGAATTATTTTCTGCAAGAGACAAGGGGATATTGTGGTATTCCTGATCCTCATATTGACCCGTAGCTTATCATTAGGCCATTCATTTTATTTCTATATAGGCTCTGAACTGGTAAAATCCAGCCCTTGTTTGTGAGGTGGATGTGGTGGATTCAAGGCTCACAAAGTTATGTATAAAATCCTAATTCATTGCTCAACCCAACATTGTGATCAGCAAATTCTAAAAACAAGCATTTTTCTGGGGCCAGAGTAGAAGATAAGTTTCTACAATTCCCAACATTTTTAGTTAATTGTAGTGAAGAATCACTGTCAAAGTGAAATTTTGTTCACACACACAAGAAAACAGTTTACTTCTCTACCGGTTACTCTTAGTTCAGGTGGTAATGATTTTTACTGGGCTTTTAAAGCCTCTCCTTTCTAAACATGATGCTGTCTTCTCAGGAGTTTGTACTCTGAATTGTTCAAGGTAGCAAAAAAATCCATTTCAACCTATTGCATACCATCATTTAAGAACAGTCAATGAGCATTGGGAAGATTAGGTGCATCCAGACCAATAAATCTACCAATACTATTCAAAGGCTATGCTAAAATCTCTTCTGGTAAAATGAAAGAGTAAATGCAAGGGGAAATGGCATAATTACTGATGCTTGACATCTAAGTGATGAACAGAGGATGAGAAGGGTGAACTATTGTCACTCAGTGCTCCGTTTACCTGTCTTTAAGAAGGATGCTGTGAGGACACACTGAGCAGCCTAAGGAACACGAGAGACTCAGAAAACAATCTCACTGTCAGAGCTACCACTCTGCCACCTCTGTACACACTGGACATGCACAAGGAGTCAGCTGGGACTGGGACAGTCTGGCCAGGGTGGGGATGAACCAGATAGCACCACCACAGGAAACAGAGGATACTGCCACCTTATGTGCCTTTCCTTAAGTCACGAACACCTGGGAACTGACATCTATGTTCCAGCTCTCCCAGGTCTATAATACCAGAAGATAACTTCTACTACTTCAGTGTCTTGTGTCCAGCAACCCTCTCTGGGCTGAAAGCCAACAGTGTGCACTCACAGATCGAAGGGTCAGCAGGTTGAGGGAGGTGACCCTCTACTCTGCTCTTGTAACACCCCGCCTGGCCCTCCGCACAGACAAGACACCTGTAGTGGTTTGGTCTAACCAACAACAGCTAACCCATGACACACCTCTCTATGAAGACAAGCTGGAAAAGTTGGGGTTGTTCAGCCTGGAGAAGAAAAGGCCCCAAGGAAACCTCTGGCAATCTTCCAGTACTTTAAAGGGGGCTTATAAGGAAGAGGGAGAGAGACTTTTACACAGCAGGTAGTGATAGAAAAACAAGGAATGGTTTTAAACGGAAAGAGAGATTTAGATTAAATGTTAGGGAAGAAATTCTTTACTCAGAGGTGAAGCACTGGAAGAGGTTGCCCAGAGAAGTTGTGGATGCCCCAACCCTTCCCATGTTCTAAGCCAGGTTGAATCGGGCCCTGAGCAACCTGGGATAGTGAAAGGTGTCCCTGCCCATGGCAGGGAGGTTGGAACTACATTATCTTTAAGGTCCGTTCCAACCCAAACCATTCTATGATTCTCCTCACAAGCACAAGACCTTCAATAAAACCACCGTAAGCCTGTGCTCAAGGGGGCAAACTAGATGCAGTTTTTCATGTAACCACTGTCTCCCCTGCAGACAGTCTAAATGCCCATACCTTTTAGGGTGAAAGTTATCATAGTTACCATATCATAGACTTTGATGTTTTGTTGAGTCTTCCTTTAGACTCTTGGCAGTTGCTGAAAAATATAAAGGTAGAGCAAGCAGAGAAAGCTGTTCTAACAATCCACATGCACTTTCTCCACCCATGCCCTTAGCGCAGCTGAGAGCCCTGCTTATCCCCAGGCCTGAAGCTGAACTAGCACCTCGCTGCTGGTGAGAGCAAGAGGTGCTGACCTTCTGCTCCTGCTGCCCTCTCACTAAGGCTGGTTTTGACTGTCATTTGATCCCATGGTGAGGAGACTGAAACAATAAAAGAGCAGAAAAGTACTCAGGTGATTTCTTTCCCCCTGATCAGTGAGTTAAACCATCTTACCCTCCATCAGGGGCAAGCAGGCAGGGTAGGGGGTGCATGCAGGGAAGGCACCAGAAATCTCCCTTTCTGCAGCAGTAAGGCCCTGGCTGGGCTGGCTGTGCTGTGAGCTCACTCTTGGTCAGAGCTGCAGAGCTGCAGAGCTGCCTCCCCAGGGTGGTTTATAAGAAAGGGCACATCTTTGCATCTTCTGAGGCCTTACTCACACCTCTTCTCTTACTCAGTTGCTAATTTTCCATTCTTCCTGTCCTAGTTTCTTGGTTTGTGTGCTCACACACATGCACAACCTTCAGCTTAAATTTGTAATAAAACAATAATCTTCATCATCTGGTTTTCCTAGGTATCCATGTATCTTCCTACCACATCTAGATAACACTGTGAAGAAGGACATTGAATTCCACTTACTTCTAGCTTGACTAAAAGATGATTTAGCCCATAGCTTTAACCAGACCCGTGACTGCATACACATCAAACGTTCAGTGGGTGGTAGCCATTAACATTACCAACAGTAACAGGGATTTCGTTTTATGGCAGCGTTTCCCAAAGTCTCATCTTGTGGCTTAGTTTGTAAGTGATGTTTTTGAATAGTTCATTATGAAAGCAGTTTCATGAAGAATTCTTTTAATATTACATATGCATGCCAGAACTTCCTCTCCCTTACAGCAGTGATTTGTTACAGTTATTACATTATCTTCAGAAGACTTGGTTCTAACTATATTAATTTAAGTAAGTTCAAAAGTAGGCCATGCAAACAAAATGAAATATGGGCAAAGTGCAAAAACTCTTTAATAATCTCATTTAATTTGACATATAAAATAAATATGGATTTTATTCAGAGGTGTATTGTCATCTTTAAAAGACTGCTAATCCTAGAAGTCATTTTACTGAGTCTTTGGTTGGTGATTTTTAAGCAATAATTTATTTCAATTAAATGACAGCATCTTTTAATCACGGGAAGTGTCTTGGCAGACAAGCAGTTCTGTCTTTGGAACTTTCATACATTTATTCATCTGCCTAAATTTCCTAACACTTTGGAGTTCAGTTGAAGTTTCATCATGAATTAATGAATTGGGGAAAGAAATATGTTTTGTTACAACACACAAGAAATGAAACTAAGTGAATGTTAGGGTGAGCAAGGGTAACATGATAACTTCAAGCCTGAAAAAAAAACCAGATGCAAACCCTCTGTAATCACTGGCCATCCACCTCCATGTGCCAGAGTAAAAATTAGCCCACAATAGCTATGATTTTTATTTCAATGAAACCATAGCTTTCCCTGAAAACTATACCCATGTCATACAAAGTTGCTAGAGGTCTTTCAAGCACACAAAGGTGTTAAACGCTGCTGATGCCACTAAGAAGTATCTCTGTGCCTGGGAGATAATGTTTAACGTCACTTAGTCGTCAAATCAGGCAAAATAATCAAGCCCATACCTCAGCACCCACAGCGATGTGAGCATTCCTAACAGGGCTGGAGAAGAGGCAAAGCCCTGCTCCCTGACACCAGGCTGCTGTGAATGGCAGTGCCCTGCTGTAATACTCCATTTCTGAAATCTCTCTGCCCGCATCTCGTTGGAAAAACAACAACGGTGCCTGAAGCTTTCTGATAATACATTTTTCCCCGTTATATTTTTCAACTTGGAAAGAGCCCTAATAGCTCCACTTGCTATAAATGGATGTTTTTGTTTGGCAGAGGAGCAGCCCTTAGACACCAGGGCACTATTTTTCCTTTGGTTCTGATGGAAATTGCTCTGCTGGAGTGCATCAGAAACCATTGAAATCTTACAGAGTTTATCACATTTGCTTTCTTCAGCCAGGAATGAAAAAAGTTCTAAGTTAAAAAACTACACCAGCCACTTAATAAGAAGCTTCACAATATTAGATCACATTACTGTAATTATAAAAGTTCCACACAAAACACTAGTTCCTGGCCTTATCAAAATGTTCTTTTCATTTCAACCTACAAATGATTGATCCAAACTATGTAATTGCTCTGTCATCTCATCCTCTCCACAGAACATAGCTAGAAAAAACAAATAAAAGGATTTCAAAACACGCAAAAATTCCAAGAAATTAAGTGCACCATAGGATAAAAGCATTTAACAAGTCTCTCTGACCACATCGCTTGCATTCAATCCACAAAGACACTTCCTACTACTTAGCCTAACAGTCCAGTTTCTATTCTGATCCGCACATCTGTCACAAAAAAAAGGAATTAAGCCAATCGACCATGAATTTGTCTCCTCTCTGAATCTAGGATTTAACTCCAAGGTATGTGCAAAGCTGAGCACTGTACAGTGCTGAAATCCTGAAACATGTCAGGTTCATTATATATAAGATTAGAGGAGTATGAAATTGGTGCTTAAACTGCTTGACACCTTGATGTCATGGTTTACAGATGAGCTATTTTATCACATAAAGAAACTGGTACCGTATCACCTGGAACCCTTGTTACACCTAAATAAGTAATGGGAAGTGATCTTAGGGGGAAAACTGTATTTTTTAAACACAAGGTTCAGCTATCCAATAAAATTTTACTTTAGAAAATATTTCACATGCTGTGACACAAAGGGGGGAAAAAAGAAAAAAAACCAAGCAAACAAACAAAACAAACAAAAAAAAAAAACCCAAAAAACAGTCATCATCTTGAGAAACTGCTGCAGAGTCTGAAACTTAAACAGATCTATAGCTTTTTGCTAGCATCAAGAAACCATAATAAAGAGATAAAATATTAGACCAGTAATTGCTATTCTCACTTTGGTACACTTATATTAGGCTGAATTAGAAACTGCACTGCTGAATAATTCACCCAGAGGGAGGCTGGGCACCAGAACAGGCTCCCTGGGGAGATGGCCACAGCACCAAGCCTGAGAGAGTTCAAGAAGCATTTGGACAATACTCTCAAGCACGTGGTGTGACTCTTGGGGTGTCCCATGCAGGGCTGGGAGTTGGACTCGATGATCCTGGTGGGTCCTTTCCAACTCAGCATATTCTATGATTTTGTGACTAATGCTCTTAATAAAATAACTGTGCTTATTGAGTGTGTTTGTAAAACCCAAGAGCTTTAATCTCTCCAGGTTCAGCTTGTAACACAGGTCAGAAATGTAACGCTTTGCAACCCTAAACATGATCCTGATTCTCTCATGCTCATACCCCTTAGCTACATTGGCAGCTGGAATATATGGAAAACTTACACACTCAGTGAGGAATAGAAACATTTAAAGGGTGTTTATAACCATTGCCATCTGAATGACACTGGAATAAATGAGGCCAAAGCTCAAAACTATTTTCTCAGCAAACTCTGAGATATGCCTTATAATTACCTACAGTTAGGTTATATTTTAAAGGCTAACTTACTTGAAAGAGAGAAAAGCCAGCAGCTGATGGAGGCCATGTCCATACTTTCCCCCCTTACCAAGTGTTTCTATTGCCTGTACACATATTTTTTTGGGGAAAAACCTCAAAATGGTACATTACGCCACTTATAATAAAATGTATGTATTATTGCATGCATTTGATCTATATCATTCCGTGTAGTCCAGCACTGTTTTGTGAAATATTAATATTTGGTAATAGGCAGATCTCTTCCTCTTTACAGTGTAAAATTCGCAATATATCAAGTTGTTTGTTTTCCTAAAAGCTACGTATCTTGAATGGCTATCTTATACAATATTTTCTGACCTTATAAATACACATAAAGAATTGCAAACACTAAAAATTATGAAGTTACATTTACTCATGTATCTTGACATTTAGAAATTCTTATGCATTCTAATTACTTTTCCCTCTGTACACCATTTAAAACATCTCCAGAGATATCACTATGATTATTTTCTTGTATATTAGGTCACATTTAACAAATCTCAGTAACACCAAAAAGACCCAACAAGTAAACAAACAAACAACAAAACCCCCACAAAACAAAAACCCACCACAATCTCTGAGTAGATTGAAATGCACAATTCCAAACTTGCTTAAACTGCAGCAAAAACACATCTCCCAATTCTTTCACAACAACAAATTACGTTTGTTTTTTACACTGTTTTAGCCTAATGCTAAATATGGATGACATCTTAACGAATAATTCCTTCAAGAGCACTCCATCTCTCACTTCTGTCACTATGTAAGTCAATCTTAATCCCATAGAGAATCAGGCAATCACTTGGTTCCTCATCTGCTACTGCACAGTACCCATGGGGCAATCATAGAAAAGACTTATTTATACATTAGTGGAAGATTAGATTATTTCATCTGTGCTTTGAGCAGGCATTTCGATTGGGGTGTTCTCTTCATTTTTCTTACATCCTTCCTTGCTCCTTAGTTTCCTGCAGAGGGAAAAAACCTACAAACCAACACCATAGCACTGTTTCATACAAAACCCATGGGTAGCATATGTTCCAGAACACAGGTACTGCCACAAAGCACATAAGCAAAGCTTTGATATAAAAGGAATTCACTGGAATTAGGCCTGTAGGGACCGGTCTTCAAGCGCTGTCAATGCTTTTCTATCCCAGTGAAGTAAGCTCACACTAATAGTTTGGTCTACCCTTTAGCCATTCCAAACACCTTTAATTATGCAGTGAAAGGTCATAGAATGATAACTGGCACTGATACTTTGCTATTTTCCTTGAAGTTAATAATTCTCAGCCTATTTTGCAGCTAGATGACAACTCCTCATTAAATAAAAAAACCTCAACATCACTTGCTTCTCCTGATCTCATTAGAAAAATTTCTATTTCTTGAGTGTTTCAGGCAATAACTTTTCTCTTGATCATAAACTTATCTTTAGAATTCAAGCTTTATATATCCCCCCAATTACATTTATAACATATTAAAATAATGAGACTATGCAATATTTTTACATTAAAACTGCAGAATACACAGGATAGAGTGGCACCCATTAAAAGGCGTGTTTCAAAAATGCAACTGACTGCTTCCATGGCAGTGTTGTACGCACTTTTGATCAAGACTTTGTCTCACCAGGAGGCAAGGGAATTGTGCAATGGCAGATGCAACAGCCCCATGACATAGGAATTCATACCGTACTGGCTAATAAAACAAGGAAGCAAAGTGCCAGCCCTCCAAAACCTTCCACAATAAATCCACACCTTTTTAGCCTTATTTATGTGGCAAGTTTTCACAAGTGTTGGTCTACCATTGTACTGGCTCTTCACACCTTACCCTACTCATGCAGTAAATTTCTCCACAGTTTATTTGGTCCTTAACTACCATCAATAAAACCTATCTAGAAAAAAATAAAAAGCAAACCAACCCCGCACCATTTGTCATTTAATCTTGTAAGCGTAACACATTTGGCAAGTTACCTTATGACGGATGCTGTACAAAACAAGGATGCAGTATTACAACATGCTGAAGTAGATGGTCAGTAACTTACAAAATTAAACCTAAATTTGTACTGATAAATGTTATACATATGTGATACATTAGTTCTACATTAATCTTTTCAGCAGACTTCAACATCTATCCCTTAACCCTTAAAATTAAAGGCAAACAACACAGAGCTTAGGACTGTTCATGCCTCCCTGACAACAGATCCCTCAAACATATTCTTTCCCAGAGCAGTTCTCCAAGTTGTATTGAGAAACACAGAATATTTTCAGTAAACAACTCTCAGTCTCAGCCCCAGAATTACCTGTCAAAAGGGCCATCTCAAGCACATTTGTATTTTGGATCTAAGTGAAATAGAGGATAAGACGAGTTCTTCCAAATGCCTACTCGCCCCTTTTCCTGAGGCTGCGTTGGCCTTGTTACCAACCACTCCCTCTCCCACCCGGCTGATGCCTCAGCATCACCACATGGCTCTCGAACATATGGTTCAGGCACTTGACTCTGGAGCTGCCAAGCACAC
Organism: Corvus brachyrhynchos; assembly: GCF_000691975.1. Taxonomy (NCBI): domain Eukaryota; kingdom Metazoa; phylum Chordata; class Aves; order Passeriformes; family Corvidae; genus Corvus; species Corvus brachyrhynchos. The sequence continues at coordinate 6,714,829 of NW_008239054.1, read as the reverse complement.
GCAAGGAAACTAAAGTAGGTTAACTCTAGGAGACTGCTGAAAACAAATTGTAATATCAAATAGATTTAAGTGAGTAAAATTGATGAACTCCACCATTTCTCTTAATAGCATTGCTCTGATCTTGTTTAAGCACTGAATAGATGCACTGACCTCTGCGTGCTTGTTCAGCCTGAAGGGCAACTGCATTAATATATCCCTCAATGGAACTCTGGCCTATTTGCACTCAAGTGGTAACCCTTTTCCTAATAAAAGAAAATGATACTTTGTTGCTGAATTTGATGCATTTATGAAAATCTTAACTACATTGCCATTATCTCCATTTACTCAAACAAGTTATTTTCTGTTTATAAATATCTATGTGAAACTCAGTACCCCAGAGCCAGGCAGAGCCAGGCCATTGCAAAGGTTAGGAAAAGGGGGTAGAAAATGAAGAAGTCGCTTTTGTCAGCCGAGCTCTGTCTAGAAGTTTGTCATAACTGTGTCTCATCTCCCTCTGTTTGTAGCAATGCTTGGATCCACCCACAGCAGGTGGATTGCAGGACAGCAACCAACAAAGAACAGAAGGTGAGTATGTCGTGACACTTCAGCCTTCAACACCCTCAGAGGACTGTGTTATACAGGAACTGTGTTTAACTGTTACAATTTACTGGATCACATCCAAATTATATTAAGGTATATAAGTACACAGTAAGTACTTCACATAACACTAAAACAGAGGTTAGAACTTGGCAGAGATAAGTACTACTGGTAAGAGGTCAGGCAGGGAACCCAGGTGGCAAGGAAACTGGAGGTCAAACATTTACCAAATGGAACACAAACTCTGCTGGTATCCTTGATCTACAGTAAAAGACAGAACCATTTAGCTGAAAAACAAGTTTGTGTTTGAGTCATGCCTACTACTTCTGACTTGTGTTTACTGCCCCCCTGCAATCCCCAGTTCCAAGTTCTCCACTACCATACACTCATTCCTGTTGGCATTCCCCCAACAAAATTGATCATAAGCTTAACAGCAATGCATACCAAGGTCAGTTACTTCGCTTAAAAATGCCCAAAATATCTCCTTCATTCTCTTCACAAGAGCATAATTTTTATTATTATTTTTTTTTAATGTAAGGACTAAATGACATTTTGTTTTGAAAGTGTTGGGGCAGAAGCTTATTTTTGACTTCTACATGAGGCTTACATTCTACAAAATTTAAGCACACGCTTCTGATGCTACTCATCTAACAGCATAGATCTGTCCCATAACTCAAGATTAATATTTATATAATGGAAAAGAAGAATAGCTAGAGAACATAGGTATCAAAACAACTTAAGACATAAATCTGAATCAAACAGAGCTGCTTCAGAAAGAGAGGGGCAAAGACATCTCCCATTCTTGTCACTTGTCAGAAAAAAAAGAATGCTTAATGAACAGATTTTTTTAAGAAAAATTAATTTTTACCTTGTACTGTGTTATGCAAGATAACACAATTAAACTGCTTCATTATAATTGAAGATGTAATTTATTTTTTTTACATGTCTTCTCAATAAGATTAAACCATCTCATTACTCATTTGGATTAAAACATCCTGATTTACAAAACTGAAAAAACGGTTTTCAGTGTGCTCATGGAAAGTAGTTCTGAGGTTATTCTGTGACAAAAGACCACAGCCATACCAATGAATTGGCATTAGGTAACAAAATGGAACAGGGACAGAGTTCTTTTGTACATTAAAACTATAGTGCCCAGTTAAAAATTGACAAATGTACAAAGGGATGAGATAATTAACACTTCTTAGTTTGCTTTTTTGGTCTCTAAATTACAACCTTCTTCCTCATTCTGGCACACTATTAAGACTCATTTTGTTCCTTCAGTAAGTAGATCTGAAGCAGCATTCCTGACTAATGTCATTTATAACAACTGGAAACACTACAGATGCAAAAAGGCCCAGGTCAGTCACTGTCAGTTAATACGTGACCCTACACATTTGCAACACAGAAGAAGTTATTGCAATCTTAAAAAATAACTGAATCAAGGTATGAACCCAAGGGCTTCCACACAATGGAAATGCAAACTGCAGCTAGGCATTTTTAAAGTATTAAATCCACATTTCCAGAAGTATTAGAGATGTTTGTTGCCTCTATATCTCCAAATTGACATATATGAGGACCCTGACCATCACTAGACTAGGCCTCTGTATGCTATGAAAAAAAAAAAAAATAAAGAAGTTCTTCACAATCCCTGAAAATTTCCAAAACACCAGAAACCAAACTGAGTAATTCTTAGAAATATAAGGTTCACATTTCTAAGTCGCACTTCTTTCCCAGTCCCTATGCTCAGCATTTGCAATCAACAGATCTCCAGTTCAACACATAGCACACCCAATAACACTTTGCCTCCATCCGCCTCTAGTTCTAGTTTTCTTTTTCCCCTATCACATTTCTGTTATGCATAATGGGGATTCTAGCTTCTTGACGACGTACTAGAATGGGAAAATATCCTTAAAGTGGAGGTCCTGTTTGAGGTAGACACTGAGAGCACTAAACACTTTAGATATTGGACACATGTTAATATTAAGACATAGGACTAGACAGTCTTCTGCTTCTAGTTGCACTGACAGATGTGAATTTGTCCCTATTAATACATTAAGTTACACTGCAAAGTTTAAATCTGAATTTAGGGTTTTGTGTCTTGCAAATAATTCTTCCTATTGGTGAAGCAAAATTAGGCAAAGGACTCTATGGCATTTCTTGAAAAATTCTAGGAAATCTGGTGTTTTCTTCTCCTCCTCTGCTCTACCTCCTAAATGAATGCAAGAAAGCTAACATTGCACAAGAAAGGCCCTACGGGAGAAGGTCTCTTGATCTCTTGAGACAATTTGACTCTCCCATTGCTCTGACAGAATAAAAGGGCCATTGGGGCAGACCACCCGGGCAAGGGACTCCTTTGGAACTGATGGTCAGGATTCCCTTCCTTTGAAGGCAAACCCGTGCCCTTCCTGCAGCAAAGGGCTGAAGTGCACACGAGCAGGCTGGCTGAATCAATTAGCTGGGGTAACAGCAGCCTGTCTCCTGCAGCCTTGCCTTTGTGCTGGGACATGAACACTGGCTCACAGTAGCTCATGCTTTTTGCCCCAGAGCATCCCTGGTTTGCACCTGGGCTACGCAAACCTGCTCAGACCAGGCTTCACAGGATGCAAACAAATCTCTGAGGGCAGCAGGAACTATAACAACATTTTTCTAGCCCAGAGCTGACAACTGGACTATATAACATACCTGTATGTGTTGTGTATGTAGGTGAGCAGTAATTTACAAAGTCTTCAGAACCTACAGGAGGAAGTGGGGGTGGGACTAGAACAAGATGATTTTTAAGGTCCCTTCCAACCCAAACCATTCCATGACAAATCAGTAAAACAGAAGTACACATCAAGTCTGGAGTTCATCATTTGGAAATTGAGGGGTAAATATTTAAATATCACATTTAAATGCAAAAACATCAAATGTAATTTAAAAAATTGTCTACCAAAATGTTTCCAGACACAGCAAATAACCCAAAAAGGACTATCATGTGCATCTTGAATCATAACATTTGAGAATGATTAACTCATTGTGCAACAGATACAGAGAAAGACTTTCCATTCCCATTACTACTGCTATTTCAGAAGCCTGTCTTAGGGAAAGGCTAGATATTAGCTTTACTTATTTATCACACAAAATAGAAGGTGCAGAGACTAGTCCAGTTCTTTTACTCACTACATCCAGATGAAATTAAATTATATAAGGAACTTAAACTCCTGATAATTCTTACTTCCACATTCAGTTTTGAGCATCTGGAATATATTGAATATTCCACCTTTTAACAGGATATTTTATATCACAGCTAATGATTTCATAGCAACCCTGGAGATGGGAAATTACTTTCTTTTTTAAGCAATCATTCTGAAATATCTTTCAGACTGTATAGATATACCAACCAGATCAGACCTGACCCAGTATGTGAAGAGTGTCACGCTTTCACATATATTAATAATATTTCTGAATCATGTCAGGCTGAAACCTGAAGTCAAAGACATTCAGGGTGACTAACATGCCCAACACAAGATGAGGGCATGAAATGGAAGAATTTGAGGCCAAGAAGACAATGCTGGAATGCAAATTTTTTTATAGACTGATAGCAATAAAATGCTCTATAAATGCTAAAGTTTAAACTGATTCATTTAAAGCATCACTTATTAGACTGCGTTCATTATCTGTAAAAGCAATTTGCATCCTTAAATGATTTTCATGATTCAAGTATATCAAGGTTTAAGCACAATTCTCTTCTCCTAAGGAGAATAAGCCCGATATACTGCAAACAAGAAAACCACCCAAATTACTCAGCCTTCCCTTCTGTGCAAAAATGTCAGTATTATTGAGCATTTTTAGTGAATGTTTTCCATATGGAGATCATATAGATGAATTAGATATGTACAACATCAGCATTTATTTCATTTTACACTTACTATAGTTGTCATATAAATCTTTCCACAAGATGTGTTCTTATGGACACTGAAATCTCATTGACAGAGAAAATATTCCTCTTATTTTGTCTCCTGGTAATAATCTATTTCTAGAAAACTTTCATTTATAACACCAGTTATAATCACAGAATTGGTTGGCTATATAGACATGCTGTCATTATATAGTGCACACTCCCCCTGCAAAGTGAGTTATTATTTATTAATAATGTCAGAAGGATTTGTACTAACCCTTCATCCTGGGGAATGATATACTCACATTCTCTATCACAAAACAGCTTCATAGAAATATATATTAATGAAGTATTGACATGACAATTCTTGCAGAAGCAAACTCGTGTTTTACATGCAAAGTTACCTGGTATACATGTGATTCTGGTTCTTTACACATACAGAAAAGAAAAAAAAACCAAACCAAAAAAACCCCAACCTTATAATATTTCATTATCATAGAAAAAGATAACTACAATTAAAAAACAGAGAAACAAATTTCACTTACTGCAAAATTAATTTTAAAAAATCCCTGTAGTTATCATAGCTTATAGCTTAATGAATTGGTTCTCTTCCTTTAATTTAAAATCAAGCATGAGATACATAATAAAATGGAGATGGTTATACATTTTATTACTATGTTAAGGTTAAGAAATAAATATGAAAATATAGAATTTCAAATTACTTTGGAGACCACGCAAATAGGCAAGGCTTATAAATATGAAAGGAAATCAGCCCTGGTAAAAACTCATGCAGCTCCACTGACATTTTTCATAAATGTATATTTTTAGAAATGCATTTATATCACTTCTGTTAACACTTTGGGTACTGTACAGTACAAATACATATAATTTTTTTTCCTAAATTTTGCCCTATCAACAGTTTTCAAGAGATTCTTTTCAAGAATTACTCTAAACTGTTGGTTGTGACTCTTCCTTTCACTTAAAGATGAATTTAAAATTTACCACTATTTCCTTGTGATGGATTTTCCTTTCAGTACTATTTCTCCCTCCTCCGTACTGTTCATTGCTTCTGTTATTGTTTACAAATTCTGGGTTTGTGCTGACTGTGACTGAAATCCAGACAGGATTATTCTGTTCCCAAAACTAGCAAGTCCAAATCCTTCCCTGAGGATCAAATCTGTCAATCCCTACCAGGAGTGCTAGTACTGATTTTCCCCTAGAATGAATTTATTACACCCAGGGAGGGTTTTCTTACCTATAGCAAAAAAAAAATAAAAAGAGGAAAAGCTTCTTTTTAGTGCTCAGGCGTGGAATTCTAAAGCTGCAAGAAACATCACATCTTGCTCTTTGCTTTTCACTTCTTGAGTGACTTTCTAAATGTACCAGTTGTTTTCTGCGTATCCATCATTCTCTTCATAACCCTTCACCCTTTTGAACTCCTAAAGGATTATTTCTATGTTGGATGAAAACAAGTGACCAAGAATCAGGAAGAGGCAAACTAGAGCACTCTAATGTGTCAGGTGAGACAGCCCCTGAAGTTCAGTCATCTGCCAAGTGGGCAGCACATGGGCACTGTCCGGCCACACACAGACTCCACACGAGCCACAGCTGCCTCTTCCCAAGGCATGAGGGAACACCAGGTAGCCAATAGTGCTCTAAAAGCCAAACAGGGACAAAATCCCACTGGACTTGAAGAAAGCTTGAAATTATATTTTTCACAGTGCATGCAGAGGCCAGGCAAATGGACAGAAGGCTCAAATCTCCAGGACACCAGACTTTATGAAGTATTTTTTTCACAAATTTCTAATTAGCTTGTACACATTTAATGACAAGTTCACTGTGGCTACTCCTTTTCTCCCCAGTTATATCACCAGTTATTGAGTACCACAGACACTTCTTTCATGGGGAAAAAAAAATCTAGTAAAATGGAAAATATCTTTGAACACTTGATGAGCTTTTCCCATTATTTGTGCTTCCACTAGGCTACTAGTACCAAAATCCTGAACAGCCCTATCTTTTTGTAAAACAATAAAATAGAAAAATTATAGCTTTGCACTTCTGAGCAGACATACCGACATAGTGTGGAAGATGAGCAACTTCCCTCCTAATTGACTCTGTGGAATCTCTTAAAACAGAAGTAAAGAGAGGAAAATAATCATGGTAGGATGTCTCATTAAACTTTCCAAGGAGCTTCCTTACTGTGAATCAGGACAAAGTAAGAACTTACAAAGCTAATATACCGTCTAAAAAAAAAACAACCAAACCTGCTGATCATTGTGATCCAGTGTAGAATTCCTTCCAGTTGCATTACTAACCATTCCTCTTGTAACTTTACAGACAGTAAACAGACAACCCCTTACACTATCCCCAAGATAGCCTGGCCGTTCTGTGCCAGTCAAACCACAAGACTCAGTAAACTCAGAGCTTTTCCACCACATCTTAACTCTTATGCGTGACTTTCTGGAAAACAAAATTGAAAGGCAGCAGTTTCTTATCTTAACTCTCTTGTCAAAGCTGGCTTGCAGAAGTAAATGATGAAAAGTTCACCTGAAATGCTATCATACCCTGAGAGAGTTACAGTTATTTAGAAGTGGCATGCCAATTTACCATGTTTGTCAAGACTGTTGGACAGGAGGTCACAAAGTATTTCCTCCCTTCATTCTTCCTACGCTACAATTTTAATTTCCAAAGTGCCCGAAGTCCTTCAAAATCCTTTTATCTCTTTGAGAACACAGATATCAACTGAGATTGAGCAACAACAAAACAGGACCATTCAGTGACAGGCTATCAAACTGCTGAACATCACAAAAATATGCAAGATAAACACAGCCTTAGCTCTAAGATTTGCTGATTGCAGATATGAGGCAGTATATTTACTCCAGAGCATAATGCCTATTTACTTTTTTGTAAACTCTGTAGTGGTAATCATATGAAGGCTGGAAGGAGCACCTTTCTTACATCTCAATGATTCTTCTTCACACAGACATGAATCTTGTGGAATATTTGATGACTTAAAGCAAGGAAGACAAGTCAAAAGGGACCAGCACAGGACCTACACCAAGAGAGACCGAAAAACTGGAGACAGCCATCACCACTGAAAGACTTTAAGCATTAAGACACTCACCTGCTGTGGACTCACAGCAAGGAGCTTTACTCCTTTCCGTAGCTCTCTAAAACAGGACAGGTTGTAATTTAGGTGCCACAAAGCAATACCTGGGGACTAACCAATGAACCACCTATCTTCCTCTTCATGTATGAAAATTATTTGCACCTCTTCCACTCTCCCATTTTTGCCCAAAGTCCTTAGGTGTGTCACAGCATACGTGGTTTTCTGTTGTTCACTTGTTTTTAAATGGTACTTTAATTCTGCATTTTCAGATTTTCTGTTGGTCAGGCTAAGGAGGTAAGAGGGTGTGTATACATATGAATATCTCCTTGGAACCTCCCAGCTACCAACTTCTGTGCCCAGAAAGTACCTAGGAGCCAGACAAGCAGATCTAACCCTCCAGTTCTGAGTAATGAACACACCTTGGCTACACCATCAATCAAGTCATGCTTTGACACAAACAGTCTGCCAAATCTCAAACCTCTCCGCTTTGATTAAGGTCATCAAGAAGGCAGATCCATTCCTGAAAGTAAATTCAAAAAAAATCTCTGCTGATAAAGTTTGCAGCTGCCAGGAAAGAAAGATGAAAAGCAGGTGAAATGTTAATGATAACAGCTCCACACAGCTTTCCTTAGCATAGAGATGGGCTGAAAAATATGAATTTCGGTACTGCTAGACCAGTTTACTTGCAACACAGACAGTAATACACTCCCTGCTCAAGGAGAAGAACTGCACTTGAGAGATACTTAGTTGGGATCAAACTTTGGGACCATAGGGAATACCCAGAGGAGTGGTGCCAGCTGCTGCAGAAGACAGGACCTGCTGGGGGAAGATTCACCACACATATGCAGACAATACCCCAGTGCCATTTCCCACAAGGGCAGCACTGGAGTTCCTCACAAGTAAAATGAGCAGCAGACAGGAGGACTCAGTCTTGGGAGAAGCAGCCTGCTCTGGAGTGCAGAGGAAACCACATCCCAAATCCTACTGCCAGAGGAAGGGCGTGCACAGGGGCACAGGAATGCTGCTTAAGCTGCTGGATGCTGTGGGTGTCTGCAGGATACGGAATGCATGTACCACATCAAATCAAGTGAGGAAGTTGATGAAACCTTCTTTAAATAATGCGAGGAAGTCTCTGTATCAGACCCTTCTCTCACAGGGGTCTGCAACTGCCCTGACATCTTCAGCAAAGGCAACATGGCAGGACACAAGCAGTTGAGAGAGATTTTTTGAGGGTGCCAGAGGTAGCTTGTTGACATTGGTACAGGATGGGCTGACAAGATGTGCCGCACAGCTGGATCTGCAGTTCACTAACACAGGAAGAACCGTGTGGACGTGGGATAATTAGTTGTAGCATTGGCTGTCACGACCCTGGAACAGGGTTCAAGATCCTGAAAAAGGTGAAAAAGTGAAGTACAGATGCCACATCTGGGAAAATAAAGGAGTAAATCCTCTTGGAATGCATTTCTGGGCACATGAAAGAGCAAGCAACTGGGCAGAGTCAGAATGGGTTTAGTAACATTAGATCCTGCTGGACCAACACGGTTGTTCAACCTGAGAACCCAGAGAAGAATGGATGGGGTAGCATAACACCAGGAATGGGACAAAACTGAAGAGATTTGTGTGTGACAATTTTAATGGCATTATTAGCCTTGTTTTTCTACAACTAAGGATAATTAGACTCATAACCTTCCCATTATTTTACAAATAAATATTTGTCTTTACATATATAAAACGTATGCTTATTTGCTTACTTACGTGCATCCTCCTCACCCATAACAGGATTTTCGGAGTAACAGGAGGTCAAAGTGTTTCCACCCCAGTCAACACTGGCCTCTTGAGTTGCTGGAGTTGCAGATTCCCATGCCACCTTTGTTTGCCTTAGCTTTGTAGGAAGCACAAGAGAAGCATTTTCTTTGAGTTTGCCTTTAAAAGGCAAAAATTTACCAGTTCTGTACAGAATCTATTAGATCCAGTACAGATGAGTCTTGCAGATGTAGATGATAAATATGCACAGTGTATTTATGTATGTATAATATCATTTCATGTAAATGAAAACCAGCCTTTCACATATTCCTGGAGTGTCCTTCTGGGTTCCCAGCTGAATAGGAATGCCTTGTGCTCAGGAACTGGGCCACCTGAGCTGCCACCTGCACGGGCAAGCCAGGACAGAGGATAACCAAAGTCAAGTAGAACAAAAACAAACTGAAAAATCTGATGGCATAAGGTTAAGTCATACCCCTCACCCCTGCCACATCTAACTGCAAGAAGAAAGGGACAAAGAGACAGGATTGCAAAGGAATTGAGACAATAGAGTCACACGGTAAAGTGACTGAAGCCAGTTTGGTGTCCCAAGGTGAAAACCTCCAAGTCCAGCCTGTTCTGGCCTGCTCCTGTGAGGAAATCTCCTTTTTTGCCATGCATGACTGCTCCTCTATGTTCTCTCACCAGGCTCCCCTGGAGATTTCCTAGCTGCACCCCTTTCCCTGATAGGTGCAGAGCGTGCAGCCTGCCCTTCCAGCAGAAGGCTCTCCACCACGGCTCAGAGTGCAGCAGCCAGTACCTAGGCAGTGCTCCCCTGCTATTCTAGTCCTGTCAGTAGAAAATACCGTTTTTCCTTGCTCCTCTTTCTCTTCCCCCTGTGTTTTTTTAGTTTGATTTCCCTTTTCTTTTCGTCCTTTAAAACACAAAAGTGAAGCAAATAATACTACAGAATAATTGATCAACATGAGAAAGAGTTGGGTGTCTTTTGAGTATACACCACCAACAAAAAGTGCAGAGAAGTCTTCCAATGCAGGTGGCTCACAGTCACCCAGTTTCAGGATATGCATGGACTACACCAAAACCTGAAAGGATATAATGTGCAGATTAGCTTTTTATCCAGGTGTCACAAGCCTCTGAATAATTTTCCCTGATGCGACAGGGGCTTACTTCTCATACACAGCTTTTTGAATAGCTGACAGCCCCATCAATAGAGCCACTGCCATTCTGAGATTGCACAAGTGCAAGCACAGATGCAGTTCTACAAAAAACACCCTCATCTATTTGCTTTTTGAGCAAAACAATTTCTCATAAGAATATGCTGGTTTATATATTTCAAGACTCTGAGCATTCTCCACCTCCTGCCTGTTACCCAGGGAGACTATAGGATGGCATGGTCACCATGGAAACAGTGGACAAACTTAAGATGTTTTCATTGCTGTAGATAAAAGCCATCTGCATTATTTTTTTTCATTTCTGTTTCTCACACCACCAGCTCAGACTCCCAAGCCAAACTGTGGCAGCTGGGGTGCCCCTCTGCAGCCAAGAATCATATAGCATTTCCAAAGCAGGCTCCCCACGACATTCCTAAGCTGAAAGGTGGGGGACAGGGCAAACCTCCTACAGGTAATAATAGCATGTGTTTGCTGCAGCAGCCACCTGCCCTCCTTCCTCCCCCAGCTCAAAGCAGCCCACTTGGAAGATGTTTTTGAAAGCTTTTTGTCCACATTCCAACACAGAAGAAGTATATAGTTTGCCTGACCAGACAAAAAAAGGGCTGAAGAGCATTTTTGTAAGTTTATAAAAAATGTATTCCAACTTAGGTGTTGACTCTTTAGCTATTGCTAAAGTTTTTGCTATTGCTCTGAGTTATTAAAGACAAATTTTTTTTCTCTGAAATTGAATAATTTCCGTTTCCCCCACATTCATTCAAAGATCCTTATTGGCTGTACAAGCTTCCCAGTCTTACTTCCAAAATCTTGTGTCACAAACGTGATTTACTTTCCCAAAGACACCATCTTCTACATATTGGGCACAGATATCGCTCAAACACAACTTCAATCAAATAATTTTAGCAATAGATAGCACAAAAAACCATCTACCCACATAAACAGGGAACTCTGGACATACACCCTGAAAAACTTGGGCTATGATGTACCAGTTATTTTTACTAATACAGCATTTCGAGGATGGGACCCAGACGTGAACATTTCAGAGTGGAATAATCATTTCAATTCCTTTTTCTTTTTTGTTTGATTTAGGAAATGGCAATCGCCAGGAAAGTCCTTGACTGAGTATTTGATGCTAGTGGTATAATCTCTCTGTTTATTCAGGAATAGTTGATCAGAAAATTATAAATAATTATGTTCATGATATATGAGATGAAAGTTCAGTAAGCAGTCTTGAAGCTGAGCTGTTTCTCCATGGCTGACAAATAAAAACACCTTTTCCTCTGCAGTAGGCCAAGACAACTGAATACAACCAGAAATACCTATTAATTAAGAATCAAATTAGGTTTCTGCAGTGTTTTCCAGATAAAAACTGGATGTTCTGTTATGCATAATCAATTTGCTAGAGGTTGAGTTTTGGATTGCTATTCTTGCAGGTTTTTAGGAACCTTTAGGATGTTTCTGTTTTTCTAGTCATTAAGCCAAATTTGTGACATTGCTACATGAATATACCCTTTCCAAGTACTAAAAAATTATTGTAAAAAGCCAATTTCTTCACAATGGCACTTCAATTAAATTGGCAGACATCTCAGAGAATGCTTCTCAATTTCAATAGTCACTTGTAATTCTGTTTTAATCTTTCAGTAGGTAGAAATTTACTGTTTAATGTTACATGCCTGCTATGTGCTTATGCTCTTTGTAGCCTATAAATCCTCTGACTCCTATCAAAACAGTGCAACAAAATAATTTTCATATTGGATTTTGTTAAAGTTGGGAGCTTCCTACCAGATTAAAGACCTGCCTATAAGTTAAAGACAGTCACTGAGGAGGCAGCTGGTGTTTTGACAAGCCAGTTTCTTCCCTGCTTGTTTACAGCCGATTCTACCCTGGCACAACAGTCTTCAACAAAATCCTGCCCCAGGCTGTGATCAGGAAACTTCTGAAGCAACTCTAATAAAATAGAGTTTCTTCTTCTCTTATGCTAAGATTATTTTTTCAAATGTCATATCACTCATTATTTTTTTACTTTGAATCCTTTCCAGCTTCTTTGCTGAAAGCATAAACCAGAACTGAATACAGTCTTGAAGTAAGGGTCTTAATGTTCAATTAAGAAAAAACTATAAAAAGTCCCTATTACCACTTGATATTCTCATACACTTGAGAATTACAGATGCTTGTTCAGCCTGTCAAGTGATCCCCAAATCCTTCCTTACTACTGTCATTACACCCAATATCCCACTGACAATGTACACAAAGAAGGAATACAGTTAGAGGTGGTAGCTCAGCACTCTGAATTAAGAATACAAGTAAATTGCTGCTAGTCGTTTTCAGATCCCAACTTCAAAACATAACTAGTTTCTTTTAAGTTTAAAATGTATTACTTTAAATCAGTGAGACAGCCTGAAATGAACTGACAGCCAAAACTGTCTAACTTCAAGGAGAGTTAGTATAAGCTACAGAGAAAAGATCACCAAAATTGAAAATAAAAAAATATGGTTTGCAATCTTTCTGCCAAGATTTGCTACTTCCATACCCTGTTGTTCAAATAAATAAATAATAAATAAGCAAAGGAAAAATTAAAGTTCTAGTAAGATGCAGCATTTTGAGTCACATAAAGCATCCCTCAGTGGCAGACACAAGACTTTGGATGTTTTATGTTTCCCTATCAGCATCATAAGCATGCAGCATTCAAAAAAATTCAGTCAAAAGAAAAGAGCACCAAGGCATTAGGAGGTTTTGGTCAGTCTGTTACTTTAATCTCGAAAGGCTCCTGAAACAATGTGTCTTCTTA
>NW_008239054.1:6681939-6701525 GCF_000691975.1 Corvus brachyrhynchos | reverse complement strand
GCAGGAATGGATCAGAAAAATGAAAATGAGATTCTCCACTAGATTTTAAGTCTCTCCTCCAGAAAGCCTCCTAAAACGAAAACTGTTCTTAAGTAGAAATCAGCTCAACTGTAATGCTGCCTATCCAATGTTTTGGATTGTTTACTCTTTCTCCAGTGTAGTAGTTGAAAGCAGGGACATTTATCATCCTTTTTGTGAAAGGATGCAATAATTATGACAACCCTCACTAATCCAACCTATAAACTTACTGAGTGAAGGAAACCTATACAGGCCAGAGTAGGCGGTCATGCCTAATAAGTTTAAAGATCTCCTTCCATTTATTTATCAAGGATGAAATCAAGAGGCATTTTGTCACAATTTGTAAATGTCCATAGGCCAGAAAGGATTTATTTTTAGAGACCAATCTACCAGTCAGAGTTTAATGAAATCTAATAGTTGCATGTAATGAAATCTAATAGTTGCATGTTGTATAATACAGTTTTTCCAGGCTCCCTTACGTACTGTATAGAGCTGTAGCAGAAAACACACAAGTTTGTGACTCCCTCATTGCAGCAGAAGGAAGATGAAGATTTGAAATTGAAGCATTTATGATGAGATTTGGTTTGTGATTTGAAATTCTACCTGCCATTTGAAGTATAATAATCTCTTGCTCTTCAATAAAACCTATCAGTGTAGAGAGGAGAAATTATTGGCTTTACAAAAATTCTTTGGGATATAGACTAAATCAAGGCAGCTAAATGCTTTCTCTGCAAATTTATTTTGCTGTAAGTCAAAGCTATATCTGGAAGACCAGCTGTGCAAAAGCAGCATATGGGAGGACTTGATGCTGCATTTTGGAAGTTCGGCAAGGTGCAGGGCCCCAGCAGCTGAGCAGGATGAAGCAGGAGGTGACTGCAGACCAGGAGGAGGAAAGGCAGTCTGAGGAGCTATCTTTAAGTAATAAGAGGTTAACCAGGCAACTGTAAAAGTCAAGGACACTGTGACACCTGCACATTTAAATCCAAATAAGATGATGGGTACAGAAAGTAAGACACACTGCGCTGGAGGGTCTTGCAGCAAGGTGCTTGAGAAGAATTGCTGCCAATAAATGACTGGATAAACACCTTTCTTTAACAGACCTCTGCCTCATTTTGTAACTAAAGATGCTCTTGCATCCAAAAAGACATCCATCTACACAACAACTAATTCTGAGAAAACAAAGGGCAAGGATGAGATATAACGAAAACATTCTATCATGACTTTAGGAACTAGTGAGAGATATATAAAAATCAATGCTACTTTGAGAAGAATACTACTTTAACCCTAGTACTAGTAGCACTAGTAGTGCTTTGTACTTAAGTGTGTATGCGAAGTAGCTCTGAGGGGGAAAATAGAAAGTTATTTCTGAGTGCTCTTTTTCACCTGAGATATACATAGGGTTGTTGTGACCTTATTCTGATAGCAAAACTGAGTGCTTTTAGCCAACCAACAGGTTTTTTTCTTTTATCAGAATGCATTTATAGTGGTACCTCAGACCAAGCAAGCCCTGAAACCGTCTCATCCCTTCTACTTTTCCCAAAGAGCTGGAGTTTCTCTTTTTATCTGCTGCTAGACCCAAGCAACTGTTCAAGCATCTGTAGCAGCACAGCTCTGCAAACCACCACTCCTGGAGCTGCCTATGTTTCCAAAGCCACCCCCATCCTGAGGATGATCTTTACATCTATCTAGTTTACAAGCAAGCTTTCAGAAGTCTTCTAAAGATGGACAGCTCTATGTGTCTTGAAATACAGTGCCATTACACCCAGTGATAATGCTGGTTGAGACTTAAAAGGACAGTCAAGCCTTTAATCCTTTTAAATTACAAGATGAAAGAGAGGACTGAAGCAATATTTTAAAAAATGTCAAAGTGATTCACATGTCTAGTTCTCTCCTGAAATATTGAGAATGTAGGCTTTAAAGTTGCTTAACAACTTACTTTAAGGGACCCAAATCTCTGAATAATGATAAGTATGCTCCATTTATGTAAAAAAGAAGTGAGAGCATGCTCAGAACTGATTCTTGAAATCATTGAGATTAAAGGAATCAGAAGATAGAGGAACAGAATTGTTCAGATTTTTCCAGCATGTCACTACAGAGCAGCCTGTATGTGTTTCTATAATTAGATCTCTCACATCTGATAGAAATGCAAATTGTTTAGAAGCAAAAAGGATTTGCTTTTTATATTTGCTGTATATATGTTTATTTATATTTGGAAAAAAATATAGAGCTACAGTTAGAATCAAGTCAGCCCATTGCTGAGTACTAAATAACAAGGGAGATGGATATTTCTGGAGAAAAAGAAAAGAAAAAATAGAAACATCAAAACCTACTTTAAAAAAAAAAAGTTTCATATTCTTTTGTAAAACTTCTTTCTGTTGATTTACTGGTCCCTCCTTACAACAACCAAGATTGCAGAACATACAGCCTTCCCTTGTGCCATCAAGCTCCTATGGCCTAGATCTCCTTTAAACTATTATATAGGACTCTCATCCTCCACTTCAACACTCCTATTTCTGCCTGATGTGGGAGAAAGTCTGGCTGGTCTTTTAGAGATTTTCCCTTCCAATACCCATGCAAGTATTTCTTTACCACACTAAATCACTAAATGCTGCACTGGACTAGTTACTAAGTAAATCCTTGCTGCAATGGAAGCGGAGTTTTTGACTTCCCTTTTGGTGGCTATTTGGCTTTATGCAGCAGCAAGGAATGAATCTGTCACTGAACCTTACAGTTTATATCACTGTAAATTAATTTAAAAAAACCCCACAAATATTTTAACACACTAATTCTATGTAGCTTATCACTAGCTCTTGACTGAGACCAGATGATAATAGGGAACTTCAGGATGCCAGCAGCATTGAGGCAGTTGTAGACCTTCTACAGAAGACAGCAACTCCCTACATCTCATTACTTGTCTACAATCCACATAAAAACAAGGCTGAGGAGAAAGCAGTTATTTATCAGTTACCCTACATATTGCACTTTTCCTTCTATGTCTCAAAGGAAATCTGTTCTTTCATACACAAAAGTACATATACAGCTCTTTTCTCCCACACATTTCTAACCAATTTAAGTAGCTGGGTAGATCCTATCAGATTAGAATCCAGGCTACATCTCTAGATGCCATAAAGCTTTTATCTATTCACTTCTTCAGCTTACCTTCACTGGATCAACAAAAATTTACTAGGCCTACAGGCCAGCTACTAGAAGATAATGACATCTTAACATCATGTGAAAGCCACATGTGCTGAAAAGACATTTGCTTTTTATCTCTCACAGGAAATCAAAGATAATTAGGCAATCAACATTGCTATTTGAACAAAAGGAAAACAAAATAAAGCCCATAAATATCATCCACTCCCTGGAATTCTTAAATTCTAGTTTATGACAGAATAGTGAGTTTTAACAACTTTTATATTCAGCTGATTTCTATCATCAACAGAAATTTTAAAATAGATAAATTCCAAACTTCAACTCAGAATAAAAGAAGCCCTATTTCATATATACATAAATAACCATGAGACAAGTCTGTGTTAGTCTTTTTTTCCACCCATCTCTGCAATGCAATTTAAAGCTTTTTGTCTGCGCTATTTTTAAATGTTTTACTTCGTTGCTTCCACTTACTTCCATTAAGCAAAATTTTTCTTTACTCTGCTTAATCCATTTATTAAACACGTTAAATTCAAAGGCTAGTAAAGGGATTAGGATGGTAGAAAAAAAGACTGACTGTTTCCTGTCTAAATTTCCACTTGTATCTCATTTCTATTTATAAATAACACTGATTGCCCATCATGATAGGTCTAAATAAGGTAGGATTTCTGCTTCTTAGGACAAACAGGTAGGCAATGACTTTAGCTGTATTTCATTCCAAAAGCTACTCTGCTTTCTCAGGTGGAAGAGACATCTCTTTCCTTTGTAAGGTAACCTGTCAGCTGCCAGATTTTATACAGTGGTGCTGAACTCTTTTACCTCAGCTATACAGGCTGGGTCATGCCTGCCCTGAATCACGAGGTCAAGGAACAAGACTTCACCCACAGGCGAGACCTCAGCTTGTGCAAAGGAGCAGAGGGAGAGTGGACAAGTTCTGCTTGTGAACACACCAGGCAGCAAGTCATGCCAAGGCTAAAGGAGTGGAGGGGCAGTTCTTATTTCTGAAACAGGGACATCAAAAAATGGAAATCCACCACTGGAAACTACAGTAGATGATGTATTCTTATGGATCTTTTGGAGAAACATACAGCTCCATTCTACCCATAATTTACTGCATAGGCTTAATTTAGTCTTGCATAAATTACCATCTGCAACATGCCCCTAAACAGTTTTTTTTCCCTTGAGTTGCAGCTTTCCACATCTAGTTCATTCTGGGCAATGTTAGCTAGGAGAATATTTTCCCACCATGTTTGTTAGATGGCATTGTTTCAGAATCAGTGCTAGTTTGTTTTCCAAGTGCATCATTACACCACAGCATGATTTAAGAGCTATATTGTCACACCCCAGACCAAGACTTTAAATGTGGTTTAAAAACCTCATGTAGGACATCAGAATCATCATTATAGACACAAAAAGGTTCAAGGTCTTTTGCATCTTCTTTCTTTGCTTATGTAGGGGCTCAATGGAATTAAAGATGTCATTTAGCAAATGGCAACAAATAGCTGCTCACAGTTCATCTTCTGGATGAAAACAATCCAAAACAACAACAAAAAAATCCTAATGTAATTTTTAACAATGTCACTGACATATATGGAGTTGCATTCTATGGAAGAAAAGATCTATTAAGAAAAATGAAGTAAAAGATTCACCATTTTGAAAGACAGATTATCGAGCTGCTTTTGTAAGTATTCCATAACTTGCTAGTCTGAACTGCAGATACTTATTGCTAAGATCTCAGTGCTGACAGCCTAAAGTCAGCATTTGGAGATGAATCCTTGAATACCACATCCCAAATGTCACTGAGTAACTGACAGTATGCAGCAACTCAGAGTCAGGGCTTCACTAGAGAGTTTCAAAATTTACAAATGCCACGAAAGATTTAGTTTGCGAGTGTTTAACAGAAATGATTTCTGGTCTGAAATAATATAGCCACTGTGCATGCCCTGTTTTAAGTAGCAGATGAATAGATACATCTTCTCACTCTGAAGGACATGACTGGAGTTCAGGAAGAACTGAGAAGTGTATTCCCTGCCTATTACCATAAACACATCAAAAATACACATCCACTCTTACAGGTCTCTGAATGTCACTTGTTTCACAGTGAAACCCTCTGACAACAGAGCTTTTCCTAAGACTTCCCCTGAAGTACAGACTCCAGTCAAATAAATTTTCAGTTGATTTTCTGACACTTCATCTTTAATAGGTTAAAAATAGCACATAAGCCTAACACAAACAACATCCAACTGATTGAGAACCAGCATATTTGTCATTTGTTTTATTTAGGAAAAGAAAAAAAAAGAAAAAAAAATGTTTTAAAAGTAGTCCTCCTCACCAGCTTGCTTAGTTTGGCTAACCTTCTAGGGGCTCCCACTGAAAACATGGACTTCCCTTTTAATTCAGTAAGGCCAAACGCAAATTTTACATTTTCAGATCTATAGACAAAGGATAAATTAATATGCCAATTAAAAAAAAAATGGCCCAAACAAAGGGGCGGGAGGCAGGTGCTGATCTGAGCCAATGATGCACTTTATGCTTAATTAAAAAAACCAAACACCATACCAATAATATAAAAGGAAGAGTGTTGTCCATAAGACAACCAGAGAAGTGCTTTTGCCCTGTGTGGCACTAGCCAGGTCTTTACCAGCACACCTAGTTGAGACTGCTAAAACTAAAGAAGTATCCAGGCTCTTCACAGCTGGCCACTGGGTAAATAATGGGACCAAGCAGAAGACTAGAAAGTATAGCTTGTAAGGAAGGGTTAAATGAGTTGGGACAGTTTGCCCTGGAAAGCCAAAATTGGTAATCATTCAGAGCCAGCAAGCATTTAAGTGGCAAATTAAAGCAGATTAAGGTATCATTTTCTCCCCCATGTCTTCTAGCAGTAAAGTATGGGCTTGCATCACAGATTTAAGGTAGGAAAAGTTTCCTGTGTCCAATGCTGCAAGCTGGAATATATGACTGGGAAAGGATTTGAATCTTCATCATAGGAGGTTTTTAAGAATAGTTAGACAAATGCTTCTAAGAAGTGACAGTTACAATCGATCCATTTATATTTGGATGGATATATGGAAAACACAGCCTCTCAAAGTCCTTTCAGTTCTCTCTAATTTGCCTGTCAAGGAATTGCAGAGTTTACATCACAAACATAACTTGAATGTCCCACATTTTTCCCGCACTGCAGCCAGTTTAATGGCAAAGTGTGTGCAGCTCTCAAGAAAATATTACCCAGGCAAACTGGGATAAGAGACAATGAAAGCAGAACTAAGATTTGCCAACCAAAGGAGCAGGCAGCAGTATTGTTTCACCATCCAGTTTACAGCCCACAGCAAATCAGCTTATGCACCCAATGGTAACAAAAAGGTGAAGAAAAACATTTCAGATCTGCAAAGATACACCAGGGTATTAAAAAGCTCCTCTCTTCACTGCATCCCAGCTGCCTGCTAACAGCACTACAGGCAGATACAGAAAAATGCTGCTGCAATGCTACAGGACTCCAGTAATTGCTCCGAGTACAGGCCAGGACTGAAACCTGTGAAAACCATGAAGCTCAGTTTGCCAGTGACTGACCTTCAAACCTTGACAGATTTGGCAAGGAAAAAAGTCTCTCAGGCACAACCATCAACAGAAAGAAGAGATAGCAGGAATAAGAGCAGCCAGGAATTGAAGAAATTTTACAGGAAGAGTGTGACAAGGATTCTTTATATTTGAAAAACCAACATGTAAAAAAATGCCATATGCTGACATAATATTATACACATTCCTGAGCAAGGCTGTAGGTGTAATAAAATAGTTTTGTTAATCACCGTATGTAGTTTCCTTTCCCCAACCATTACAGCTAGCAACAATCTGTGTGGCTTCTGATCAGATCAGGGCAGATGAAGCTCTACTTTAGGTTGAATTGGGTCAACGCAAATGAATTGATGATGACTCATTTCAGAGCACACAGCTTAGCAAAGTAAAAAGCTGGCAGAATTTATTCTCCCATCTGAGACAGTGTTATTATTATTATTATTACTAGGAGTTAGAAGTCTCCTTCACTTGTACTTTACTGAAAGCATGCAATCTTTCTTGTGACTCTGCTGTCCCAGTTTCCAGGTATTGTCATCCTGCTGCATGGGGTGATGCTTGGAATCATTTCAAAGCTGAAATCCAGGGAAGCAAAAATCCTGTGTTTGAAAACTGAGTGATAGGAGGACTCCAGAACCGTTTTCCACTGTTTATGATGGCTTCTGCTTTTCTGCAGAAAACAGCTCAGGCATACTCAGTTTGCTGCTAATTTAAAAAGCTGGCTATCTTTTCAGAGACACACAGAGCCAATGTTGGACATAGTTTTCTTCACTGGTATTAAGATGCATGCATGCTTTCATAGTGGTTTTGCTTTATGTATTATGTAATAGACAACAATGAATTTGACTTCTTAAACTGCAAAATCCTGCTGATGTTCACTATTTGCATTGTTTTGTCAGTAACATGAAAAATTGTACTGCTTTAGCAAACATTCTCTAGACATTATACTTTATCGTGCATTGGATTCATAGGAGCACTAAACCTACAGCAACTTTTATAACTGATAACGTGTATGGAACTAAAAAAGTCACTGCATCAATCTGCCCACTGATACCACAGTATTGTAGAATCATAGAATTTTGGGGTTGGAAGGGGCCTTAAAGATCATATAGTTCCAACCCCTCTGCTGTGGGCAGGAGCACCTTTCACCAGTTTAGAGCCCCATCCAATCTGGCCTTGGATACTTCCAGAGGTGGGGCATCTGCAACCTCTGTGAGCAACCTGTTCCAGTGCCTCACCACACACACAGTAAAGACTCTTTTTCCTGATATCTATTCTAAACCCACTCTCTTCCAGTCTGAAGACATTCCACCTTGTCCTTTCACTACACACTCTTCTAAAAAGTCCCTCTCCAGCTCTCTTATAAGCCCACTTTAAGCACTGGAATGCCACAATTAGGTCAGCTTGAAGCCTTCTCTTTTCCAGGCTAAACAAATCAAATTCTCTGTCTTTCCTTACAGGAGAGGTGCTCCATCCCTCATCAGCTTGATGTCCCTTCTCTGGACTCACTCCAACAGGTCAATGTCCTTCCTGTGCTGGGGCCCCCAGAGCTGGATGCAGCACTGCAGGAGGGGTCTCACCAGAGCAGAGCAGAGGGATAGAATCCCCTCCCTCACCCTGCTGGCCATGCTGCTTTGGATGCAGCCCAGGACACATTTGGCTTTCTGGGCTGCAAGTGCACATTGCCAGCTCATGTCCTGCTTCTCATCCACCAGCAGCCCCAAGTCATTCCCAGCAGGGTAATAAAGCTTCATAAGCAGGTAAGGGAGAGCAGACAAGAGCTTTAAAATTTCACATTGGAGTGTCTCACTTGGGTACCAGCACGAGAACTGAATATGGTGGCTCTGCCCCAAGTTGGCCCTTAGCAAATGCCCAAGGGAGCAAGACAAGAAGGTGCATTTCAGGCCGTCCCATTAACAGCCTGGCTTCCTACAGAAACCTGCTCTTATCCGTGATTCAGTCCTCATGGGTTAACAAGCGGGAAAGTGGAACCACATGTACACGTCTCATTCTTACTATAACGAAGATGGTAATTTCCAACAGCCAGGGGAAATCTTAAATCAGTACAAGCAAATACATCAAAACTCACCCTCCAGTTTCTAAACTAATTGCAATGCAAAACTGCCATAACATCCTAAGTACAATCAATCATAAGCAGGCAGGCTGCAATTAGATACATGGATACTAATCAGAATCAGCTACATTTCTTACATCAGCCTCAGCTATGCAGAAGAAAGAAAGTGCAAAACTTTAAGGATTCCTTATCCTTTCCTAGGCCACTGTTTCCCCTCTAACATTTTAAGAAATAGAGAAACCCAGCAGTTCAGATTTTTCCTCCTATCACTGGCAGTGACCTTATTCAACTATCACATCAATGATTCTTTTATGTGTCTCTGTCCCTACAGTGTCCTGATAATAAAGTAAAAACATCAGTAACTATAGAAGCTAGGGAAAACCACTGTGCCATGTTTTATATACTTACAGCACTGTTATTTGTAAGCTACCACTGACTTTTGAAGCTCAGTCTTGGACTGTGCTGCTCACCTGGGGCTACCACAGGCCCCTTGAAAGAGAACTCATTGCTCAGAATATCCTATGAGCACTTACAGGCTATGTTAGGGCCCATGACAGTACAGGAGCTCTCTTTGCACTGTGATGAAGGGCTTCTTTCCTTCAAGATTCTCTCCTTCTGATTTACACCACAATAAGGTAGTAGTAATACAAGTGAAGCGAGTTACACAACATGGAGAGACTGTACCTGACCTTGCAGCTCTCAATACATATTTAAACCATTCCATGCAATTCTGAGAGCAAGACAGAGAGACAATAACTACTCTTTGTTCTGTCCTACTTGATTCAGCAACCAGCCCTACCATATTTCATTTCCTTGAATTCTCTTTCTGTAAACTCAACATGAGTTCAGACTGAAAGCAATTAAGTTCTTCTGTGTTTCCTCCATAAGTTCATTATTGCAGCATCTACATGCATAATACATTTTAATAAATTCATTTTCACAGCATACATACAGCAAGAAAAACTTATTAAAAAAGCCTAGCAAAAAAAACTTACAAAAAAGCTAAACCAAAAACCACCACACACTTACTAATTTTGGATACTCAGTCTGAAAGTGCTGAAAACTGCTTTTCAGAAGACTTGTTTCATGGTGCTCTTCCATGTTCAAAACCCAGCTACTATTAACTCCAGCTGCAGCTGCGAGTACTCAGTGCTTCTGCAAATCAAACAGTGAGGTCGTAAGTCAGCAACCCAGAAAATGAGAGCCACCTGTGAAAAGCTCTGTTCCCTTGCCGTGACTGGCACAACAATAGCAGAAATGCTTCTTCACAGCTGTTCAGCTGTGCCTAAGGCTAAGAAAGATAGCTGTTTGTTTTGTGAAGGGGTTTTTTATTATTTTATTTTTAAAGAAAATAGTAAACTATTTGCAAACTCAGGTTGAATTCAGTTAATAAAGAGCTTGATAAGTAGGAAAGCTCTACAGATGTTTTCCCTCTGAAAACCCACCTGAAGGGTGGAGAAAGACCTGGCCTAGCCAGCCCTACTGTTGTGTGGGCATCAGCACTGCAGAGATTTTGGCTGGCTTTCTTTCTGTCACCTGCCATGTGACCTTTCTTTCAACAAGGAAGCAGGTTTCTAGAGGTAACTCAAGGTGGTGGAAGTAATTAATATTTCCTGCCTGTGAACAACTTCGCATTTCATTTCAGAGTAGCAGTAGTCTGAACTGGGGGACCCCAGGAGCAGGAGCTTGGATAGCTCTGCTGGCCACTTGCCTGCAGCATCTAGGACCTGCTGTACCCAGCAGGATCTGTGCCAGCTTCCAGGTGCGTGGTTTTGCTTCAACACAAACATTGCACTTGGGCCACCTGAAAGTTATGAGTTTCAAGAATTCAAGAGCCACAAAAGCTTGTGTTCAGGGTAAAGCAGTGACAAAACTTGTCTTTTCTAGATAGCTGCTCACTGAGGAAGCTCCTGTGATGATTCTTTCTCTCTTCCAGGAGAAAAAATCAGTACAGTATTAGTTGGATGTAATGCCTGTAGAGGTTTTTAGACCTTTCTACAGTTCACCCACAGTTCTTTTCTGGGTGATGTTCTTCATTTCACGATTGCCTTCAAGATACATCCATACTTTGATTTTCATTTTCATGCATCATTTTTGCCAAGCCTCAAGTCTTACAGCAAGTAGCTATCCTCACAACCAGGCCATAGGAATAATTCAAATTGTTCCCTAAGGAAAAGAGTTTAGTGTTTATTCTTTCAGAATTATGGTTGTAGAGGAACATGACTTGCTCTTCCACTATATATAACCTCTCTGCTACTCACTGTATTTATGTCTCAGCTATAAATTTCTCATGCCTGTCATTAAGTGCTGGCCAGTACCTCTGGCCACACACAATAATGAGGCACAGTAGTAAAATTGAGCTTGCTTCTGGCAGCATGCTGAAAGCAAAATTTTCAGAGGAATTCTTTTCCACTCAAGTAGCTGTTTGAAGCTTATAAAACGACACGATGTTGTGTTATCTTTCTCCCTTCTATTTACAATCTCTTTATTAATTCCCTTTTTATTTGTGGTTAGATATAACAAAATTCGTAAATACTGGTTGCATAAACCACTTAGACTAATGAATAGAAAACATTTAATGCTAGGAGGCTCCTGTCCTCTACATTAATCGCTTTCATAAAGGACATATTTATTATTCTTCATGTTGCTTTTACTGGAATACAGTGAGGTTTTTTCAGTTATAAATAAAAGGTTTTCAGTTTGCTTTATTCAGCTCTTTTTATGATTTTTTTTACTTTTGTAATAGTTTTCTGACATCTGTCTTGGCAAGTTGTCTTTGATGATTTTATTGCCTTATCTTGGTCACCTTGTCTCAATCCATACTGCTAGGTAGGTGCTGAACCAGTCACCTGTGCATTTGAATCTGTCACTTGTTCTTTGCTGCTAGACACCAGTCTTGAACATGTGTCTTCTTGTGCCCTTCACACCTTACCTTTGGTTTTAGATGGCAGCTGCATCCTTGGTTAGCAAGAATATTAGAAGTCTCAGGAATCTGGCTATCTGCACAGTAGTATTTAGTTAGCTACCACTGGCTTGAGGCTTGCAGTTATATTTTCAGCTGCTGCTGGCTTCAAATCTTCATTTGCTATAAACAGGATAGTCCATACATGGTGTGACATGAGCTGTACTGGAAGGCTGCCTTTGCCTTCTGCTGGTGTTTTTCTCTAGTCTAGCAATTCTTTCTACACACTTTGTTATTCTGATTTGCTCCCACTTACCTATTCCTCTCCATCTGGAGATGGGGGGATATGGGTAGGGAGGGAAAAACAATAAAATCCAAAGCCCAGGCTTTTGGCAGTCCTGACAATTATTTCTGCCTTATCACTGTGGAAGCTGTGCTGTGAAGAGGATTAGATCTGTTCAAGCTCGTGACAAGAAAACTGAGGCCCATTAACTGTAGTAACACTTGACACCTTCTGTTGTTCATTATGCTATCAGGTTACAATCAGGAACTTCCTCAGCCAAACATTTTAGTGTCATCTGCGTTTGTATCTAACCCCCCTGAGGCCTCATACAACAGAACTGTCATTGGCACTATTGCGGCACTAGGAAGAAAGCAAAATGCCCTTCAAAGTTACATATATCAGCCAAAAGGCATCCTGAAGGTCAAAAAGTTGTTTTCTTTGTAAATTGGTGTCTGAAAATGTCCTGAAGGGAAATATCTAACACTGAGGGTCTTGCCCGTGTGACTGTTGGCTTTTTAAAAATTTTCAATTAGGAATAATTTAATATGCAGTGAAAAATCAGTGAGTCAGTAGCTATGTATTTACCTATGTTTCTGTAAAAGTTATTATATTGCTCATTCCATCTGATGATCACATGGTCTTATTTTAAAGTTTCTACTTCCCCAGGCTATCAATTTGGTTTGATCTCTTCTTCCAAAGACACTGCTGTTGTAATATTTTGCAGGGATGATCTCCAAATTATATTTTCAAGCAAATCACTTCAAGCTTTTGCCTAATGTGTTCAGGTTTTTTATAAAGGACACCTAAATTACAGCATGAGGTCATAAATGTTTCTATATACAGCAGACATACATCATTATTAAAGTCATAGGCCTGGGTATGCCTCTAATACTGACATTGGACTATTACCCTACTCTCCACAAGTTCTAGCAGATATTTATCTCATAACTCTGATGTCCAGGTCTTTATCTGTAGAATTAATTTTTCTGCTTTGTTTTGCCCCAAGGAGCAAGAAGCTTGTGCAAGGTGAATTCATTTGCCATGTAACATATATTTCACGTTTGCTTCTGCTAGTAAGGGAATCACTGCTTAATCCAGACACTGCACAAGCAGAGTTACAGAGATTCCAGAAAGCAAATTGTTTTCCTAACGCATTTGCACATATTAGCCAATTGGATAGAGCAAATAGCATTGCAAAGCAAAAACAAGTTATCCAAAATAGTTGAGTAGCTTGCATGACAGTAATTGCTTCAAAGATGAGTTATTTTTGTCAAGGTAAAAAGAAATGCTTATAAAACTATTTTAATGACTGTAACTTGACCTCAAAATTTGCATCTGCAATAATGCAAATACAATTATTTATTGACTTATAAACCCTCATTTGCATGACATGTATATTCATGTATTTTCTAAAAGATGCTGAAATGATAAGGAGGAAAACAACAGGCAGCATAGCAGTGTTTTGCACTCCAAGAACGTAAACATCACATTATCCTAGAAGATAAACATTTGCAAATAAACACTTGCTTTCCTTTGGAGAAAAAACAAAAAATGAACAAAAAAATCCCAAACCAAAATCACAACATAAAAACTCCCACGTCTGCCTTGGTAATCTTGGTTTGTCTGTCCCTCCCACCAGCAGCTGGTTAAGAGCAGGGCTATCCTGCTCAGGTCAATAACCTTTATTAGGCAGCGGCCATGACAACTTTGCATGACAAATGTAGCTTGCCTTTGGTTCATTTCCAGCTGGAAGGTGACAGTGTTCCACAAGTTTCAAAACCAAGTGAAATCTTACTAGAGTTTCAATCTCCTCAGTAGAAAAATTTTAGAAATCCAAAGTTAGGTTGACTGAATCTGTGTATCAAAACGTTTTTCCATGCATGAAGAAGCAATGAAACCATGTCATTTTAAGGTGGGGTGGAGCTCAGGGTGCATTATCTTCTAATCCTCTTGAGCTGTGGTTTCTGGTGGAAGGACAGCTGGGCAAATGGCTCTGTGTACTTTACCAGGCTGCCCCATCTGCACAAATGCAGTGCCAGTGCTCGAGCCCAAAGCAAACACCTTCGTTGGCTAACACACAGCCTGAGAGCACGTTTACGTAATGCCGGTCCTTTCTAGGAGGTGGGAGTTGCTTCTTAAATGAAAAGCTGTGTTACTCTGCCACTCGTTTTTCCCCAGTACCTAGAGTTAGCTGCACTTTTCAGCACTTTTCATGGTCACTGAAAACAGTCAATCAAAAACCAGAAGGCTTTTTATCAAATGGAGAATTCATGGAATAAGTTGAAAACGCAATATTTAAAAATCCAAGCTCCAGCCCCCCAAAAAAAACCCAAGTACAAAACCAAAACGCATAAAGTAAACATTTTTAAATATCAGAAGCTGTTATTGTATTGGAAGCATGGAAACTTTGAATGTGAAGATACTCTTCCAATATTATATTTTGGATGGTATATTCAAATTCATCCCGCTGAGCGGCATTGTCTGTCCCCTGGGCAGGGGAAGGGGAAGATTAGCCTGAAGACTACAGGGACTGCTACATCTCAGGTAGAATCTATATCAAGCATTCAAAATTTGAATAATTTTATGTTACTCAAGAAGCACTGATAGATGCAATTTTCTGACTAAATATTTAAATTATTTTATTTTCATAACAGGCATTGGAAGTGTTAGTACAACGTATTGATTGTAGAGTTACATTCTGGGAAGAAATAACAGCTTGACACTGATGCCCTCAATCATTGGAAATCATCAAGATAATTGAGAGAGACAACTTCTCGGTCTGCTTCAAATTTATTATTCTCACAACAGCAAACATAGGCTGATCCTTGCTTCACAGCCCAGTTTTGGCCAACTGAGTGACTTTCTGAGTTGCAGCAAACTGTTCCCAGCCTCCTCTGCCTGTAGAGAATTTTTTCTGACATTTGTGTCACTAGAACATTGGTCCCTACTCTTTCCTACTTCCTCCCCAATGCTCTTGATGCTCCGCAGGCTCCTTGCGTCCGGCTGCCACCTTCCCTCTGGGCAGATCTCTGTTCACTTACCCCAGCAGGAGCAACCTCCCATTTCCATCCAAGTCCCACCCAAACAAGTCCTTCCAATTACAGGAAGGAGATAAAAAAATAAACAAAAAACCTGAAATAATCCTCCCAGCACTGGAAACTGAAGATGCCATCAGCCATGCCTCAATCAGGTATTATCCCGCCCGTGTCTTACAAACTACTTTTTTTAGTCTGTCAGTGCAAATGAGATAGTTGTTTTTCTTTACTGAACCTCTCACCTCATCCACCCAATCCAGAAATTCAGCCTTTACTTATCTCTTCATATCTTCTTCTCCAACCCTTGATTTTCTATTTCTGGTTCTTCCTTACCCTACAAATTGTTCTACTCAGTATTACTCTAAACTCAGTCTTCTTTTTAAACAAACTCTTGATTATGCTTGGCAATTCCTTTATTTCTTTCTGTATGTAAGATTCTTTTTGTCACAATTTCTGCAGGAAGTGAGACTGACTAATAAATAATAAAATTTCAATGATGTAAAAAAAAAAATTTCTTCCAGAAAATGACATGTTTTATGTGTATGGGGGGAAATTGTTCCCTGTAAAACTGGATTTTTTTATTTTTTGCTTCAAATCCGGAAGGGTAAAAAAAGTGTAAGGTAGAGTTTCTGCTTCCACCCTCCCCTCATCAAGTATGTTATTACATTTTTATATTATTTTGTCTAGTTCCTGTTCATCACTCCCCAACTAATTCAATACTGAGTTCATGCATCAAGTCTTGCGCTCCCTCTGTCAGCAACAGTGACTTTCTATCCCCACTCGTCATCTTTCCTACAAAACTCCTTGTATGTCCACACATTGTGTTACAAAAGAAATCTGTGCACAAAAATACCCTCTTTCAAGCACTTCCTTTGAATCTATCCCAACAGGACACTTACAAACCCTTTTGCACCTGTCAATCTCTTTAACTTGTTTTCTTACACAAACTGCTTGTGCTTTTCTACCAGGTCGGCTGCCTGCCACTGCTATCATACATCTTGTACCAAGAGAGGAGTATTTATGGAATAGGAACACCTCTTTGGTTACTGAAGCTACATCACATGAAAACGCACTCCTTTAGGAGGCCTCTTGATATGATAAAAATAAAAAAGGAGAAAAAACAAACAAAAAACCACCACCAACAACAAAAAATATTTTGGACAGCAGGTTCTAAACTGTGTAGTAATTACAAGCATATTTGAGCCTGCCTCTTTATGTCAAGTTGTTTTTCGTTAAGTCTCAATTCTGATACGGTTGCTCACAACAAATACATTTCTAAAGGAAACTAATATCCTTTAAAGTTGAATGGAAAGAAAAAGACAATCAAAACAGAAACTGTTTCCACATTTTTATTAAAATAAGAGTTGTTGCAAATGTCAAATTGGACAAAGAATTACAAAGAAAATAAGAGGTAAAAGCAGTTATAGAAGAGATTATGCTCAAATACAAATTATATGTAGACGCTTTCATATCATTTACAAAGTTTGTGATAGGGTGCATCTGTTTTCTTAATATTCTTAAAAATTAGAACATGTACTGTATGGAATTAAGGTGAGCTCAACCTTTACTATTTTTTGTGCCATTTCAAGTAATTAAAAATACATTTTTAAAATAATAGTCCCATTTAATTAGAAAACTAAAAATGAATGTCCAAAGTAGAAGTGAGGCAAATATACCATCTTCAATATCTTTGTGAAGGCTACCAACAAGTACTTTGTGAGTGATCGAAGGCATTTCACCCTCAAATATCTCTCCTGTGCTGTTCTCCCTGCAAAAAGCAATACAAAGGATGTATATGTGGTGGATACTCATCTTTCTGAGTCCACTGCCAGAAAACAAAGATGAAACTAGCCCACAATCACTTCCCATGTTGCTTTGCTTCTGCAGCTTAATCAAGTGCAAATTTCATCTTATGTTTGAGAAAAACAGGCCTTGCACCTCGAAGTTATTTGTTAGAATTTTGATAAAGAAGTCTCATACATTGATTTCTCAGAGCCCTGCAGTATTGTTTCTGCTGGCAAGACATCTTGGAAGCATACCCTATTTTTTGTGCCACTTGTAAGAACAGCATTATTTTAGAAATATTATCTTACCATATTCCTCAAACATTTCTCAAACACTATGACATGATGCAATTAGCCTGTAATATAGCTAGATGTAATTAGACAATAAGAGGGAAGATACCATTCTCTTCTTTTTGGCACTATATCTGTAATACTCCTCTATCTAGCTCTGGCTCGCCAGCAAAAGCCCAGCTGCCAGGTTGGTCAGCAGCCTGGAGCACACAGCCCAGCACAGAGAGGTTGAGGGAGCTGGGCTGGTTGAGCTTGGCTGAGCGACAACAGAACAGTACTTCAAAATGGGCTACAGAGATGATGGTCCTGGCAGATAACATAACAGTGGGCAATAACATAGCTGTGAACTGCAGCCTGGGAGATTTGTCAGGACATCAGGAATAACATTTTCGCTGGAGCAGCACTGGGTCGGGCGGCCCTGTGAAGCTGCAGTCTGCACCCTGGAGATGGCTGAGGTTTGTCCAACTGAGCCACAACAGACCCTCTGTAGCATGGGCAGGAATTTGGTTAGACTGGATGACTTTTTCATCTAATGGCAGAAGGTAGGAGGAAGGCACTCAAGAGACTATTTAAATCCAGAAGAGGTGCTTGTAGAGCTTGACTACCAATTACACCTGAAATATAAATGTTCCTTACCTTTGACCATCCCTAAATATATACTTCAAAATGTGAGCACTATTTAACTTTAATAACTCTGTTTAAAATTAAAATGGAATAAATTTTTCTTGACTGAAACTGGAGTTAGACACCTCCTCACACTGATCTTCATTCAGAAAGAATTAAAAAAATATTTATAGCTTTCAACGGTAGTACTTTCTGTGAAGACTGATTCAGAGATTTACATAAGTGGGTCTACTCACACAAAGTCAGTTATCATTTGTGTCTTCTACCTTCAATTACTTTAATGTTCATTCTTCTTTTTAAAGATAGGTGCATGTGTGTGAAGGAGACAAGAATTGTATTTCATTACAGGTGCATCATGGCTTTGCCATCTATATGCTACTCAGATTTTAAAACAAACCAAAATGACAGAACAACCCATTGGCATAAATCCAAACACTATATCTTTGCTGTTTATAAAAAAAGCTAGAAAAAATTAAGAATCATGTGCACTGCCCCTGGATAAGCAAGGAAAAGGTCCATCATTTACACATTTATTATGAATGTGCTATCCCCTCGAACAAAACAAAGCATAAATACACAACAAAAGCCTTCATGCCAGCAGTAATAAAGGTTGAAGAAAGTATATTTCAGAACTGTCTCTGGCTAATACCTGTCATCTCCCCCACTCCTCCTGAACTTCCTGCTTCTTTTTCAACCCACAGAGTCTCTGTAAGAATTCCTTCACGGCCCAGGCTATCCAGGGGTTTTCACATTGCAGTGCATGTGAAGGAGTGTAATACACATAAAAATATTTTTTTGAGGGGGAGAAGGAAAGAATCTGCTCAGCTAGGGAGATCCAGAAAGGTCACCATTTCAAAGGATCTGAAGGCATAATTTCCATACCTGATAGACACTTTTTTATAATTTCTGTGGAGTTTTTTTTTCTTTCCAATACCATGGCATTTGAGATCCAGAAAACAAATTTTGAGGGAGATGACTGTTGTATAAGAAGCACAATAAAACTTAACAAAAAGAGATGCTAGGAGAGGGAGCTGATCCTGTGTGTACTAGGCGACTCGCAACTGGGTAAGTAGTCACAAGCTGTCAGTAATGATGATGTAATAGAGTCTTCCTGTCTTACTGAGCTTCATTACCAGGGATACAGAAAATATATCAATTCAATTTTTGGGTTTTGGTTTGGTTTTTTAACTATTATTTGACTGGTAATGTGCTTGCTCTGCTTCACTGCTGCAATAACAGAAAGTTCTAAAACCATGTGGCACTGAAGCTGACAGACATAATGATGGAATCTGATGCAGAGCAGTTTAGCTGGACACTGCCAATGAACAAACAAGGAAAAAAATTCAGAGCTATATTTGCAAATACTCACACAATTGCATGTAAATGGCTCCTTTTCCATATGTTTCTATAATTTATTTTTCAAATAGTGTAATTTTAATCAAAATTATTTCAAGTGAAAGCTTGATGTTCCTTGTCAGGCAACAACCTTTCAATACTTCTGGTAGCATGCACTAATTAGAACTTTAAAAAAAAATTTATATATAATATATTACTACTATGTTATATATATAACTATTCTAAATATCTTTTGTAATGATCTGGAGCCTTATCTCCCCAAGATACACCTTTGTCAATGACAAACAAGGATCAGCTCTTCTGTGTGTGCATACATATGCATATTTTAGCAAAAACAATGAGAACAATTTATACTGTATCTATTGCTTCAGAAATGCAAAATGAGACATCCACTTGGATCATGAAGGACCTGGAGTATAATCCACTTAATGCTACATTTTATCACTGTGTAATTTTTTTCCCCAAATTGATCTGATGGGCAATTCCAGCACAGAGCAGGAAT
>NW_008239054.1:6677223-6681911 GCF_000691975.1 Corvus brachyrhynchos | reverse complement strand
TATAAAATGGAGCAAATCATTACCCACTGTAAGTGAGTTTTAATTGTCACAGTGGAAGAAGACAATTACAGGTCAATCTGTCAATGGAGTAATTTGAGGAACTAAAACTAGTTGACCTTTGTGGTATGTTTTTCCAGGATCAGGATCGCTCTCCTGCTAAGCAGCAGCAGATGGCCAAAGCTGAGTGGTTCTGCTTCCTTGTGAAAATTAATTTGTTTTTCGGGGTTATTAGATATGTAAAGAAAGAAGATAGAAGCAAACCCTTACTTAAGAATCCCAGACCAGCACCCAAGCACTTCTGTAAAAGGGGCAAGCAAAGTGTCTGGGCTTCACTAAGGTCACCTGCAGCTACTCCAAGGTCACCTGCAGCTACTCCAAGATCACCTGCAGCTGCTTGAACTCCAGCTTTAGCCTGGAGCATCCGTGCCAAGGGAGGTACAGAAACGCTCCTCTTGGCACACTGAATGCCAGAAACGGCGCCCCAGTGTTACAGTGCAAGAACAAAAATGGTGGAAGAGAACATTGTGATCAAAAATGTAAAAGCAGGAAAACATGAAGAGGCAAAAAAGCATGAAGTTGAGAGGATGAAAATACTACATGAAAAACTCATTTCGTAAGAGTAACCAAAAAATTTTTTTAAAACAAAAGCTGAGGTCATGAAAGAGCAACAACAAAAAAAATCTTTAAGCTTAGCTAAATAGTCTTCTCTTACACATAATCAAAATAGAATCAAAATAGGGAAACTGGAAGAAAACCCTACAGTAAAAGTGTTACTAGTCAGTTCCCAGAAGCCAAGAAACAACAACAAAAAATTATTTCTGTCCTCATATGTTAAAATGCAGACTCTGTTGGTTTTAATCTGCTCAAATTTCTTTTATTCATGAAAAAGGAATAACACTGGTGCAATAGAGGAAGGTTTTGCAAAGGAACACTTACGCTACCCCAAAAATGGTATCTTATTTTCCCCTCTAATATTCTTAAGTCACGTGGTCTTCAAAATGAGCAAATCCCTTTACTAAGCTTGTACATACCTTAGATATTAATTTTCTGGAATGTTTATGTAGTATATTGTTCACACAATTTAAGTGCATGATAGTATGTACTTGTATCTTAGGTTGCCCAAAAAGTACCCACGCTAAGTAAAGGAGGTAACTTTTTAAAAGCCTACAGTTACTAATAATTTGAACTTTTTTCTTCTTTAAGCATGCAGCATTTTTTTCATGTTAGATGAAGGTATGTAGCCACTTGGGCAAGTAGCATTTTGTTAATATGGTTGTTGAATATATTTTGATGTCAAGCAGAGCAGGTTCCCTAAAATGACTTGTTTAACAAGAATTTGTATCCAGCAGTGCTCATAAATAAACAGAGCTTAAAAAAAAATCCACTCATTAGTGGTGAGTGGGAAGCCACTAATTCCGTATTGTAGGTCCTAAGCCAACAATTCTGGCTAGTTTTGGCCTTTCATTTTTAAAGCAATTAAGATTAATCCTTTTTAAGTAAATAAAGTATTTCAAATGACTGTATGAAAACCAAAAGGGTGAGTTCTTGATGCTGCAAAGTGCTAATGCACTACTCACAGTTTAACCAAAAAATTAAAGTTTCTGGTCAATTTTGATGCTATTGACTTGAAGATGTCCAAATTAAAAACTAATTATCAGCATTCCTACTATTCCTTGGACACACACACCTGATGTGAGCACAACATAAGATTAGTAAGGAAAGAGGCAAAGAAATTAAAGTCTTGCATTTGAATCTCTTATCCCTGATGCATGCCCTACAGACTAGCATTAAGTCCCTTGTTTACACTTAGCCATCCATGTAAGAGGCTAATCCGACTATATGCACTTTTGGCAAACTCTTCACAGGCAGATGAATGGATTTTTCAGAAGGAATTGTTCCCATTCATAATCTGCTGGCAGCACTCACTGGGTCAAATTCCAAAAAGTTTTGCTTGTTGGAATGATGCATCATCTAAAATTAATGCTAAAAATTCTACTACTATTGACTTTATATGGCATTGTGATGCAAATTATGGTTCTGCAGAGTGTTCACAGATTCAAGGTCACTAATTCCCCTTGTGCATGCCTAAAACTTTACATACTGTAGATCAAAAAAGCATATCTGTATTAAATTTATAAAGCAAAGGTCCAAGATAAAATGATCAAGCCTAATGAACATTGCATCTGGTCTTGATAATAAAAACCAGAAACAAGCTACAGCATAAGCTTAACCCATTCTATAATTAACAAATGTTGCTTTTGGGGAAAAAATTACTGTCAAGCACGTGGGAAGTTTGTAAGCATATCTATGTGTGCTACACACACAGATGAAGGACTCAGGCTGAAAATTATACAAGAATTATGCAGGCAATTCATGTTACTCTAAGTAAAAACTTTTGCCACACAAGTAGGAATTGGAAGAGACTGTTTCAGGTCTTCACTTTCAGAAAATTCAGAAATACTGCAATTGTGGAACATTAAGGAAATACACACAGTCTTTGTCCTCTTACTTAGCTTTCTGTGCACATATGAGACATCTGCTTGGAGAAATGTCACTTTTAATAAATATACAGTGCCTGTGGCAAATTAAGATTGTATTTGACAATGTACAAAAGTACATAGGAGGCAAGTTTGTTAATGCTGATTATCTTCCAGATCTTCAATAGATTTTCAGCAGCCATTAAAATAGTCATCTTCAAAGAATTTGTCTGGGGAAAAGTAAAATATGGTTATGTGGTACAAATTCCTTCATACAAAGATTCTTTTTACATGTTTTCCCACCGAGGATGATCAGTCTTTTTACAAGAACAGGAAAATGTTTTGGATCATGTTTCCTATTGCCTTTGAAAATATCACTGGGTAATTTTCTGACAGTATCCTCTTAATTATCAAACATTGCATGTCATATTGCATTTCTTATTTCCCAAGCAAATGCACTAAACTTTGTGGTTTAAATCCTGGATCTTGAAAGCAAATTCATACATGGACTTTAACAGACTATGCAAATACAAATTATGCCATAATCTGGCAACATATCTTGAAATTATTTTTAACAGTTTTATCTGAAAAAAAAAAAAAACCAAAACCAAGCAAAAACTAAACACTCCCCCAAACCAGCACCGATTGTTTTTGTTGTTTAATAACTTACACCTTGAGAACAGAGCCTATGACATAATGAATCTGTGAGGTCTCATTATTCTACAAAGCTGGCCCAAGCCAATCCTCCATCATCTACCAAAACCCGTGATCTAAGCTTTAATAACATTTTGACTTTTGAAAAGAACTCATATTTCTTGATTTCACTAAAACAAAATAGCAGGATGAGAAAAATGTTGAAAAACAGTTCTAGTTCCATATCATCTGTGTGTCTGGGCTTAGACCTCTGCAATGGACACATTTTCTATTGCTGGCAGATTAATTGTTGTAAGAACCCAGTACTGCAACCTGCTGATGTAATTGATGTTCCAGCAACGCGGTGAGCTTGTGTTTCTGATGCCAAAAGATCGGGTTCAGCCTTTTAAACAGTCCTGAAGGAAGCCATGCAAGGAAACTGCTAAGGAGAATCCTACTACCCGCCCAGGGCAGGAACAGGTATAAATTGTTCCTGGAAAGATTTTAACTTGTAAGAGAGTGCCAGTCAGACTTTTGTTCTGTTTTCCTGAGGTTCTGGTCTCAAGAATACATCTTTCCCAAAAAGCAGTGGATTATTAATGTCCTACCTTTTTCCACCACCAGCACACCCCTGAGTGACTGAGAAATTAGAAGTTTCCCTTAGCTGGTAAATAAACTCCTATTTTGGCTTTCTAATACCTGTCTTTAAAACAGTATTTTGGAGACCATACCTGCTTCAAAATGCAGCAGTCTAACTGCATACATAAGTAAGCCTAGTTCGGGTCAAAAAAAGAATTGTAACAACCTTTAAGCAATCCTTCTGTGCTAAAATACACATCCAGAAATAGAAACACTCTAAATGAGCTCCTTAAAGGTCTGAAGCCATCTCTCACACTATTATTTTGTATTACTGTTATTTCATTTCATAATAAACACTACAATGTAGTACACCATGTATGATGTATATATCATATTATTATTATATCTTCTGTATATTATCACATCTTCTGATCTATCAATATATTAATGAGAAGACAAGAGACCATTAGGTGCACTATAAAAAAAGTTGCAAGCTCTTTTAAAAGAAAAGTTAATGAAAGCATTGTAGCAAATGCCCCTGCAAAGACCTCTGGCTGTCATATCTACTTTCTGCCCATTAAGGGTAAAGAAACACTTGGACCTTCTAAGCAGCTATTTGGCAAACCTTGGTATCTTTCATTTAGATAATACTTTCCATGACTTTCTGTGCTAAAAGCCATTTCTATGGAGATGTGCAAGGTGGTGTTAGGTCATAGGTTGGACTCAATAATCTCAAAGCTCTTTTCCAACTTATTTGATTCTGTTCTTCTGTAGGACCTTAAAAGGTGACATAAAGCTAGCCCTTGAGGAAAAGAAAAATCCTTTGTTTTCTAGATCTTTATATAAATATTGATATGGATAAGGACAATCTAAGCAAATCAGATTATAAAAAATACTTTGCTGTTTCACACCAAAGAAAAACCCCACACCTCCATCATCCACTAGCACAGTGAGTCACACTGATATCCTGTATCAGTCTACATAAAACATAAACCTTCA
>NW_008239054.1:6666094-6677209 GCF_000691975.1 Corvus brachyrhynchos | reverse complement strand
AGCAGGAAGCCAGCAGTTGTCTCTTGCCTCTTTCAATGAGTGAAGAGATAAGGCACAGATGACTTCTTTTGTCTGTCTTGCTGGTTTCAGGAGATTTTAGTTTTGCTGTGTTTTAACCAGTGTTTCTTGCTGTCCATTCATCAATGACACCATGAGGACACATGCCAAGTGTCCAAGGCACTGTGAAACGCTGTTGAGAGGCAGCAACACAAAACAACCTCTTGAATAAGGTTTGTTTGGGACAGAGCATTCATGAGCTACACGGATAGAGAAAGAAGGCCTCCTGTTGCTCCTGTTCTGCCAGGGATTAGGGGTTGAGAAGTAAGAAAGCAAGTTCAGGGCAGGATGCCTTGGCTTGTGGTGTTTTTGCATGACTTAAGAACAGATGACAAATCACATTTGTGGAGCATCATATGACAAAGTAACAAATGGGAACAGGTATGAAAAAATATGCAAAGGAGAGGAATGATAAGTAGAAATTTGTCCTAGGTTCTCACTTGGGATCATCTCTCCAGCTCCCACACTTCAGCTGGCCAGCTTGGACTTTTCCAGACAGAAACAGAACCTCTATGTTTGAGGAGCCGGAGTTCAGTGCTTACAGCTGGGAAGCAAGAACTGTGATTGCTGCGTATGCAGTGGGACCATATTTTTATTTGACAATTTCTTGTTCTGGTCCTATTCTTCACAGAAAGTAAGGGAAAATCAATCTAGTGTGACTTTTTACTTGACAAAGGCCTTTGTTCATGTTCCCTAGAAAGATCACAAACCTCTCTACTTGGGTGAACACAACAGGCACTGCTTGAGAGGCATGGAATTTGCGGGTATCCGGTAACAGCAAAGATGTACAGGATAAGTGCATGTATCTATTCAAAACTTGGGAACAGAGTTGCATGCAGCACAAATCAGAGCAGATGCAGAGAACCTCAGAAGAATTAAGTAGGGTTTAGAGATAAAAGCATTTGTATGTATTTACATAGATTAAGCTGGGCAAATTGACAACAAGCCAATATACACTTCTGGAAGTGGCTGGCAGCAATTGATTACAGGAAAAGGAGGGAAGGAAAATCAGAAATATCCAAGTACTTCCAGAACATGTGCATTAATGTAACAAGACTGAACAGCTGAAAAGAAGAAAGTGATTTTCCAGAGCCACAAAGAAAATCGTAAGACCCATGGCATGGCTCTACTTTGACTGGCATGTTACATCAGCAAGTTAAGAAGAAAAAAAATTAATTTACACATCCTCTATTCTGGCTAACACTTCCAGACTGACCCAGGCATGTCTCAGAGGCCCCTGTCCTTGCAAAACAGCCCCTTAACAGTTCTCCAGATGCTCTTCTTTCTCATGGCAAACCCCCAAAGTCATGACAGCTTTCTGTAATCAAGCTTTTGTCTCAACTTTGTACCTTCCTATGGTCTGTTTTTCTTTTAACACCATGGCAGGAATGACCAAGAATTGATTTCATGTTCATTTCCAGAGACAGCAGTCCAGAATCTTATTAACCTGTGTCAGCCATGGCTAGGGTTACACACGCATTTATTTACTGCACTTATTTCTCAAAACCAACAACTCTATTAAAGAAACAAGAAAAACAATAGTGCTATAGATGTTTAGTTTCTAATACAGAAAAAATGAACTAAATCCCTCTGATGCATTGTCTCAATTTAAAAGTATGTTGTTGATTACGCAGGCATTTACACTAGTGTCTTGTTACACATACAAAGATAAGCCAATATATTTGTTCATGTGTGTAGATGCACACATTTTCTTCCGTAAAAACCTAAGAGCTGGATACATTGCTGCAGTGCTAATCGAAACACACTGTTCCTTCCTCTTCCCAGTCTCTTAGTTCTAGCAGGAATCTCTCATTTGACCTTGGGCTAGGCATTTCAATTCGTTGTGATTGTGTTTTCTCATCTGTAAAATTAAGGCTATAATACCTACCTACTTCACAAGAAGGACAGTGTTAAATTTAATGCATTAATGTCTTAAAGTGTTTTCAGACAAATGGATCAAACCACTACAGAATGTAAGTTATTATTAAATTATGCTTCAGAGTTAGTGCTGTTGCATCACTGTATCTAATTAAATAAGAAAAAAATATTCAAGTGACACCTCTTGGATAGTTTTTTCCAAGAGGGCGAAATTGATGTTCATGAGCCAACAGATGGACTCGAATCTTATTTTGAAGAAAGAAAGAAGTGAGGAAATCTAGTAGTCAACAGAAGTGAAAGAGTCTTGGGGAGCAGATGATTATGAGGGTGTATCAAGCAATTGTGAAGTAAAGCAACTTGTGAAGCAGAAATTGTGAAGCAGAAGGCAACTGTGCCTTGTGCCCCACTGTGACACATCAATCTCTGGAAGCATTACAGTCTCTGTTCATCTCTGTGCCAGTGGGACAGGAACACCCCCTCTGCACCATCACGTTAACTGCTGCATTTGGCCTCCACTCAGAGTAATCTGCAGCCTGGGGTTGCTTTCCCGGTGGATCTGACCACCTCTCAGGCACGGTTCAGATATACTTTGAGTCTGTTCGGTCACGGCAGCCAATCCGTCTGTGATGAAGGTGGCACACAAAAATGTCAATTGTGAAAAGGGGGATTTATTGCAGGAGGGTTGTTCATACCTGATGCCTCTCCTACATCTCCTCTTGACCTGATGCGCAGATGCCTGGTCTTGTCCTGTGATCTCACATCAGGATCTTGTTGTGGGGGGATAAGGGGAAGGAGTGTTTGGAGCAAGAGCTGCAGGAAGATGAGAAGGGTTTTTGACAGCATGTTGAGTTGGATGTTGTACTGGTGTTGATGCCGCTGGTCCCAATGCCATCAAGGCATTTCTTGTGGATGACAAGGAATCTAGGAAAGTAGTGATTAACATGCATATCAGTGTGATTGACAAGCTATGTTGCCTGCTTTGAGCTAATGTATTGCATGGATAACACCTATTCTAAGCATACCAGAATCAGCATATAAATTTAGAGCACAGATCTAAAACAGAAATATTTAGTATCTTTCCCAACAAATAAAGAAAAATTGTTTGATGGATCTATCTGCTCAATAGACCATGGAGATTAGATTCTGTCTGGTGAGAAAATGTTTTTGCCTTGCAGGGTTCAAATGGATACAAGGCAACATTCTTTCAGATTGCACTAAGACCAACTCATTTGCTTTCCCATTCCTCCGTCCTCAATTTATCACTCCAAAGGCAAGAAAAAAATAAGTACAACATTAGGTTTGATAACCTTCTGATAGTAGTGTGCTATTAAATATACACAAATCAGAGAGCTTGGAAATATTTAAGCCTTCCAAATCTGCCAAGAAGACTGAAATGGAGGTTGCAAAGTCTAAGGTTGTTTATATTTTATGTCCTTTCTGACACCATGCTGCATTCATCAAATTATCCATTCTCTTTTTTTTTTTCCTTACTAGATCTGCAGAGACAAGACTACATGCTTTATTACTATACCAGTCAAAGGTCACACAATCTTCTAAACAACAGCGATGCCACTTTAATTTCTTGAGAAAAATCTTCATTGACATGAAAACTTACCACAAAAGCAGCGATGCCACTTTAGTTTGTTTGAATCCCTGCAGAACTGCTGCTGTGTAAAACATGTGCAGTAGCTCCTAGGATTAACTCTGTGTGATAATTCTACTTTCTGCTGGTATTATACAGAAACATTCCTTCTCAATTTTCTTCTCTTTACCAAGGCACATATAAGCCTTTCACAATGGCATTGGTTTATTTTTTAATCCATCTCATATTTTAGAGAATTGAAGTCAAGTGCCTGAAGTTGGTATCATAACAGCATCTGTTTTATTTATTTGTTTATTTGGCTGACTAGTAATTTTTAAGTAAATTCCTAGTACAACTCTTAACATATGATCATCCAGAATCAGGCTCCTGCTGCCAAAAATTATCTGTGTCCTTTGATTGAAAGATCAGCCACTTCCTTTGGCATTTTTATGCCAAATGTTAACTCTGGATCCCCTTTTAGCAGAAAAGAAGTAACATTTCACAGTCTGTTACACAGGGAACAGGCTACTTCTGCATGTAATTTCAATCAGATGATTAAGTGTAAGGATCTGAATAACCGTATTTCTGACTGGTATGCTTCAAAATGTATTGTCAGAATATCCTCAGCTAGAAACCACTACCTGATCGCTCCTGCAGCAAAACAGTTCCCTCCACCTCTCATTTTAATGACACCATATCTTCTAATGCTTACAACTCTCCCTTACAGCAAGGCTGGCTGGAGGAACAATGATGTGATTTATGTCTCAGAGCCATTTACCCAAAATAAACTACAGTAAAATAAAGTATGCTCAAAGGTATAATTTCAGACTACCATTGTCATGGGAAGATAAAGTATGTAAATTTGTATTTCATTTAGGAATAGTGCAGCAATCAATGTTTCCAGTAATATTTGAAGTGACTGATTCAGCAGGCCGGTGCAGGGAAGTGGAGCTGTTTAAGAAGCAAGCTAATTTCCAGATATTATTTTTGTGCACAGAATGTAATACCTTATTGATTATCATTTGGCTAATTACAAACACAAGATGAAATAGCACTGTGTGTGAAAGAAAATGTGTAAAGAAGGAAAGCAGGAGCCAGACAGAACAATTAAGCAGATACAGTGAAAAGTAAGGACGTCAAGTCATGAGCAGTGACAATGCAGGGGTTGCTGTCAGAGGTGACAGGAACATGAGGATGCACAGAAAGGATGATCATCCTCTAAGCAGGTAAAACTGTAGCCCCTTACTATGGAGGGGTTGTTTTGATGATCTAGAAATGAACTGATTTGAGAGCTTTCCATGTTTCACTATTCTGACACAAAAAAACCCCAAACCACTATATTTAATACTTTTAAGTTCTGCACATTGAAAGGTCTGTTCCAGAGGTTTAGATCTTCTTCCTAGCTATTTCACAAGGAGAAAGGAGAGGGAAGGTGGGGTTGTTTGTTCTGTGTGATGCAGCAAGTACATTTATACCGTTGACATTTCTCTTCCTTTGGCAGCTCCCCCACAGATCACCCCGTGCATGGAGAATATAGAAGCAGCAGGACAGAACAGCACAGCAATCACAAACCTCCTGCGTATCTCAAGCTGAGATAGTATCTCCAGCACTGAAGCTAAGCAACAATTTCAGTGACATCTGGCAGAATTTTCCAGATGTTAATTTGAGAATTCATGCATAGTAAGACAGGAAAAAACACACATCTTCAGTGAATGAAGTGTACAACATTGAAGAACTGAGAAAAAGTAGCAGAAATGAATTGTAAAGCAAAGAAAAAAAATAGTAAGTGCCTCATACAGCTGTTTCTCAAGCATACTTTGATTTAAATGCATGTGTTATAGCTCTTTCTTATCTGATGATAACTTCTTATAATACTTTGATGAATTTAAGGTAAGAGATCTTGCCTATATAAATGTAAAATAAATAAAAATATGTATGAATGAAGATTTAGGAATGTGTTATAGCCAATACATGACAGCTGGTGATGAAAGAATTGATGGTCCTAAACCCTCCCTAATCATCTTTTTGTTAAAATATATGTTCCCTTGTCAGTAATGAACAAAGATATATTTAACTCTTTATGTACAACTGAGGAAAACTGTCAAATTAAGTCACACACATCAAAGATCTATAGCCAAGTAAGGAAAGTGTTTATTAACTTCGTCTATTGCTAAAGCTGGAATTCTGCATTTGTCTGTATTGAATTGTACCTGTTTCTTCCAGACTGTTTCTCCAATTCATTGTAATCATATTAAATTTTAATTCCATCCCCCAGCTAACAGCAAGGAAAAAATATCTACCCAAACTTACAGATCGTGTCCTGAACTGCTGTGCAGATGTCAGATAGGAAGAACATGTTGCATTTTTATTTTTAAATTCCGGCAGAAATATTCACAGATTATGGCCCCAAGTTCCCCTGTTTCTGACTTTCAGAAGGATTTAAAATGCATTACTTTAAACTGCTCAATTCACTTCAATAGCCATGGAAGTCTTTCTGAGAAAGCAACTTGAAGCTGCAGGATACCACCAAAAGTGAGCTACCAGACACATTCCATGTGGAGTCTTCAATAAACAAATTAAGCAGCCACTGCTCCCACAGACTCTGTTTCAGACCAATCATTCACTGGACAGGACATATCTATCACCTTTCAGGCTCTGGTCACACTTTCAGAATTTCCTTGATGCGATTTTGTGTTTCTTTTCTATCTCATTGATACATCCCTGTTTCACTCTCCAAACACTGCCCATACAGGCTCCTACCAGGCCTGTTGTGTAAATCCATTGCTAAGTTCTCATCCTTTAGTCTTTCAAGGAAGAAGAATGTCAGATCCCACCTTGGATTCTACCAGATGATGGTACCACCAGTGCCAGATGCAACTCCTGTGGCCTGTGAGAAAGCCACCAAGGCTATTTACCCAGGCCACCCCTTGCAAAGTGGCACATGCCTGCATCGTGGGCTCCCCTGTACAGAGGAAGTGAACAGTATCCATGTTGAGGATTCAGGATCATGGGGAATTCAACACCTGCTTCTCCTCAGGACTGCATGTTGCTTGAGAATATATTACTGCTGATACTACTCCTACTAGGAGTAGTACTAGTAGTACTACTCCTACTACTGTTATTACTTCCAGAAACATTAATTATGTAATCATTATCTCCCTTTATATTGAAATATCATTCTTTCAGATTTAAACCACCATGACTTCCAGACTGGAGACTCTGTCATAATAAATAGAAAAATTATTTTCTTTTTTCTTATGCTCATTTCCAAATAATACAGATTTATCCACCTTTTCTTCCTGATGTAACTTACAAATTCTGCCCTAAAAACATTTGGAGACTCATAACTGTGATTTTACCACTGT
Organism: Corvus brachyrhynchos; assembly: GCF_000691975.1. Taxonomy (NCBI): domain Eukaryota; kingdom Metazoa; phylum Chordata; class Aves; order Passeriformes; family Corvidae; genus Corvus; species Corvus brachyrhynchos. The sequence goes on along the minus strand of NW_008239054.1, from coordinate 6,670,327 downwards.
TGCTAATCTTACATGTAGATTGACATTTGAGTCAGGTTTAATATAACAGATGAACCCAACTGCTGACTGGTTCCAGTTATGTTAAGATGTTCAGTGACTTGTAAAAATAGCAAAAACATTACTTCTCTGGCAGGCTGAGGAATTAACACCATACTGAAATACAGACCTCTTCTCGTGTCGTTTTATTTGTTGGGGAGATCTTTTCATCCATCTGTTATTAAGAGCACTCAATACAAGAAAGGAATTTATGGGATGTGGAAAAAGGAACAGGCCATATGGGAGGACTATAGGAAAATTGTCACAGTAGGCAGGGATGTGACAAGAAAGGCCAAGGCCCACTTGGAATTAAGTCTGGCAGAGGACATCAAGGACATCAAGAAGGGCTTCACAAAAGTATCAGCAGAAAAAGGAAGATTAGGGGAAATGTGGGGCTGATTCAGATGGTTGTCCTGGTAATGGAAGACACAGAGAAGGAGGAAACACCGAATGCCTTCCTTGCCTCAGTCGGGAGTCCCAGAACTCTGAGATAAGAGAAGAAGGCCAGAGAAAGGAGTACTTCCCCAGGTCATGGAGGATTTGGTTAGAGATCAGCTAGGCAGCCTTAACATGCATAAATCCATAAAACCTGATGGGATGCACCCACGAGTGCTGAGGGAGCTGACGGATGTTGTTACTCTGCTGCTCTCCATCACCTTTGAAAAATCATGGAGAATGGGATAGGTGCCTAATGACTTGAGGAAGTCCAGTGTTACTCCCATCTTTAAATAGGGCAAGAAGGAGGACCTGTGAAACTACCAGCAAGTCAGCCTGACCTCCATCTCTGGAAAGGTGATGGAATAGGCCATTCTGGAGGTCATCAATGACCATGTAGAAGAAAAGGTAATCAGGAGTAGTCACCATGGATTCACCAAGGGGAAATCATCCTTGACAAATCTGATAGCCTATATCATGACATAGCAGGATGGGTTGATGAGGGGAGAGCAGTGGGTGTCATCTATTCGGACTTCAGCAAGGCTTTTGAGACTGTCCCATATAATCCTTGTAGGTAAGCTCAGGAAATGTGGGTTTGATGAATGAACAGTGAGGTGGATCAAGAACAGATTCAATGGCAGAGCTCAGAGGGCTGTGATCAGAGGATTAGAATCCAGCTGGAGGCCAGTAGTCAGTTGTGTTCCCCAAGGTTCATTACTGGGTCCAGTTTTATTCAACTTGTTTATCAACGACCTGGATGAAGGGAAAAAATGCTAGGGATCATCAGCAAGTTTGTTGATGATATGGAGGAGTGGCTGATACACCTGAGGGCTGCGCTGCCATTCGGCAGGACTTCGACAAGCTTAAGAATTTGGCAGAAAGAAACATGAGGTTCAACAAGGGCAGGTGTAGGGTCCTGCACCTGGGGAGGAATAACCCCAAGTACCACCACAGGATGGGGACTGACCTACTGGAGAGCAGCTCTGCTGAGAAGGGTCTGAGAGTCTTAGTGGATGACAGATTGCCCATGAGATTGCAGTGCCCTTGCAGCCAGGAGGGCCAGTGGAATCCTGGTGTGCACTGGGAGGAGTGTGGCCAGCAGGTCAAGGGAGGTGATCCTTCCCCTCTACTCAGCCCTAGTGAGGCCACATCTGGGCTCCTCAGTACAAGAAAGACAAGGAGCTACTGGAGAGGGTCCAGTGGAGGCCACAAAGATGATGAGGGGTCTCTTATGAGGAGAGACTGCAGGAGCTGGGCCTGTTCAGTCTGGAGGAGAAAAGACTGAAGAGGGGATCTCATTAATGCATGTAAGTATCTCAAGGCAGGTGCCAAGAGCATGGGGCCAGACTCTTTTCCGTGGTACCCAGTGACAGGACGAGGAGCAATGGCCATGAACTAAATCACAAGAAGGTTCCACCTCAATGTGAGGAAGGGTGGCAGAGCACTGGAATAGGCTGCCCAGGGAGGTCATGGAGTCTCCTTTTCTGGAGACATTCAAAACCCATCTGGACACATTCCTGTGTGACATGCTCCTGGTGACCCTACCTTGGTAGGGAGGGTGGACTAGATGATCTCCTGAGGTCCCTTCCAACCCTAACAATTCTGTGATTCTGTGATTTATCTGCCAAAAGGCTGTTGCAATACCGAGTGCAAGAGTCATGAGCAATTCATTCATTTACTTCCACATGGTTTTGCAAAATATTAATGGCCAAATGCATGTTTGCTCATAACTGATTAACATTAAACCATTTTAATTTCTACTGTTCTCACAGAATTCAAGTCATGTACGGATTAAAAGAATGTCACGTCCCTCCTTGTCTTCATTTCACTGTGCGCTTTTCTCCCTTGTCTTACCATCTGTTTAGGTGTTGGGTTTTTTTAAGCTCTACTATTTCACACTACTGACTTTTCAAATTTCAAGCTGAAAGGGGAGTTGAGTAACATGCGTAATTTTGACTCTTTAACATGGTTAAGTAAAATATTCAACCTTTAGCAATTTTAATTATCTTTGAGGTTTCCTATCAAATAGTAAATTTAGTAACCTAATACTTAGTTCTTACACAGAGGTTTTCACTATAGACAAAGCAGGAAATTATCAGTCTGCCAGTATTTCAGATATTTCTGAAATTCCTTCAGTGCTTCCCACTCAGGCTCAAGTTAGGTCATCTTGCTAGATAATCACAGACCATAGAATGGATGTCTGAAAGGGATATACGGGGAATCGTCTAGTTCAACCTCCTTGCTCAAAGCAGAGTCAGAAAAACTAAGTTGTCCAGGAATGTGTCCAGTTGTGTTTTGAGAATGTCCAAGGATGGAGACTATACAACATCTCTGAACAGTGTTCCAGTATGCAACCCCTCTCACAGTAAAGTGAAAAAATAAATAAATTCTTATATTCAGATAGAATTTTCTGTGTTTCACTTTATGCCCACTGCCTCTAGTCTTCTTAAAGGGCATGAATGAGAAGAGTCTAAATGTTTCTTCTTTACACCCTGCCATCAGACATGTATAAACATTGATGAGCTTTCCCTTGGCCTTTTTCTTCTTCAGGCTAAGCAATCCCAGCTCTCTCAGCCTCTCCACATACGAGAAATTCTTGTAGGCTTGCTCCAATAAGTCCATATTCCTGTTGCATCAAAGTGCCCAGAACTGTTCCCCCAGATGTGGCCTCACAAGTACTGAGTAGACAAGAAGTATCACCTCCCTCGACCTGTTGGTAATGTGCTTCCCAATGCAGCCAGACCAGGAGGCTGTTGGCCTCCTTTGCTGCAGGGGCACATTGCTGGCTTCTGGTCAGCTTGTTGTCCACCAGGACCTTTAAGGCCTTCTCTGGAAAGCTGCTTTCCAGCTGGTCTGCCCTAGGGTGTTGGAGTTCCTCCCCCCTGCCATGGGGTCCTGGGAGAGGGGACCCTGGAGTAGAGGCACGGCCTATGGAGTTTCCCTACTCCCTGGTGAATCCCATTCCCACTCCAACCATTCTGGTTGTTTTGTGTTCCCCTGCATGGGGAAGACCCTGGTTGTCCCGTGATTGCAGAGTTCTTCAGCAGTCCCCGGCCATGTAGATGGAAAATAAACATCTTTGAAAACATCTACCAAGAATAGGTCCCTATTTTTCCACAGGCCTTGCTGTCTTATGCACGTTGCAGTGATCCCCGCTGCAACAATGGTAGAGAATGCGGGCAGAACGATTCCCTGGAGTCAGTGACTGTGAAACAATCAAGATTTTGAAGATCCCCAAAGATTCATGAGTAAGGAAACTTTCTGGATCTCTTTTCTTGCTTTTGTTTTGCTGTTCCATAAACTGTGGAGGAACTGTGGAAAGACTCGTGGCTTTCCGAGCTGCATAAGGGCATTTATCTTAAACTTGAAAAGATTCTTGAAAAATGATATGTAAATTTTAGCTTAATTCAAGCTCAAAAAGAACTGAAACATTTCCTGGCATGGTTGTTTAAAAACTTTTTCTTTGTTTTTTGGGACTTGATTCTTACCAAAGACTTTTGGAAGAACTGTTTGGACAGTTAATTTCTGAGTCAAAATATATACCAATGGAAGAATATTTCTCTGAATATTATCTAATCACGGAGACTGTTGAACAGTGTCAACTGTGTCCTTGTGAAGGGAACGTGCCTCAGGGACCGTGCGACCACGGCCACGTGCACCGAGCGCTCTGCGAGCAGCAGTGAGGCAGTTCCCGCGCGCGGGCAGAGCGGCGCGAGCCGTGGTGTCGGCAGGGGAGGGAGGTGCGGTGGGGACGGGGGGGGC
>NW_008239054.1:6653197-6665941 GCF_000691975.1 Corvus brachyrhynchos | reverse complement strand
GGGCGCCAGTGCGTGGGGAGCTGAGCAGCGTGGCCCGGCCCACACGGCCCCAAGTGTGACCCCAGGAAGAGCACACAGGCACGAGCAGCCCTGACAGCCCCGGCAGCTCTGGTAGCTTCAACGTGGGAGCGAGCGAAAGCAAAAGTGAAAGCAGGAACACAGCGAGACAGAAAACAGCAGCAACTCAGAAAAAAAAAAAATAATCATAGCTAAGGTTTTAGGAATAGTAAAATGGTATAATGTGAAACAAAATTACAATTTTATAATGAGATGTGACAACAAAGAAGACATATTTGTTCATCACACTGCCATTATGAAGAATAACCCCAAAAAATATACCCCAAGCTTAGGAGAAGGAGAAGTGGTAGAGTTCAAGATTATTCAAGGAAGGAAAGGCCGGCAAGCAGCAACTGTTACCGGGCCTGGTGGTGTTTCTGTGAAAGGCAGTTTATACGCTGCAAATTGTAGTCATGTTAGACAATATCCCCATTATAAGCAACCCATACAATCTCCCTTTCCCAATCCTAACCCTCCCTTTTATCCCATATCCTATTACCCCCAGTGTATTCCTAATCCATTTTCCCACCCATGGTTTCCCTCACAAAACCATGCCTTTATCAATTGTCTTCCCAAAAATCCCTTTCCAATGCCGAAAGGGGGATGACAGGGGGGGAAAAAATTAACTATTGCTGTTTAGAGTCGCAACAGGTACAAATGGAAGAAACCCTCTCCTGCCTCAGTTTCCCCACAAAGCATGCTCATAGAGTCCTGTCTCCCTTCTGCCAGCCCTAAGATATTCCAGAGAAAAAATCTGTTTGGATATTTAAAAACTCAGGAGGGTGGCTTGTTTTCTTTTGAAACTGTTCTTGTTATCTTATGTTTATCCAGGTGTTTTCAATGCTAAGTTTTAAATCTCTTCTAGTTAAAACAAAAACGTGAAGTGTTGGGGTTCCTCCCCCCTGCCATGGGGTCCTGGGAGAGGGAACCCTGGAGCAGAGGCACGGCCTATGGAGTTTCCCTACTCCCTGGTGAATCCCATTCCCCACTGGTTGTTTTGTGTTCCCCTGCGTGGGGAGGACCCTGGTTGTCCCGTGATTGCAGAGTTCTTCAGCAGTCCCCGGCCATGGGGCTGGAAAACAAACATCTCTGAAAACATCTGCCAAGAATCAGTCCCTATTTTTCCAGGGGTCTCTCTGTCTTATGCATGTTGCAGTGATCCCCGCTGCAACACTAGGGTGTACTGGTACCACATGTTACTGTTCTCTGTGAGAAGGACTTTGCACTTCCCCCTGTTGAACTTCATAAGGTTCATTTCTCCAGCCTGTCCAAGTCCCTCCTGCATCAAGGCACATGCACCTGGTTTATCAGCCATTTCTCCCAGATTTGTCTCATCTGCAAACTTGCTGAGGGTCTGCCCCATCATCCTCATCATTAATTAGAAGGTTAAGCAGTGCTGGACCCTGTATTGCTACCTGGGGTACACCATTAGGCTCTGACCTCCCGCTAGACATCATGGTGCTGATCACTTCACTTTGAGCCTGCCTGTTCAGACAGCTTTCAGTCCACCCCCACAAGCCCCTACTTCATCAGCTTGTGAGCTCCTTGATCACTTATGTTGCTTGGAAGTTATCACCAATGCCCTCCAGAAACATCCTGAGCTGCTTGTGCCCTTCTGTGCTGTCCCTCCAACAGACATGAGAGTGGGACAAGCCGCCCATGAGATGAAGAGATGATAGCTCAGTATGGTAGTTGCACTTTACCTTCATACGAATGAGTCACCAAATACCATCTGCTTTGCCTTCCCTTACATACAGTATTTCAAAACTAAATTTTGAACCACATTTTATACATAATGTGCTTCAAACCACTGAACTATCTTGGTAAACCTCTGCTGGACTCACGTCATGATGGCAATGTCTTATACCCAAGGGCTCTTTCAACCCAACCTTGTTGAGTTCTTTCTGTCTCCATCATCAACCACTCCTCCAGTCCTGTGTCATTTACAAACTAGAGAAGGGGGCACTCTATCCCATCCTCCTCAATAATACAATAGAGGAATTCCACAAAATCAGCTCCAGTGCTGGTCAATCTCTAAAGGACACTGCCCAGTCTTTCCAGTCTTTTGGAGGTATATATTTACTTATAGAGCTAGGCTGTCAGTGACATGCTTTAGCATTTAAAAAGTATTTATAAGTTGTTTTTCTACTTAAGGATCTGTCTGTGTATTTTTACTGACCCATAAAATTCAGTTTAAATATAACATATTGCTACACTACATTTCTGTTTCCAGAAATTTTGAGGGCTCTGATCAACTTCATTCTTTAAGAATTATTTGCTCTGTTATACATACAATTTCTACTAATATTTCTGTTTTTGCACAATCAGACCTACATGAATTGCAGTTACTAGAGGTAAATTTAAAAGCTTCTTAAGAAATACATGCTCAGTGTCTCACCATTATAAACAAGGAAACTAAAATAAAGTATGAGATAGATTAACTACATTCATAATCATGAAGTTGTTAACAAGGTTTATTTCTTCAAAGTCAAATGGAACAATAAAAAGAAAACCTCTACTCTGCACAGGACAAAAAGACAGGAAATTAAATTTCACTGCAAAAGGGTTGACAGGCACTATGCTCCTTACTTGACTGCTACACATTATGAATCTCTTCCCTATTTTGCTAACACCATCCATTATGGATGTTGAAAGGTCATGAGTCAGGCTCCAATATACCATGAAACTGAACCTATCATCATAATAAATTCTTATTGCTTATTTACCTTTGGATTTTGGAATGCACTCCTATTACCTTTTCAAGTTTTACTCTGTAACCACACAAGAGACTGCATGTCTATTTTTAAATGAAAGCATTAGAGTGGCTTCCTGACCATTCATCACACTACATTCCTCACCGCCTCCAGTACTTGCTCCGTAGCTCTCTCCTACTTGGTCTTATTTTTCCTTGTGTGCTATGGAAAGTGTCCAAGACATCAGCTTCATTTCAAGGACCCAGTGTCTTCCCACATTTCCTTAGGGACCAAAAGAGCCAGATTCAAAAGAAGTGAAGGATGATCTGGGGCAACCTTTACATGAAATAATAATGGAAACAACAATTTTATATACTGGTTCAGACAGATTAGAGGAACTGGTACATGAAAGAACTGTCTGAGTGTGACCCATCTGTGCATTATGCATTGGGAAATGCAAGAAGTGGACTGGCACTCAAGTAAGACAAGCAATACCAAGAATCTATGTGGATATCCCAGTGAAGCCAGAAACCACTGTCATGAGTTTCTACTTGTGATATCTGGGCCAAGAAATATTTCATTGACTCAAGTAAAATGCAAAAGTAGAAGAGAGTGTGGGGGGTTTCCTTTAGGGGAATTAAGTTGAATAAGTCTCCCAGAATGTGATACTGGGATTGACCTGCTCTTTCAAATCAGATCCTAGCTGTGCAAGTGTATCTTCTGACTGAGGTATCTGCAGGCCTTTGACTAGGTTCATCCCCCATCTCTGATTCCCTTCTGTTATGCCTGTATTCATATTTATGACGGAGCACAGCTCATATATAGATGTATCACTGATTTATCGAATATCTGTGTATAATATTGTATCCATGATTTTCCATTTCATTCGTTATGTGCTGCACTTTGATTTTAATGTATTTGCTTTTGTGAGGCATCTGTCCACTGAGTGGGAATTTTAATTGAAAACTAAGCTTGAACTCAGAATATTTGAAATTTAGCATATCATTTTATATTATCTTACCAAATTAATTACATATGATTACATATGTGTGATAAGATAGTCTGAACTATGTCTGAAGTACCACCGTGATAAATGACAAATTGCTAAGTTTGGGAAAAGTGACTATGATTAGACTGCCAGAGGATCAGTGTTGGAACAGTCCTGTTTAACATTTAAATTTTTTATATTGAAGACATAAACAACCAGTTAATTTGCTGAAAATTTGCTGATGCTATTAAGCTGAGTGCTACTGAGAATACTAATGAATGAAAGGAAATAATAGCAAGGAACTTAGTTTGGAAATGTGTTTGGAAAATAACAAAAGAGATTAAATTTTCAAAAATGTAAAATCGTTAATTAGCAAAAGCATCCTGCAAAATTAAAATATCAATAACAAAACCAATCTGAACACAGTTCTAGAAGAAGCACTGGAAGCAGAAAATCAGATAAATGTGAATTCTACAGTGGAAGTAAAGAGAATACATATTAGGTAACACAGGCGGCTCCTGGGAGGTAGCAGTCCCTGAGGCACAAAGATAGGTTGCCATTAGTGGGTTTACTTCTCAGATGCTAAATGGACGGTCTGTCATGCAAAAACCTAGGTAGTATCCAGGCATTCCCTTAGGACACATACTTGAGGGTATTTCCTAGATTAAGAGGAGATTGGTTTATGAATAGGAAGGAGTAAAACAACTATAAACGCACAGTTTTGCAATGCAGCTGGTCAACAACATAATGATCACCATGTACCTGAACAGCACAAACAACAAATCCCTTTCCATATGGCCAGATGCATAGTGTGATTCATTTGACCAAACTTAGACTTATGCTAAATATTATGGGTTAGTATAGACAGTGGAAAGAAGCAGACTATTCTAGTACAGGATTCACTGCATCCCAAAGCAGACATCTAAATATCTTGACTGTAAAGACCAACTCAGACACACATATCTAAAAATAGGTGTGATGAATCAGACATCAACTTTGCATCCATTGTCACTTCTCAGTTCAGTTCAGCTTTGATGGGCCCTATCTATATATATATGAATCCTGGTTATGGATCAGGTCTTAAGAAGGGAACTCTGTAAAGCTAAACTAGCAGTACTCATATAAAACTAAGAATGAAAACATTCTCAATAATGATCAAGGCAGAAAACTCTGCAAGTTAAATGCAAATAAAAAGTAATGGGGACAAGGAGAATTGCCTTAAGCCAAAGGAGGGTAGATTTAGATCAGATAGTACGAAGAAATTCTTTACTATAAGGGTGGTGAGGCACTGGAATGGGTTGCTAGAGAGGTTGTGGATGCCCCACCCCTGGAATTGTTCGAGACCAGGTTGGATGGAGATCTGAATCTATTGGAAAGTGTCCCTGCCCGTGGCAGGGAGGTGAGACCTAGATGATCTTTAAGGTCTCTTCCAACCCAAACAATTCTATGATTCCATGAATATCATCATTTCAAATTACCTAATTTTATTAGCAGTTTTCTTGCAGAGATTGAAAGAAAATGTGTATAAAGCAAAAGAGCTCTCATACAGGACAGCTGAAACACAAAGCAAGAAAACAATCATTTGGATTTTGCATTCATAACTAGCCAAAATCCCACACCTTTTCCCTTAGTACTACATAGCTACACATATTTACACATACAAGCTTTCTACATAAACAAAGTCCAAGAACAAAACGTCTGTCACATAGTTTCTATTGAGAGAAATGTGTATTTATATATGCAATGTTCTGTAAATAAAGAGCAAGAGTCTTCCAATGATATGTGAAACACTGTAAAATCTTAAAATAGCCTCCATTTCTCATGCTGAGTTTTTGTTATCAAAGGAATGGGTTTCAAACTTCATTTAAGCAGAAAAGGTCATGCTGTGATTCTGTCTATCAAGAATATTCAGATTAAGACGATTATGGTCTAAACTTCTTATGTTTTATGGGTACAATATTTTATGATACAGCCTGTATCTCAGCATTACACCAAGAAGGAAGAATAAGTGTGTGCTGACAACTCAAGGACACGGCAAAATTTCTAGAGACACTTTTACCTTCATATGCAATTTTTAAATAAATAGGGCTCTTCCTGTATCAGATATGTGTCCCATTTTTTCTTTGGACCTCTGCAAGTCAGTAGGAACAGCAGAGCAAATTGCTATGGGAACCATGCTTCTAGAACGTGAGGTTAAAGTAGGAGTCAAGTTGGGGAATGGAGAATGGTGATATTCCTCTGTTCTCCTCTCTCCAGAAAGCTAATTTGATGAATGGAGTAACTCCCGAGAATCCTGCCTTGCAGCAAGAAAATAAAAGCATTTTCTCTGTTTATCACAGCCAATAGAAAGTGGTGAGATGAACATGATCCACAATCAATATACAGAGATCACAGTGTGATCGTAAATCTGAAACCATTATACATTACAACTGAAATACAAAATCAGCAAAGTTTAATCAGAAATAACATGTGAGATTGCCTATTGGTACAGCTTTGCAAAAAAATGTGGTAAATTCTCTTCACCCTTGGATAACTCTGAATAAAAATTGCACATCTTTCAAAAAGATAAATTACAGTTCTGAGGGAGACTGGTGAACCTGCTGTAGGAATCTCTTGATGGATAGAGTAACTGGTCCATGAAAGGCTAATGAAGTCAAGATTACCATATTTTGTGAATTAATCTACTGCTAGGTTTTTGACCCAGTTAGGACAGCCAACAGTAACAACAAAAACTAGGCAAGAAGAACTAGAAACTCTTGTTATAAGCATCTCCTAAGACTTCTACCACCATGACGCTCACTGCCAAGGTTAAAAACATGGCTGATGTACCAATATCTACCTGCGAGTATCCCTTTCAAGGCCAACATGTTTTCTTTTGCATTTCAGTCATCTGGTTTTCTCTGCTGTTTGGTGTGTAGGTCATGCTACAAAGGGGAGGCTTTCTGGTATGTCTACCAGTTCCTCCCATGATTTACCATATAGAAAGTTCTTTGTATCACTTCTTAAAAACTGGATCTTAGTCCCAGCGATAAAACTTGGCATGACACTTGGCTTTAAAGCATATCTGTATTATAGCACCACTTTGATTGCAGCTACCAGCACACCAAAGTTAAGAGAAACAACTCTCTGACTTTTATACCTTCCCATTGCATTTCTACCCATCCCACAAGTTATATGTATTACTTTATTGATACTGGCTTTCAGATTTTGGGGATAGAAACTTACGCTGAAGTCAATTATTTTGGCTGTGGCTGTGGTTTCTGTCTATGTAGACTTAAAGATCAGATCTTTTTAAAGCACCTTTACCTTGTCAATTTCAGTAGAACAGTCCTTTGTGTAAAAGAGAATTGGATCAAGAGTATTTTTCCCATTGTTATACAAGTACCTCAACAAATAACTTAATAGGTATCACGTAAATATTATAAACCAATTCCAGCTGTCTGTTAGATCTTCATGTGAGTTTTCTTATGTATGAAGGAATTCTTATTTCTATTAGGGTTTTTTTTCAGAATTGGGACATCATTTGGAACAAAATAGTAATTGCAATTCAGTGCCCCTGCCTTCATAATAAAAATAAACAAAAATTTATTTGGAGGTAATTTAATCACAAAGCTGAGAAAATAATCACAAAAACCTCATGATTTTCCTTAAATGATGCATTTAACATAGTTTTCAGAAAATCTTCCATTCCAGCCTGAAATCTATGAATTACACTTGGTAAAGTACCATAGCAATACTGGATCCACTCAGCAACAAGAAGCCAATTCCTAACAAAAATGTGAATAAAAATTAATTTCTCTCTTCTTCCTGTTGCTAAATACCTCTGGAGTTAACATCCCTCACTACAGCTTTAAACCTCACTTCTTTAAATACAGCACTCTGATCCTATTTGTGTTTCTAAATTTCTTGTGGTTTAGCTGGTACTAAGCCATGCACTCCTGAAGGATTCCTGTGCTTGGAAGTTGCTCATAAGACATTGGGGTGACATTTTTCCTGATCCTTCTCATTTTAAAACCCTGTGAAACGCCTACTTCCTCTTCACAACATTTCACCGTCCTCCTGTTGATGACTCCTTTCTCTTGGATCCCTGCCTCTCTCCTTACTGTGGGCAGATGAGAAATCACAGAGCACCCGGAGTCAGTGGTCATGGCAGGAGAAAGGAGCTCTGGAGCAGCAGTGATGTGAGCCAAGACAGAGCATATGCTAACTGAGAGGAAAAAGACCCCATCCGTGGAAAGTGAGGATAAGAGCTGCAAATGGAGGAAATGGGCAGCAGGACTGAATACTTTGACTATGATGAACATGGAAGGTCTGGAGAATAACTAGAAAAATAGGGTGTGAACACCCTCAGAGAACAGTGCTATACTCCTTTTTTAAAAAAAATTTCCAGATTACTTCTCTATGTTTCAAATATTTACCATGCATCTCCATCAAGCAAGAAAATGTTTCTACTGGTATGATATCAGTTGGTATCGGAAAAGTGAATAGATAGTACCTGAAAGTAAAAGACACTTTTAGTTTAAAAGATTGCCTATGCAAAAAAAATTGACAAAGTTTAATTGTGATGCAAAGCTGAAATTTCTAATCCTTCAGTGGAACTACTCAAATCAATCAAGTGGTCTTGCCACCTCCTACTTTGAAACAAACCCTGGTTTACTTCTGTACCAGTTGTCCAGAAGGTCACCATTCTCGGAGCAGTTTGTGAGGCTGCTACACTTTAGCCTAGCTACAAGTGATCCAGAACTTAACAACAGGCTTTGTGGCCTTTTTAATTCTTTGCCTTCACAAGGCCCCTGCATTGTTTTATCACTGCTTTACAGTGAAAGCTAAGGAAATTGCAAGATGTGTCTGAGAATGACAGCAGAGTAGAGATGTCACTGGTGGTATTTCTTTAGAGACTGCCTGCCCACATGGCAAATCAAAATCAAGCAAATTGCTCCAAAAGCAACAGTATTCACCAGACATTTGGATCCATTCAAAAATAATACATCTTAAAACCTTGAATTTGCCCTAAACAAAGCATACTTAAATGCATTAACGTTTCCAGAATTTGTTGGTTCTGATGGATCTCCCTTTTTATTTTCAAATTCAAAAAGAGACATTTTATGAAACTTTCACAACAAAGATCACAAAACATGTATGTGTAGAATTTCACAGGGGGAAAACATTCATGAGGAGATATGAGCGGGAGGTGCAGAACAGGATCAAGTGATCTGTGAAGTTTTGCAAGTGGTTTTCATGTTATTAGGAGCAGAAAATCCTGAACATTGGATTTCTCCATGAAAGAGAATTCTGAAAAGAATTAATTTTTCATTGATGTGAATGTTTAATCTTAATAAAAACAATAATTCAAATTTTGATTCTTTTATTTTCATTTTAATGTGGAATATAGAGAAAAACACTGCCATCACAATTGAAACTAATTTTGAAAGGAATATACAACTGCATGCAATTTCAAAAATTATGTCAAGACTATCTAAACTATCCTTCCTTGATTTTTGAAATTAAGGTGTGGTGATAGTAATGTGGTTTCACAGTGCATGTGATTTTGAAAGAAATTGTGCTCCACATGAATAGTTCTCCTCACAATTTTCTCTTTATACAGGAGCTAAAAGCAAGACCAGAGTGCAGGACATGTTTCCCAGCATCTAACATTTCACCTATGAAAAAGCTTTAATTGGTGAGGCCCTCCCCAGGCACAGCCCCACAGCACACAGCAGCAGAAGCCCAACCTCAGCTCAGATGAGGGACAGCCTGGATGTCCACAGGGTCAGCACGGAAGAGCTTCCTGGTCTGCACTCCTGGCCACTGTGCTGCCACCACCCTGCGTCCCAACACACCACAGGGCACTGCTGACCTGGTTTCCAGGCTTTTCTGGCTAGACATGAGAGACCAAAGAAGAATATTTTGTAACCAATAAAGATGAAGTGCGGGTGGTGGGAAGCGAGCTCTCTGCTGAAACCCATGGAGGATCAGAGGTGATGGAAATGCATTGTTACTACAGGGGTTTACATTAAAATTCCCCCAGACACCAGGGTAGTCTCTAGCTGATGTAATACAGACCTCCACATAGGAGACATCTGCATCTACACTACTCAGCTGAGGCTCCCTTTATACTTCACAAAAAAAATAGGCTTTCTCTAGTGTACAATTCTTTTTATCTTAAAAATAGTCACCTAAAATAGGTTAGATGAATTTTTCCACATAGAAGGGCCTACTCCTTGATGGAACAAGAACCCTGGCACACTAGCTGAAGGGAGATATCCCCAGCCCACATTTCCAAACCCAGGTTAGCTGAAGCCTGGAGCCCTTCTGCCCTGGACATGCCTGGGAACATCCCCGGCTTCACAGCGCCAAACCCCTCTCCTGCACTGTCAGCCCTCATTGGATTCATCAACTAACTCCTCTGCTCAAATTCCTTACAGCTCAGAAGCAGTAGCAGGAAAACAAAAATGCCAGGCCCAAATAATTTTTCTCACACCAGATGTCTGCATGTGCAGCACTCGTATGGGTAAGGTGCATTAAACACAGCAGTTTCAAAGGCCTGAAATAAATGAAAGGTGACACTAAGAAGATAGAATTGCATCAGCGGATAAAGACTGAGTCTTTTGGGGCCAAAAGTTAAGAAAAGCTACATTCCTTTCTGCTATATGAGAAATAGCTCAAATAACATTTAGACAGGGTTAACATAAGGTGACTGTGCACCCTTTGTACAACTCTGAACCCCTGCTGCACTGGAAAGTGAAACATTAAAATAAAACTGAAACTGGATACCTTTCATGACAGTTCAAAAGAACTGTTTATAAGGAATTTAGCCAAGCTTATAATCATTTTTTTTTAAGTATATGATTTAGAAAACAAAGCGATATCGCCAGGAATCATAATTAAGACTTTTTTGGGTTGAAAAACATAGGCAACAAAACACTTTTCTTCCTGTTTTCAGTTAGAGGGTTCCAATAATAGGGGTAGTTTAGGAAAGCTAAAATTAGCATTTCGACAAGTATTTTATTGTTCACAATTTTCATGCCTACAATACTGTACTGAGAAACTGCATTCCCTGAGAGGCAAAATAGAGTACCTTGTTCATGTGAATTTTAGATGTCAAGAACTGGCTTACCATGTTGTCTTGGGGTGACTTTATGGTGTGCATCCCCTATCGCCTCTCTATGCCCAGAAATGAATTTCTGTGCCTTTAAACTGAGTCCAAGAGGGGGGAAGAGAAAAAAACTGAGCGAGCTTTTCAAAAGCAGTTTTGTGCTCCAAGATCACTGCTATCCCTCTCTGCATGTTTCTACGGTAGCAAGAGCAGAGGAAGCACCCTTCTTGCTTTTCAGCCAGCTTTCGGCTCCTTTTCTCCAGAGGGAGATGGAGAGTTGAACTTTGTTTTCCTGGGACTTCGGGTTTTTCCCTTCTTCTCTTCTGGACTGTTTCAACATCAGAACACATCGGGAGAATTTTCCACCAAGGCCCTGGAGGTGGGCCCACACCGACCCAGCTCCAAGGAGGAGGAGAGAGACCACACCTACGGAAGGACTCTGAAATATTCCCAGGTTTTCTCTCCACAGTGAGAGGTTTTATTATTCAGCATTATTATCCTTTTCCTGTGTGTTTGTTAAATAAATAGGTTTTTCATCTATTTCACTTTCCTCCGAGGCAAATTTTTTTTTCCCAAACCTGGTGGGGCAGGGGTGGTTGTAACCTGCCTTCTATCAGAGGATATTTTCCTCCAAATTTGTCTCAAATCAGCACACAAGTACATGGTCTTTTAATAACTTCCTAGGACACCAATTTACAGACATTTCCAAACTGTCAAGTCTACAAAACGGGATGCTTTTGTCATGCCTGTCTTGG
Source organism: Corvus brachyrhynchos (assembly GCF_000691975.1). NCBI lineage: Eukaryota > Metazoa > Chordata > Aves > Passeriformes > Corvidae > Corvus > Corvus brachyrhynchos. Next base: position 6,654,352 of record NW_008239054.1, on the reverse strand, counting down.
CAAACTGATTCATAAAGCATCCCAGAATGCAGGAACGTACAAGGTGAAGTTACATATTGTATGCAACGAGTTGCACACACAAAAACCAGTAGTTATTTTGTCTTGTTTATGGAATAATACTGGCGATGTATCCTAATGTCATTGCAAAATGTCTTCACTTTTAAGTAATTAATGTACACTTACAATCTAAAACCACTGTAATGATTCAGTTTATTGCATCTTAAGCCTGAAGCAGATTTTTTTTCTTATTTAGGTAGGATAAGAAAACCAGCATGCCTTGAAATTTTCAGTTTAGAAATAATTTGCTTACCAATGTCACTTTCTGTGACTGTTCCACTGCTGGGTTTTAGGGGGCTTGGGGTTTTACTTTTTGCATTTTTTTTAATAAGAATGGAAAAACATGCCTTTAAATGAGCTGACACACAGCCATCATGTTACTATGTCATTCCATTACAAAAGAATCAGTTTACTAACAAAGAAAAGACAAGCAGCTTTTAAGTTAGACTGGGACATGTTGTAGCATTCCTGTCAAAAATGATACACATTAGGATAGACTCAGCCAAGTGTCAACTAGCAATCTGAGTGCAAATCAGCACTACTCAGAAAATCCCAGTGGTAAAGTCTATTCGTTTGCTCAGGCCATGCCCTAATTACAGAACGCAAACCTTCCTTGTTAATGCCATTGCTAATAAAGCCCGGGCTTCACATCCTTTTAACTGGATACTAACTCAAAAAACTAGGTAAGAAAAGAAAAATAACTTTGAAGAACCAACATAATTGTTCTTTACACAACAGTAAAACTATTTTTAGGTTTGCTTAAGCCTGTAAGAATCCACCAGCCTGATCACCCTGAGGACAGCGTAGAAGGAGAGACTCCAGATGTCAGCCATACGGTGAAAGACAGAAATAAAGTGATACCCAGACAGCTCAATTATACCTGGCTGCCCACCCCCATGGGTGAAAATCTCAAGGGCATAATTTCCCCTACTGCACAAAAAAGCTGCTGCATGGCTGGATTCACAAATCTGCAGAAGGCAGCTTTTCTGCCTTTCCACATCCTTTGTCCAACATTTCAAGGTTTTGAGCTCTCTACACAAACCAGGTTCAGGCCTCCCTCAGTTAGAGGCAGGGAAACACACCTCCCCAAGCTGCCAC
>NW_008239054.1:6636339-6653166 GCF_000691975.1 Corvus brachyrhynchos | reverse complement strand
GAGAGGCAGGAAAACACCCCTCCCCAAGCTGCCACTGCTTGGGGTGGCTGGAATAGAGAGATACATCAGTCCTGTTAACACTGTCCTTCTGGTATAAATAAATAAACATTGCAGACATCGATGTACCGTTTGATGGATAAGCAGCCATTTACCGAACTACAAGATCACTTTCATTTGCTTGCTTTTCATTCTTAGTGAATATTTAAGCATTTTTTTAACGTGAAAGTGCTACATCATGAGTTTTCAAGGGAGTCCCACTTAAAAGGAATTGACAACACAGTAATTAGGAAATGCACGTTTAATCATGGGAGATCTGAGAGACATCAGTCAAAGAAAGCATTCCATTCTCAGCTCAGTGCCAAAGCCACCAGGTTAATAAAGTATGCTGAAGAAAGTTTACCAAAGGCTCCAGATGAAGTAGCTTCATTTAATATGAAGAACTCAGACAGCTCTTGCAAGCGTGCTCCCCCTGACTCACAGTTACCACTCACGTTCTGGAGTAGTGGCAGCTTAATTAGTTGAAATAAAACAGTAGCAAAGCCAAAGACTGAACACCCTGCACAAAACATCCTACCTTGTGAAAGGGCAGTGCTCCCACATGGGCAGCAGAGAATGTGGGTTCAAAACTTCAGGGGCTCATGGCAGAGCACAGCTCTGCTCCCTTTGCTCATGAATGCAACTACAACACTGTTTTCAAGCCCTGTGCATCATCATATATTGGGACCCATGATTTCTTTCCATTTTTTTATTTCAGCAGAAGCAACACAAGTACTTTTCGATGTAACTTTTCTCTCTTCCTAGTGAACTATGCCAAAAAGTCAATTATCTGTCCCCCTCATGACAGATCTTGCGTCCAAAGAGACAAGTATCCATATTTTCTACTTCAAAGGAAGCTAATTCAAAGGTTGTATAAGGTCACATATGGCAAATCTAGGCTCACAACATTAAAAAAATCAGCTCTCCTGCATCCATACTGTCCCTAAGAAACAATTAAACACAAGGAGCTCTGTAGCTTGTCTGTAATCAATACTTAAAACTCAAGAGTGTGTACTCTACTCTCAGAACCAGGAAGAAAAATCAGAAATCATAGGGATCCTCATTTTGTTAATCTCTTACAAGTCACCATGACATGTCTTTTTCCAGAGGTTATTTCAAAAAGATAATTATAGATTACTTCAATATTTCAATTCAAATTGAGAGGTCAGTGCGACAGAGCTGAAGTTCTGCAATTCAAATCCACTGAATATTTATGTGGGGAAAAATATTTTGGAGTTGCTCCTAGAACTGGAAACTACGTAAACACAATTAGCAAATAAACCTCCACCTCCACAAAACTGCCCACAGCCCAAACGAAACACTGAATCTGAGCAAATACCAGTAGGTTTTAATTGCTGTCCACTTAAACTCACATCCACACTTTCCACATATTTAAGCTGAAATGTAACTGAAATGTTACTCTTTGTACATGAGAAACTAAGAAATACACATTTTTCAGGACTGCATATCTATAGGAACATACAGACAAATAAATAAAACAATAAATAATTGTATTAAAAGTAATTTACAAGACAGATATTTTCTTAATGAGTACATGCAGTTGATACATTTGTGTTCCATTATTAAACATGGAAGCAATCCTCGAGTAATTTTATAGCATATGGGATCATGTTTGTTACATGTTAAGCACTTCAAAAATTATACCTAAGTGCTTATGAACCAAATACACTATTAAAATTACATTCTAATTTCTCCCTTGGCTAATATTCTAGAGTTTCAAAGGAAGATGTATCATACCTTCTTCCCATTATATAACACAGCACAACTGTTATTGGTGCAATAATGTCAAATTTTAATAACTTCATCATAACAGTACATTCCATGTTTAAAGACTTATAGATAAGCAAATATGTTGAGACACACTACTTTGCAACTTCAAAATATTAAGCACCATAGGGAGCCTGTAAGTGTGTATGAGTCTGAGGGCATCTGCCCCACCACAGGCCTCTGATTCAGGAAACAGAAATTCATATCAGTGACAATCTCCTTAAGAATATGTTTACAGTCCCAGATCGCCCTGATATATGAGCTCCTCCTCTTAATTTTGTTGCAATTATTTTGGCCAGACTAAAAGACCTGTTTTAGAAACAGAATTCCTTAATTTCTGTATGGAAGGTGAAGAGATATCTCAATTCTAAAAGAAGCCTCTCTCAACTTTGAAACAATTACAAAGACAGATATAATCACTATACTCTTTATATCCCCATTTTATCAATATTCTTTATATACCCTCACCTCTCATATCAGCCTTTAATTTTTCCTTAAACTGGCACCACCACCCTGCTCTGACAGCACAGCACAGGCTTCTCTCCTGCTCGTGCAGAAGCAGGAAGAGAAAGGCAGCGATCTATAAAGCTGTTACTGTGGAAAGCTGGAAGAGCAAGATGCAGAAGACAGTGCAGAAGAACAGAGTGACTCTTCCAGCCATGGATTTGGGGATCACTTTCTGGAAACCTCAGACACTCTTCAAGAGCCATAGGTGCTTGCAAACCCCCCAGATTTGCACACTCGTTATTCCTGCTTCTAGCACCAGTAGGACACAATTGCACTGCAAGAATCACATCACAGTCAGGCATCCACCCAAGAGCCCAAACTTTTCTGGACAGCCACATTCGCTGTACTTCAGCAGAGCAGGGTTTGCTGGGAAGGGATTCAGTCACAAGCATTCTGAATTGTGCTCACAGAGGGGGCTCAAACAATGCACAACTCTACACCTATGTCCATTTACCTGTGTATCATGGAATGATATCTGGAGTTCATAGTTCTTCAACATCCATTTATGCTTGTATAAATGTTTCAAGGCTAAATGGACCGCGGGCAACACATCTGCCGTTAGGTTTTTCTGATCAATCAGGCAGCTGGTGGGTAAAAGCCCGAGAAGAGAGAGGCGCGTCCGATTCAGTTCCTCAGAGCACCTAATTATTAGTAACACAAACAGCATCAGTGTGTCTAGTTTCCAGCTCCAGAAAACCATCTTTTTTGGTGCTTTTCTTCTTTTTCTTTCTCTTCGTCAGCAGTCCACATCCCTGAAGAGAAGGCCTTAGATTCCCTGGTTGCCCGACATTTTGCGGCTTTCCTTTGCTTCAGTCGGCTGTCCCTCTAAGAAAGCAGCTAATTGTTATTAAAGGATAAAGACCTCTCAACGACTGGCTTTTCCAGTTTGGACAGTAATCCAGCTCACAGCAATGCTGTGAATCAATACTTCACAAGAATAATCTCTAGGCAAATTGCCCTGCCAAGTCTAATTTTAAACATGTGTCATTTTAAACATTCTGTAGGAGAAATATTCAACCACAGGTGACAAATCAATACACAAACTCATATGATTCCTTTGAAAATAGATATTCTAGGGGTTGATCAAAGTGGTTGCATACTGAAGTCATTTGAGTTGCGTACAGCAACCTGTATGCTATTGGGTCAGAAGATTGCTTCAGCTTGTTTTATCTTGCACAAACATATTTTCTATTGGCTTCATACACATCAAACAGAGAATATGAAGTTTTTGCATATCGATAATATCTTATATACTTCTAGTGCAAAAGCTGCATCAGCCTAAAGCTGTACATCCTTTTCCTGGTTCTGCTTGTTGTCAGAAACCCCATGCTTTCCTTAAAATCAGTGGTAGTTGTGAGAAAATTCATCATTCAGGTCTGCTCCTCCCATGTACAGTCACATAGCTTTTGACAGGCATTTCACATACTGTTGTAGCTAGCTAAGTAATTTCAGCACACTATTTGCAGTTTTCCAAGTCATATGCCAGGCTACGAAATTGAACGGATGCTGTACATGCAGAAATGCAGAGAAAATAGTAATGCTGGAGAAAATCTTCCCTGCTGCTAATCAAAACTCACCAGGGTGAGAAGGGATCATACATAGGATCACCACACCAGAGGAGAACCTGCACCTCTGCTCCCCAGGACTTGCAGCCTGCCTCACCCCTCAGACAAGCACCTCCTTCCCTGCCCCTTTCACAGCAGCAATGCCACTGTTCTCGAGGCAGCCACGTGGGTGACCCCTTTCCTCCATTCAAGCTCTCCCCATCCACAGGAAGCCTCCCACACCTACTGGAATGCTGTCATAGGCAAGGGAAGGAAACACAGGGGCCAAGCCCAGGGGCAAGGAAAGGAAGGACATCTGGGAGATGCTTGCTTCTTTGAGTAGAAAAAAACTCTTATTTTCAGCAAGTCTCGTTGTATATGCAGCTGAATAGCAAAGTGCTTCACCATCTTGTGGAAACTCAAGGTTTCAAAAGAATTCCCTGTGCCAAGCTGGGATGGAAACCTGAAACCTCAAAGGTTTTCATGACTCAATAATCTGAAAGGAAAAAAAATGGAAGGGCTCATAAGCAGAAGGTTAATTTGGTATAAATCAAATTTGAAATTATATGTTCAGAGCTTGGCAATTTATTTTGTGAATGGCTGACATTTAAAAAAAAAAGAAACTACTAGTTTGCTGCAGAAGGTAAGAGTGGCTTGTCTAATTTTAATTTTAAAAACATGGTGTTCCAGGTCAACAAATTATTCTGAAACTGACATGTAACTAAGAAGTTTTTACAGAAAATCTCCAAATAAATTCGAGTTATAAACATTCTAATTTATAATTACAATCTATATGTTGCATGACATGAGGGCATGGAAGTAAATAGAAAAATAAAAGTAAAAAGAGCAAAATAATAATGAATAAATAAGCAAATAATGTCTACCTTGAGCCCAGCAAACAGCTCCAAGCAGGAGATACACTCAATTCATCACTATCTGTCTACAGTGACCCTTCTGCCAAGATACCTGTGCAACTGGATAGACAAGAAAAGAGCCCAATGCATTCTTATACACAAACACAGAGTGAAAAAGAAATACCCTTGCTTAGGGTAGTGAAAAAACCTTGCATAGCCCTTGCTTTCCTTCATCACCATTGCCCATAGTCAGAAAGCAGCAAGGATGCGTGGAGCCCTTCGTGTGGGGAAGGAGATACTGGTTTTCTTCCTGTGCAAGGCTATGGACAAATCAAATGCAGGAAGGTCAAAATTTATTATGGACATTTCCTAGACTGAGAAATTTAACACATTGTCCGGGCACAATACTGAGTAGGAAGCACACTCTCATAGCACAGTCTGCATAGCAACAATTTAACACAATGACTTAATAGGTATTTTCCATTCCTAAGTCTTATGATTCTATAATGTGATTACTGAAAACATATTTTTAATTTTTTTTTTTAACTTGAGATTAAATTCTTCCCTGAGCAGAGGGCCAGTATAGGCCAAGATGTTGCTTAAATCCCATTTAATACCTTTCTTAGAGGCTTAAACAGGATTTTGTTGGTGAATAGTCCTTGGGCCAGCCTTCCTTACCAGCATTATTTCAGCATTGACTACACTAATGGAGAGGAGAGGAAAGCAGGCATTCATGCTGCCAAACCTGAGCAGCTGAGGTGCTCTGAACTGCTCCTCCTATGCCTAAATCTTCCTACCAGCTAAGTGGGTACATGGGGCTCCATTGAGTCATAGCTTTGGCTTACAGGTAGATAACAGAAAAAATGTGGTTTGACTATCCAATATCCCCTTCAGTGTTCAAAAAGACACAGATCTGCCACCACACCTCACTGAACCCCTGTTGCTCAGCCAGTGTCTTTAAATTCATGAGAGGGCAATGGCCTATCAGAGGCTATGAAATCAGTTTCAGCACCATATGGATGGACATACATTTAAGGGAGCATCCCCTTATTCTATACATGATCAGCTTCAAACTAGACTAGTCCTCTTCTGGTGCTACTTCTGTGTGCCCTCAGCATTGCTGCATTTAACCCATGCCTGGCAAAGGAGCAAACAAGATTATGAACAGGAGCAGCCTCCGGTTGCTTGTGTCCTGAAAATCTGCTTTCTGACAGAAACATTTAACTGTCTAACCAGACAATTGTTTCTTATATAGTATTTTTATTGCTAATTAATCCTGTAAAACTTGCATCAAAAAAAGCCTGTGTGTTTTCATTTTGATGAATAAAATAGCCGTATTTGCCACGCTCGTGGTTGATCATACAGGTATCAGCTTCGTTTTCAGGATAGCATCTGCTGAGTCTTAATACGTACAAAAGCATATTACTAAGCCCCTGTCACACATTTGAAGGTAGTCTTTCAAGTGAGTTTGCCCAATACCCTCAAAATTTACTACTAAAACATAACAATGATGAAATTTTAAGATGATAGATCAACTCACTGCATCTTACATCCATTTCTCAATTGTGAAGCATTTGAAATAGAACTAACTTTGAAATTTGTTTTCAGTGTCAGAAGGCCATTTGACTTTAAACACTTCCATACTGTTTTGGGGAGCTTTATCAAAGGTATTGTTGTTCAGTACATTAAGGTAGCTTTTGCAAGATTTAGCTGAAAGCCTTAGGACAGAGCTGGTGACCAGATGACTCACTGTTGGCATCTCCTTTGTGAGTTCCACACAAACTGAGTAATAATTCCTCTCTGAATGAGGGAAACTGTAGGAGGAAATTGTGGTCCCTCGTAGAAGCACAGTCCTGAGAAATTAAAAATAGAAAAAACCCCAAACACCTGGCATAAATGTGTCGTCCATAGCCAATACTTTCCAAAGGAGAGATCTTTTCGGTGTTGTCCGCCTTGCCACATTATCCTCTGGTTTTATAGCATTTTAAATTCAGTTCTCAATCCCCTGATCAGTATTTCTGAACTGTAAATCACTTAAACAGTTATTAGTTCATGTAAGAGGTTGATTATAGACTGTATTAACTGTGTTAAAGGCTGGCTATATATTTAATCTATATGTCACCTCACGCCTCCCACACACAGCTTCCTCCCCCTTGAGTAACACCCATTAACATTTATAGGATGTTCTAATCCCAGCTTCACATGTTAGTTTTTTCAAAGCAGGTTATCATTCACCCTTTCTCGTCCCATGTGCCTCTGCTCTTGTTGCTTAATTGCTCAGTGTAATTAGAGTACAGAGCACTCTCACATCCTAGGAAACCTTGGTAATGTATTGGAAACCAATACATTTACTGTGGATGGCAACTCCTCTTGTGACATTGACACCAAGTCTCTACCTATTGCCAAGAGCAGCTTCACTATCAAGACACTACTATCTGCTGTAACATGTCCCAGCTTTTTAAGCAGCTGCTATTCAGCTAAAATTATTTACGTCCCATAACACCATCCAAGTGACCAGGCTATCTATGTCCACCTGTCCTACTGATGTCACGATGAATTTTTGCCTTTTCTTTTAAATCCCTTTTATACCTCTTTACAACTTCTGTACCCTTAGTGCTTTTGCCTACATTCTTGGGCTTGTTTGTCAAGCTGGGAGACTAAACATTTTAGAAGCTTCGTAGCTAGGGATCAGTGTGCCCCAGACCCCAAGGTCCTCTCCAGAACACATTCTGTAAACCAAGATAGAACCATCAGGGGAAGGCTCCTTGGGGAGGGGGGCTCACTCGAGCCTCTCACTGGGGAATTTTTGATAGATATGCTAATTAGTAAAACCTAGAATGTTATACCAGATCTTTTGGGGGTGTGCACTGTGGTGTGCATTGTGGTGGGCATTGAGGTGCATTCGACCTGGATGTAGTGCACCTAAGGATCCTTCAAATAGATACCAAGGTAAAATCCCTTTTTCCCTTCTAACCATGTTTGACTTGATTTTAAGACCAAAGGCACCACTACCAAGTCTGACTAGATTTGCTTGTAGTTAGAGAGATTCATTTTGAGAAAGCAAATGAAAATTTATTTTTGCCTCAAACCCTAGTGTCTCACTCCTCATGTGTAGCCTGAAAATCTCCTCTCTGCCTCTTTTTCCTCTTTCCTAGCAGTGCAGCACAAAGATCAAATTAATTTCCTCCATTCCGAACAGGAGGCTTGAAGAAAAGAGATAAAATTACAAGTATATACAGCAATGGTGAGATTATTCCTGAAGTAATAGATCAAATTCTAGTGGCAACACTTTGAGAATGAAGATGACAAACTGCGAAAGATTGAAAAGAAAGACACAAGAACACATAAAAAGCTGAGAAAAAAAAAAAACCAACACAAAAGCAGCAATTCAGTCTATCAAGTTTAATGTTCAGAGGTGGCTTAATTGGTAACTTGCTCTATAGTGGATGAAAAAATTATTTCTAATAATACCAAACTTTTGAGTGGTTAAGGAAAACACACTTTCTACCCTTCAGTAAACTATCCCCTTTTCATGAAATAACTTTTGCTCAATCTGTTAAAAAAGATGTTTGCTGCTGTAACTACAGTAAGGGCTTCTGCTGACATTGAGATAACACCTCCTGATACCCACCCATGACATAATTGTGCCAGCCATATAGACCTGCCTTGGGTAACAAGGCCCTAGGGACACAGTACTCCCACCATGCCACTCCTCTTGTTTACTTCATACAAACTGTTATTTTTGCCAAGGTCAAACACACCGCTTCCAAATATGTGTTAATTAAAAAATTTACTATTTTTTAATTGATTGGTTTTTAAAAATATCCGTACCTTGCATATTTCTCAACTACAAGATCCTTGAGATGTAATAATCTAATTTTAAAAGATATTTAATACTGCCATGGATCCTGAAAAGATCTCTGTCCCAAAGGCTGAGTGAAATCAGCATTTTATTCCACCAGGCAATTTGAAAATTTAAAGCAAGTAATGATGAGTGCCTTTGTTCTTAATTAAAAGTGGCAATTCTAGGTCTCCTCCTCATAGAAGCACGTTGCATTTTCATAGGTGGGCTGGCTTTCTAAAGTGCTGAGCATTCAGCAATTCCCACTGTTGTTGACAGAAAATGCAAATCACTCCATGCTTTTGGAAAGCAAATCTTTAGTTCAGGGACCTAACTAGAAACTCTTAAAAAAAAAAAAAAAGAAAAAATGATGTGTAGCTGATATTATTAGCATGCTTGACAGCAAAAAATGAGGAGAAGAGGGGAGCTTGGCAAAGTTTAAAGATGCAAAATTTTTTTGTCACTTTATATACAGGCAACTATTGCAACTTAATTTATTTTGCTACATTGCACAGTCTTGCTGCCACTAGCACATCCCTCCAGATTAGACTCTCAGCAACAACATGGAATTTGGTCCTGCTTGTAATGTTTAGAAAGAGAGAAAGTGAATGGGGAAAAAAAAAGAGAAAGTTGGCTTTCTCTCTTGGTCAACCTCCTGTAAATTATTAATACTTCGGGCTTGCCAAATTCACAGGGGAGAATGGAAAGCAAAACCGAAGGTGCTTTTACAGAGCTTTAAAATTATATGGAAGACCCCACAAAAACACAGAGCTTAATATTTTTATGCCATGTGTATACTAAAATATACCTACATGTTGCTGATAAGATACTCACGAAAGTGTATCTGAATGACAATGCTTGAAAAATGTTATGTGTTGTATTTTGTACCACACTAAGTGTTAGTGTGTCAAAAACTGCCCCTTCATATAGAGTAAAAATAGTAAAGAAAGAGATTTATTCCTTGCTAGAAAAACACTTAATTCCCTGTGAAAACAGGAGCAGTAAACAGTGGAAAGGAAGTTAATTAGCATCCCAAAAGGGGCCTCTTACTCTTTGTCTCTGGAGGTTTTGGACGTAAAATGGTTACTTAGACACCTATTGTGCACATGATTCTTCACATAATTCTGTAGTTCAACGAAGCTGCAGCAGAAACTGAGGCCTACCCAAGGTAAATGGCAAATTAGAATACATAACTACTTTAATGACATAAAAGATTCAAAGAGTAGGTTCTTTTAGAGATATGTGGTGGTGATTATTTAATAAATAAAATAAATGAGATTCTGGAAATAACTTAATCAGACAGAGAGTATAAGTTCCTCTGATGGGGATTGTGGCAAAATAGGTCAAAAAAAAGGTAGGTGTAAAGAAGAAAATCAGTTCAGCCAAGAATTCAAAAAAGGTTCTGCAGAACCATCTACTCAGCAACAGAGCACATGAGTCTGGCAGACCCAGCTTGCAAAGAAGCAAGCATACAACGTTTCCACATGAAGTCTGTGACAATCTGCCAAAGCAAAGAAGTCTTTGATTCCATCAGGATCAAATCCATCAGAGTTCCTCATACAAGGGAAGGATCCCCTAGACAGCCATAAAAGTCAGAAAGCCTTGATCCCCCTCTCTTGCTGGTGATGTCCCAAGCCTGGAGCTGGGAAGGTATGGCAGAGAGAGCAGTGTATGTAAAAAAAATGGGAGCTGCTTCTCTCATGGCATCAGCAGCTGCAGGGTCAGTAGCATTTAAGCTGGAAATAGCAATGGACCTTTAAAGGGGTTTCAAGCAAATCACAGAGAAAAGTTGTCTAGGGATAAGGGGGAACATTAAGACAAGAGGTTTACTGAAGTACATATTCTAGTTTGCAGCAGAGAGGGCAGAAATCCCAGGTGAAACACACGGTCTGTATTGTAAGATGTGGATAATCCTAATGGTCCTCTGATCTTAGAACTCATTAATTATTTAAGGTAAGCACCATGGCCATAGTAGGAAACCTAAGTTTTCTAATCCTATTGCTCAAACTTGTGATGTTCACTTTACAGCAGCTAGTCTGTTATCTGGGCCTTCATCTCTCAGAAGCCTCAGTAACAACAGCTTGGACAACCCTGATGAATTAGCCCCCATATTCTTCATTCTTTGTGAGTACAGTTTTCAGACAGAAGGTGGATATCTGTCTTTAATTTGTTAGCTTTCTTATTCACATTTGATAAAACTTGTTTGAAAAATACTATGGATAAAATTGTCAGAAATAAAGGCTGATGATAATGAAAAATTAATGGCACAGAAATTGGGCATCAATCACTGACTTAGCAATGAGATTTCATGGCTATTCCATCACAAGAGGGTAAAAAAGAAATAAAAAAAGGTGTTTGCCACCCAGTATGTCCCATTTCAGCAGGCAGTACCAAGCAATCCCCAAATCCAGCAGATCTTACCCACAGCAAAAGCATTTGCAAGTAGAGAAATCCCTGCTTAGCAAAGAAGGCATCCCTTAAGTGTCAGTGGCATGGCAAGGGGAGACACAGGGTGACTGAAAACGTATTCCACCTGTTCTTAGGGACACTGCCTTCTTTGAGTCAGAGCAATGGTGTAGCTGAATGAGGTTGCTTCAGGAGTCAGGCTACTGGTCCATTAATGCTGGAGCCCAAGAACCACAAAAGTACTGCAAATCTCATTTCTAGCTCAGCTAGACCCACAAATCAGAGAACAGTGCATCTGGCTCCTGAAAAGTTTGAGGCTCTGTCACTGATTTAGTTCCAAGATTCCTAGCATAAAAATAAATTTGAAAAAATGAGATGTATTTGCACTGTACCATCTCAGTTTGGAGTCCCAGAGTCTGAAACAGGCTTCCTGGGATATCTGGGGCTGCTATGTATTAACAGACATCTCCACAGGACTGAGTCATAACTGTGCTCACTGATCTCAGTACACATCTTTGCTAACCCCAGCTACCCCAAAAATTACCTGAGCTGAAATGAATCATGGGGGGTTTTCCTCTGTTAATTTCTACCACTTGACTCCTTGAGCCAGACTTCTGCATGCTTCCTAAGGAAAAGTATCTCCTTCCTAAGGAAAAGTATCTCCTTTCCTGTAATAACAAAGGTCTCCACTTGAGTTTTCATGAAAGACCTGTTTGGTTTCCAGGTTCTGCAGTTTGCTCAAAGGCATTGTTCTTCTGCCTTATGTCATGGGAACATCCATAAAGCAATGAAATTGAAAGCAGAGAACAAAGCTTGAGATGCACATGTATCATCATACTCAGATTATTAATGCAAGATGGTGTTTTGTAGCCTCGATATTCAGTGCTATTTATGATGTCATTCCAAACAGTTACATGTATTTAATTAAAACAATAGAAATAGTGAATCAACAACTTTCTTTGTGCATGCCATCATTAAATCTCTCTCATCTAGCTCCTTCCTCTCCATTTTCCTCTTGCAAATATTTTCTTCACAGTTATCACCAGGATATTACACCCCATCTTTTCCACAAACTTGAGTAATTAACTCTGTTTGATAACCACATCAGAGGATAGGGCCTTCCCCTCTTTCTTCAAATGCAAATGGGTACTTCTTCCGAGATTTATTAAAAAAAAATGGTTTTTCCATGCTGATGGAGTGTGTTTGGCATTTGAATCAAAAGATTCTATAACTGTGTTTTGCAGTATGCATAGGATAAGTTATACAAGAAATTGCAAGACATATGCCAGAAATTGGCTTTAGTCTCTTTGCAGAGATATTTAGAGGATATACATTCTGCAGGTCTGGGATCCGCACCCAGAGGAGTGGGTGCAGTGAATACATGATTTCTCTCCTCTCCCCACCCACATCTTAACATCAGCGGAGAAGCCAGCATAGAATTAACATAAACACTTAACTTTTAGATTATTCCCTCCAAGTTTACAAAACTCTAAAGCAAAAGGAGGTAATGTCGTAAACGGAGTCATGTTACGCAAAAGTCAGAGGAGACACTGACTATTTAAAGAAGTACGTCCCTTCCAAGCAGAGTGTCACCAGCAGAGCAGACAGCCATCGTCACCATACACGTAGCGTAGTGCATTTTAATGCCTCACTCTCTGCAAATATCAGACAGCGAAAGAACTCGGTAATATTTGAAGATAAGAAATTATCCAGCCACCTCAACATATGCCAGACACATGCTCACCTGACGATACAAGAACAAAAGTCTACCACCTCTGTCTGCTGTAAGCCTGACTCTCTTTCAGACCCTCACATCTCCTGTGTATTCAGCTGTTACCCTCAGATGACCACAACACCACCTTACCTGTCCCACTGCGAGCACTCCTGAAATCAAAATAAGGCTCCAGACAATTTAGTGCTCAGAGCACTCACAAGCATGACAGGGCTCACCCCCAGAGACCCTACTTGACTTTGGTACACTATACTTCCTCTTGCAATTCCAGGCACTGTTAGAGGGACTTGGATCTATGCCTCCTGAGACAGAGGGCCAAACCAACACATCACATGCACTTCTTTCGGGGGTGGGGGGTGCCCTTGCTCAGTCCTGTTACAGTTATGGTGGAGTTTTTCAGACAGCAACCAGTAGCTCTTTGTCCCTCTCTGAGGACCACCATGTGTTATTGAGCACTGAACTCCAGTGGACAGACACCTTATTCTGTACCACTGACACAAACCTGCCCTCCTGTTTCCATAATGTGTTCCCCATACTTAGCAAAAGTGAATAGTTCTCTTATTTCCACTTGCAGGAACAAGATATGAGTGGATTTTGTTGACAGCACTCATGACTGGACTTTCTGGAAGAGGCGTCTTTATTTGGGGGCTCAGGGTCCCTTAAAAGTTAGAATAGCTGGTAAGAATGACTCAGACGGGTGCACAGCCTTTCTTAAGCTTTGAGAGTTTTACTGAAAACACATGCACTTTTTTAGTAAAAAAGAAGAAGAAAATAAAGTCTACACATACTATGCCTATACTGTAATTTCTTGTCAGATAAATTAGGAAAGGCACTTTCTACTTAAAGAATAGAAAAAGGCAAATATGTATCATGTCAATAAGCTCATGTTTTCCTTCAGATTTTGTGGAGTCCTGTGAATTTTCCAGAGCTCACTCCTCTGTGCCAACCCGCTGTTTAAAGGTATTAGAGTGTATTATTACACAAAGATGAGATTATATCATGATTACCACAAGGTATTTGTTGTAGTTAGAGAAAATTAAATAATCTCACCCCCCCAGTACAAATATTCTTTCCTCTTTGTGATAATTTACCCATTTACTTCAGGAAGATTTTTTTTTTAGCTTGTCAAGACTCACATTGATCTTCAAAAACTTCTTGTCTTTACATGTTTCTTGGCTACCCATGTTTAGATTCAAAACAAATTCATACTGTCTGTACACCACTTGCAGCACTGCTCCTACAAGAAATCAGAAAATCCAGTGCATATTTGAGGGAAGATGTCCAGATGTAGAAGCACAGATATCCAACTTCCATTAACTTCCCTTGCCTTCTTCCAAGATGCCTATTCCTCCAGCTACTATATGGTCAGTTTTTGCCTGATGCAAATCAATTACTGTTGAAATTGATAATAGTGTCTACTAGAATGATCAATTCCTTTATTTTAGGGTTATTCTGGTTTTTTCCTCCAACAGATGTGTGTCAGGGTACTTAAGCTGAAATCATCTTTCCTGATTTATGTGCAGCTTGAGCAATTTCTAGCATACGTAGAGTTTTTTCTTTCATTATTTTGCAAAATATTTCTTTGCTTTTTCAACCAACTAAAGCTACAATCACAGGGATGGAAAAAAAAGAATTATTGTATCATGGTTATTGATCTGAAGCCATAAACTATGAAGTACCCTTAACTTCTAGGACATGGTCCAAGGGCCGCTGGAATCAGTGCATTACTGCCATTAATTTCAATGGGGTTTGGATGAGACTCTTTAGAGATGATCACTTTATAAATTCTTGAGTTTCTAAAATAACACGGTTATGAAATTTTGCCCAGGAGCCTCATCTAGAGAGAGACTCCCACTCTCATTGAAATGAACAGCAAAAAGTAAAGCCACTTAGACCAGAGTTCTGCAAATGCCTACCTTTGAGCTTTGTTTCATTGACTGAGCCTACATAGGAATGCCCAAATAGATGAAGGCATGCCCAAGAAGTAGCAAAATATTTTACCAGGCTAGATCAGGATCACATTTCAAGCACATTTAAAGATCAAAAATACCCAAAACAGAAGCCTCTGCATTTTTGTACATGATGTAACCTGTGGTCATATTTCATAACAAAGATGTAATTCACACAATCTCAACTGAGACACAAACTAAACATTGTACTTAAGTGCTTAATTCAATTTAAATGCTTTGAAAAACACTAGAGCTGCTGCTCATGTACTCAAATGTTAATGAGTTCAAGTGCTGACAAACAGCAGTTGACCTTAGAAGGCACACTGCAGATCTTCAGATGGTTGGTCAGAAAGTAAAGACATTATAATTCTTCCTTATACACACCAGGACTATCAAACAAGCTAGAATATTCAGTTCAAACTTGACAGAAAACTACCTGAATGCAAAATAAAAAATAAAAAAAATCTAGTCTGTTTATTTTCATTATTGTTTTTCACAAGCATTTAGTTAAAGCATTATGGAAAATTGCAATACAAAGATCAGACTGCAACAACGGGGGATTATGAAGAGACACAAGGGAGAATACATGAGTTAGTAAATCACTGCCATACATTTCCTAAGTATTATAAATGTACTGCAATTATTTTTCAAGCTATTGAAAAATCCCATGTGTTCAAGGCTCTACATTCTCTCTTTCAAGAGCCAACAATGTCACAAGCACCACCTGTGAAGCCCTGAGAGGGAGAACTACTCGCTGGTCCCTGATTATGCAATGATAAGGATCCAGGCCCTTCAGGCATATCTATTTATTGGCGGCCTCAGAAAATAGGCTGAGAATCAAGTGGGCATGATGAGCCAGCTACCCTCCTGCTTACCGTAAGTGCACTGAAGGAAAAAGGTAATGTCTGAACCGAGTGAAAAAGTTTGTGCTGCCATTAGGTACTTAATGGCTATTCCAGACATTGGTCTATTCTGTTTGGGTGCAGCCAGTCTAGCACTCTTCATGGACACCAACTTATTTACTTGTCACTATTAAGCACACAATAATGATCCAACTGCACTCCAAACATATACGTTCGCCTGACTTACTATTCCATAACCATCCATTTATTAATTGCTTAAAAGCATTCAAAGCAACACAGCAAGCTAGCAACACGACCCTGATTTCTTATGTCCCTGGAGTACAAAACAGTAAAAATACAATTTTTAAGAAACTGATACTCATTCCACAACAAACACGGTATTTTTTCCTGAATATTTTAATGATAACGACCTAGTTCAGAACCCAAAATCTCTATTAAGAACTTCACAGTATTTTGACTGCAATAAAGTGCAGCACATTATTGATTAAGATGTTACTGTATGAAGGAAGATCCTGCCAAGGCTTCTCTAATTCCTATGCATATGTTATTTTTGTAATAATTCAATCCAAGGGAAGAACTAATATAGAATAATGTAATGAAAACAGGACTAGGAGAACTGTGATTTTTCCTAACAGATGTCTCACTTTATGAGACAGGTAATGCCATTCAGAAAATCCCCCATAATTCTTTTCATTACCATTGCAGAGTTCCCTGAGATACATCTTTTTAAGGAAACAAGCAGCTACTCTAGGCTGATATTGCCTGTATTCCCTGTCAGTATCTAGTCTCGTTCACTAAACACGACAGGACGGCAGCGTGCTCCTTCCTAAGTGACATCTTCAGCAGTACTGCCCTCCATGCATTTCTGCTCAGAGATATCTAAAAAAAAATACTATGACAAATTTACGTCAATTAAAAGCAGCCACCCTGGGAGGAGAGGTTTTGGTAGTCATTTTAGGGACGGAAACACTATCACGAAGCAGTACAGCCTGTCACTGCTGCTCTCAGCTTGTTCCCCGCGGACCCTGAGAACCGAAGGGGAGCAGACAGGGGCTTCCTTAAATTACAGCTGGGAAGGTTTTCAGCAGTCACTTGCTTCACCGGGGGCTGTCTTGGAAGCGAGCCCCGGCCGCCAGCATTACACAAGAAGCGACTGCCATCTTCAGGGGAGCCCCGGTACCGGACCCGCGCGTACCCTCCGCTAACACACAGGTACTGAAGTTGTGACAAAAACCAAAGGCAGTTGTGGGCGGGTGATAGTGGCAACCAACTCGACAAAGCCCTCGCCTCGCCCCCTGCCTCTCTCT
>NW_008239054.1:6603859-6633812 GCF_000691975.1 Corvus brachyrhynchos | reverse complement strand
TGGCTGTGGAGCGTATCCCAAGGACAGCCCATGGCTTTCTACGTTGCTCCCAGGCTATACCCCCACCCCAGGGAACACGTTCACACTGCCCACCCACATCTGTGATCTGCAGAGCCCCAGAGCAGCAGTTCACTGATCTGTTTCATCTCAGGTAGATCCCGCACAGGAGGTGGTACAGGCAAAATGCAAAACTTTTCTTAACCCTGCCTTAGGCACCCCATTTTCTATGCATATTCATAAATTTCCTGAGGTCACTCCAAGCGAACCTTTGAAGATCAACCTAATTCATCTAATTTATATTACACAGCAATGGCAGCACATCTGCAATAAATTGGAAAGAATTTTCATGGATTAATACATTCGAAGTTTGTAAGATCTGACCTTGGGTTAAAAGCCCTCAACAGTAATTTCATAACACTTGTTGCTTTACAGCCTTTCGCTCAGAATGACATCCAGCAGTGCTGACTTTAAGGCATCAGTAATGAACAGTCCATCACATCTCTTGATAAATCATTTCAATCATTAATTAGTTTGCTAAAAGGTGAATTTCATATTCAGTATCAATTTGTCTTATTCCACCTTCCAACCACTAGTTCTCATTGTACCCTAATTAGCTTAAGGGGATGTAATATCAGTAGTAGTATCAGTGATCTTCTCCCACAGACAGGGGCTAAGATTAATCACATTTTGCTTCTGTAAAAAAATAAGGCCAGCTTTCCCTCACCTCAAGAATCATTGCTGGAGGCACTTCCAATGCACCTCTCCTTTTTCCACATGATGTCGAAGTGGCCCTTCTGACCCTGTGACCTGCCAGCCCTGGGCCATCCGCTGCAACCTCAGCACCTCCCTCAGTACCAGCCAGTTCCATAGGCTGGGCAGGTCGGGAAACCTAATCCCTACAGACAGATCAGTGTGTTGCCCTTGTGGGGATGTCTCTTTATGAAATCATCTACACCCTGTTTTGAATCCATACTGCCTAAAAGCATCACTTACCTCCTTACTCCTGTGCACTCGATCTCTCACTAGAATAAATCAAACCATGAGCTTCTTTTGTACAAGTGACTTGTCCAGCAGTTTGTCACCTGCAAACTTTCCAGCAACTCATTTTCTTCCAGAAAATTGATTATCATAACACCAAGAACATTCCTAGGATGCCAACAGGAATAGGTGCCATATTGATTTCGTGTAATGCTATTTTTAACCAGAATGTCATATGCTAAATGATGCTTTGCCATTCTCAACTCGATCTGCAAGTTTGTCTGTCAAAATTCATTTCACAGAAAATTGTTCTGCATTGCTCGTATACTGTATCATTCTGTGATTTTCACCAGTACTTGGCTACCAGGACTACAGCTACTTGGATCACTTTGTGATCATTTTACAATATTGGCAGTTTATTAACACACACACTCACATCATCTCTGGACCATCATCAGCTTTCCAAGATTTGGGGTTTTTTTGGGAAGCAATTTCACGTTTTTGAGAACTCAGTCTTTCTGAAAGAAAGCTTGAGGCCAGGTTGTGTGTTACAACAGAATTAGTATCTTGAATATTATTAGCAACTGCTTGACATCCTTCTTTACTACTGCTGCAGCAGCAAATATCCCTTTGTTAGCTGAACATTGAAATGCATGTCCTTGCTTTTCCCAGCACAGGTTGGAAGGAGTTATTGGACAGTTCCACTCACTGTAAAGTTCAAGGCTTGCCCTCGTGTGGGAGGCAAAGAGCAGCTGACACTGGTGTCCCTGCAGGGCACAGGGAAGGCCAGTGCTGGAGAGATAGGGCAAAGAAATGCATCTAGGAGCTGCAGAGGTCTGGAGTATGGCTGGATATCATTTAAACCAAGCAAAGCTGCACCTCAAACTACAGTATTTAACAATGTGGTACTTCTGACCTTAATCTGTTTGTTGCTGCATTCCCTGTCAGTAAAACAGGGTGCTCTTCCTTCATGGTAATACTGTGAAGACAGATTAATAAGTATTCGGGAAACACCACAAAACTTAACATTCAAGTTCTATAAAAACAACCAACCAACAAAAAAAAAAAAAAAGAAAACAACCCACACTAAGAAAATAATTTTTATTTTTCGGTCTAGGGATTTGTTATGGGGATGCAAATAAGGCCTTATACTGAACAATGTGGATTGGTTAAAGTAAGCCTCTCAGAATTCTTCCTGTGTATCAGTGAGGCATGAAAAAGACAGTTTCCCCATCTTTTGTAAAAAACAACAAAAAACCCAACAAAAACAAACAAACAAAACCCAAACACCCTCCACCCCCCAAAAGAGGGAATTAATGTACTGCAAGAAAATAATGTAATTGAAAATCATAGTGTAATAGACACACTGAGGCCAACTTTTGATTTCACAAAAATCATTATTTCTGGCACCTAAGTATTTAATTTGCAATCTGATAGAAAGTTTCATGTTGTCCATATACGTTTTCAGCATGATTGAATGCTACAGTTATGTTTTGTAAAGCCTGCTTCTTTCCAATTCTCAGCACGGAGGATTTTCTTCTTTCTTAGGTACTATGCTGTGTTTATGCATAACATGCCCAGGTAACAGCTCATTTTAAATAAAAAGAGGCCTAAAGGAGAGTTGCACCAAACTGCTTATTAAAGATTGTGTCAGACACAGCCACTTGCCCAGCTGCCTTTTTTTTTTTTTTCCCTTAGAAATCCCCAGAATGTTTTGCTACCGTCAAATTGGTAAATTTCATTCCCCAGGATGAAATCCTCTGAAGCAGCATACATCCTTTATCTGTTAGGCAAAAAGGCTTTATATTTTCATTTGGTGGTCTACATCAGACACCCTCTGCATCTGCATATTCCTTGTTGGCTAAAATATCAGTTCACAAGAATTGTAAAACCTGTCCTCTTAACTCAAAAATCAAATGTTGCTTTCTTCCTGGCATGTTACCCAGTCATTTCGGTGTTTCAATCATGTGAATCCTTCAACCATATTTCTGTACCGCTGATCACTTTCAATTTCTCAGTTATCACTAAGTCTTCTCACAATGTATGCATAGTTAACAATTTTGTTCTTTATATATTTGCTCATTACAGAGTACCTAATTAATTAATTTCACAGTTAAGCATCTGTACTGGTATGACTCCCTTGACCACTTTTTCTTCAGTTGCAAGTTAAGTATCTTCAGACCACGGATAAAGTCAAGAAACCCAGAAAACTGATTTTTCCCTTAACACCAACAAATAAATTGCATCTGCTGCAAGTCCTCTCCCACTCTTGGAGAGGGTTTGATGCTATACAAAATACATCATGCAACCCCTTAAGCCAGCAACTCACTTCCTGTATGTATATCCCTGTATATTCATCTTCTTACTACTTTTGGAGTTTAGAGAGGTCACTGAGAAGGTCCTGCCCTGTTTTTGTCTCCAACCAGCTTTGCAAGCCCTGGAGGCATGCAATTCCTGTAAGTGCTGACTGGGACCGGTCTAATTAGACTTTGTCTATTCATAAAAATATCAGTGAGTAATGGATTAAAAAAAATATTGAAAACTGTTAATCTAGGCATAGTAATTTTAGTACTGCATATACATGCATAATGTATTTCCTCTGTAAATGAGAAGTTTAAGGATACTGCAATGCTGTAATTTGAACCCAGCTATTGCTGTTGTGCCTCAACAGAGCAGGGGGGAGCTCTGCTATCCTTCTTTTCCCTCCCTCCCAAGGGCTTTCCCACCTACCTCAGCTAACTTGCTAGCACAAAGTTCCATATTTGTTACAAGAGTATACAGCATTCTCAAATACTGCCAAAAAACCTGCACAGTTGTAACCATATACACACAAGTGCATGATCCTAACCCTACAGTCTCTCTGGACATCTTGATTGCTACGTCTTTATATCAGGGTATCAGGACAAAGCTCAACTAACTTCAAGTTAATCTCCAAATCTAAAGGCTTTAAAGGAGACAAATGAAGTTAAAAGACCATCAGATTTTAAATCATCAACCAAGCACTATCACTGTGTAAGTGCCCATGTTTTCATAAATAGGAAATAGGAGCACAATCTCATCAGTCCTGGTGTTAGGAACCAACATGAATTTCCCCTTGCAGTGCATCTTAGCACTTCCTATAAATATAACAAAAATGGAACACAGTTTTGACTCTCTGTTCAGCAGAGCCAGCAAGAAATACTACTTCCAATTCATGTTGACTGATGCATGTACAATGATGACTGTTGTTCCCAGGTGTTTGTGCAAGCTCTAACAATCCCCCAATATAATGGTTCAGTCGAGGCCATTTATACAGAGGTTTTAGTGGTTTATTTCTTAGGGGAAGGTTCATGTACTGTCTTCTGTTGAAGTGAAAATCCAGTAAGTTCTAGCCCATGTTGAAGACCCACAATTTTTAAATGAAAGGAAAATGGTGAGTGAAAAATGAAAAAAAGTCAAAATCATTACCTGATGATTTCAAATAAATATGATAATTAGGCACCTGACTGTAGTCTAGATGTCTTTGTAAAATAAATAAATAAATACAGGAATACAAAGACTAAGAAATAAGCACTGGTTTGTGACTGAAATCCTGCCATTTTTCCATTTCTATGAGGCATCCAGCCCCATCTCTGCTCAGGAGAAGTCCAAAGTCCACAGTCCATTCCTCAGCAGGTAGCTCTGACCTCCTGCAAAAGGAACCCTGGAGATGTTAAAGGAAGTCTGAAGATGCGCATTAGTACTTGGATGCTTGATGGAGTCCTTCACCCTCCAAACCTGAAGCCAGACATTAGTACAACTCCAGTGAGTTGAAAAGAAGAAAAGGGTATCAAGGAATAAAAAATGGTGAGTAGATGGACTGAAAGGCCAACACAGAGGGAGCAAGTTGGTGGCATTGCTAATGCTCGGTGTTTGCTTTTGAACTCAAGTGTGTTTGTGCAGCAAATATGCAACCCAGGCTAGCTGGTTTGCTGGCATATGTGAAAGCATCTCAGCTGCAGGAAGCCAAAAACATCAATACTTTCCTCTAAACAAGGGCAAAGTGAAAAGATGTATAGAAAATAATTTCCAGTTACTAAGTTTCACTTGTATACCACCATCTGATGATGAAATCTTGAAATACCAAAACTCAAACCTCACTGAGAATGGAGGTCAATGAGAGCTTTGGCCATGATTCTAGTAGCTGGGCTTTTATCAGCTTACTAACATTGTTCAATCAGCAGCCAAGAAGGAAAAGCAAAAATTAATAGAAAATCCTTGCTGTTCTCTCATTCAGCCACCCACTTTTGATTTGTGGCTCCACAAAGTGTAAACCACTGCTGCTACCAGGTGAACAGAAGCATTACTGAGTTCAGGAAACAGAACCTGAGACACCATAAAATAAAGCTGTGTTCTCCCAAGTGCTGCAGGGATCTGGGCCTAAGAGATCAGCAAAATGATTGAATGAAAACCACTGACCATAGGAAAAAGAAGAAATAGTTGATAAGACATTTCCTACTCTACTGAATCACAAAATATTTTATTAATTCTAACATCAGTTTCATCAGTCCGGCCCACAGAGACAAAACTTTAAAGGTGCTCACAAAAACATTCTATCTACATGGGTTAGAAAGACCTTGGAAGAAACTATACATGTATCTCCTATAGACAGAACCCTCCCCCCACACCCCAATCATATAAATAGGTATGCCAAAATGGCATGAGCTTATGGGGATTCAAAGAAAAGGCTGTACATTTTTTACAGAAAACACGAACAAAAGCAAATAACAAAACATACCAAACTAATCAAAACAGATGCCAAGACTTCTGAGAGGAAAAAGGTTGAAATTTTCATCCTTCTACACATAAGCATTCCTTCATCTGACAGAAAAAGAAACTCTTTTTATGAGCTGAAACCCTTCTAATGATGGTCACTGGCCAGATACATTGCTATACACACACAACTTGTCTGATGGGGCGAGGCAGATCCCACACACCAGGGCACAAACCATCCTGTATGGGTGCAGATTAGACCCCATGTTTTCAACAGGACCATATGCAGGGTCAACTCATCTAAAAGGAGTTCCCAGATAAAATGCAAGTTATACTCAAAAGACAATCCTTTTTGTATTAATATTAGCTGCATTTCAAAGAAATCAGTTGCCAAACCATTTTTAAAATACAATCATTTTTACATGAATCATTTAAACACTTAAATTTTAAGATTCATTTTCTCTAACTGTAATTTTGAAATTTTTTCAAAAGAATTATTGATAGGTCTTTTCTTGAAAGTTTTATGCATATTGAAAATCCACATAATGTTAAAGTTGGTTGTGCATTCCAGGACACAGCCACATATCTGGGCCCATATGAATCTAAATAGCTTTTCCCAAAGCATCACCTTTAAATATTGTTGCCTTCTGCCTTTAAGAAAGATGAGAAAATCCCCATTTTACTCCCAAACCAATCTTAAGCATGATTAGAAACTTGTCAAGTGCCACGAACATCTAAAATTGTCAGAACATTGAAGGTATAGTATTGTCAAGCATGTGCAATCTGTATGCATCTAGATTGTTATTTGTGCAAAAACGTGCAGACATACTCTGCTTTCATGTGTAAATCCACACTGTCTTCAGTGAGGGCTTTGTGGTAGTCACTTAGGGCAGAATATGGCCTACATTTACCTTCTGGGTATTTAAAAGATGAGAATAATTATTAACTACTATCTGTTAAAAGACCCAGCTGCAGAATGTTTTGGTAGAAAAATAGACATTTTAAGTTATTGGCAGATTAACATTAGTGCAATTATTTTGACTGCCTTATTTCCACACAGTAGATTAAAAAAATACATTGTCACCTGTGAAAAGAACCTAAGACACTTCAGAAGCAGTTATGTAGCTGCCAAACAAAGAGAAAAGGAGAAGATTCTGCAGCACTTTATGAAGCTCTCAATACTTAGTGCCTTCTAAAGCTCCAGGAAATGAGATCCAAGGCTTGTAAACTAATTACAGTTCTTTCCATACAAAAATGTATCACTTACGAGACTTTCAAAACACTAACTGCTTTCAGCAGACTAACTGCTGACTAGAAAGAGCATATTTTTTTGTATTCAGCTATATCCTAGGCAACATCTGGATCAACTTCTTTCTTTGAAGAACCATTTTTGGTAGTCCGAGTTGGTACAACGTCGTAACAATGGTGCTGGGTTCCCATTGTAAGCATTTGCCTCGGCTTGTAAGCACTTCTGGGTTTGTGGGTGAAACAGGGTACCGTCCTACAAAAGACAGAAATAAAGCTTGCTTTTCAGGTCTCAAAAACTGCAGACATATCACTGTGTTTTAAAGGAACAGAAGACATTTGCAACAAATAAATATCATACATATCCTTCCAATGGGGTAGTGCAAAGCCTAAAAGTGAAGTCTAATTTGAGGATCTCTGAAACTTTATCAAAAGGTCCTGCTTTTAAACTTATGTAAATGTACATAAACATTGCTCTAGAGTGACTCATGAAGTGACATCTCAGCCTGTAAAGGATGTGCTAACTTCATTCACTTTCATTGCCTTTTGTTACTGGACCAGAACATGGCTGAAAAGATCAAAGCCAAGCACAAGAATTACCCAAATTTATCAATTTATTGCACATCTTGTACGTAGAAGTTAAATATTGTTCATTAAGTGTAAATATTGGACATATTTCTAGCCAGAAATTTTCCTGTCTCTTCATAGGGTATATTTCTGGTGGAAAAAGTAAAAATACCTAACCATGCCCCTTGCCTGCAGATGCGTGTGGAGTTCACTTGCTTTGCTGAAGGGCAGTATAGCTACCTCAGAGGTGTAAGGTCTGACAGGCCTCCACAGTCAAATTCCCTAAAAAACACATTTTGAGACTTCAGACCCTTTTCTCACAGTGACCTCTAGTTCAAGTCTTTCATTCCAATCCAGGAGCACTGTCAGCTAGGACAGTGAGCTGCAAAGGGCAGTGTAGCCAGCCATGGAGGACTGCCCTGCTCTGAGGCTGTCCCTTTGGCCTGGGTGGCACTCCCATATGCAGACATTCCCAAAGCCTCTAGCAGCTTTGAAAGCAAAACACCAATGCCTTGTTTCTGAGCATAGCCCTGACTCCTGTGGAAGTCTGCTCCTTCCATCATCAGGAATGCTGCACTTAATTGCATCCTGAGCCACAGCTCCTGATGCCCAGTACTGTGTGCTGGCTCACAGGCTTGCTGACAGACTCAGCTGCTGAATGACTTTCCTGGTTCTGTCATGATAATTCAAAATTCTGAGTGGATTAATCAGTATCCATCTCACTCATTTTTGACTCAGTGCCAGCAAGAACTTAATTCTTGCCAGGCTGCTGGGAAGGCTGCTCAAATCTTTGATTATGCTCCATCCATAAGGACAGCTGTCTGACGCTGCCATGCACAAAGCAAGAGAAATGTGGTGCTGGCATCTCACCCTTCACTCACCTTGAAAGGTGGGGACCGCTGGTTTTGATTTAGCGCAGCAGCAGAAGAGGAATTGGAGCAGAGCAGTGTGTTCAAATCACACACAGGCACAAAGTGATCACAAGAAAGAACATTTAAAGTAATTCCTAAAGTTTCAGATGATAAAATTATTATAATGGTTAGGAATACACTGGAAGCAGATGCATTCCATTAAGTTCTTTCAATTTTTTCATTTTCTCTATTTGAAAATTTCAGTTTTCTCAATTACTTCTTGAAGTGACTGAAGATCCTCCAACATATGTAATCTTAGAGATTAATGTATATGATCTTGAGCAATTTTGTTAAAAGTCAGCATTAGAAATGAAGCATCATTTATAAAGTCAGCCTTTTAAACATTTTTATTTAGTAATATCACTATGAGCTTCAGTCTGGACTAGATTTAGAAAACAGACAGTAATTTTCCTCTAATTTTTCTAGAGTTTACCCTGCTACCTGTCACTGGTGGTAGTATTCAAGCATGAAATTGTCAGCCATGGAGTCTGTAGAGTTTAGATGCATTATGCACACACATTATGTAAATATACCATTTTGATATATTATGTGACCTTTTCCCTTAGCCAAATAACAACACTCCAGAACCTGAACAAGGTCATAATTCTTCATCCAGCTTATTTTCTCTCAGGCACCCAGGTGCTTCTTTAGAGATTCAAAACTACTAAACACAAGTTTTTTCTAATATTATGTAGAGACAGCTGTTTAAAAGCAGGAAAGAGCCTAAAGTAATGGTGGTGTGTGAAGTATTGGGGATATATGGTAATATAAATACTGGGAAATAAATCAATGAAAAGAGAGCAAAAGTAGTCCAACCATATGAACTGTTTAGGGAAGGGTTATATTGAGGCACTTCAGTCTCAGGAAAAGACAGTAGGGGTGACATGCAAGAGAGAAGGTTCCCAGCCTCCGCGATGTTAACAGGGGTGCTTTCCTTCCTCTCATCTTCCTGTTCTTTATGAGTGGAATACTCTTTGCCTGCTACCCTGTTTCTGTGCTCAGATATTAAAAGCCAAGATACCCTATTTCTCCCAGAGACTTGTGCCAGTGTTGTGGCCTGCATGGTGTGTATGCAGTAAGATAAAAATTTAAAAACTTCAACAATTCTCCTTCCACCCACTCCCAAAAAAACCCACACCCAAGCAGGCACACTTACCTTTCTGAAAAGAAACTTCTGGTTTTCAGGAATGCTGTGGACATTTTCTTGACACAAGTACATTGTCAAGTAGTCAGTCCCTGAATCGACTGCAGCACAGACTTCTGGTTGTCGTGTGTTGTAACGTATTTCATTATGGGATGTGTACTCAAAAAACTACAAACCCAAGAGAAGAAACAAAGGACAACAGTCATTTCATATGTACACAGGGTATACTTAAAAAGAAGCATATACTAAGATACTATAATTAGGTTCACAAGTAAAAGTTGCTATTGTGAAGGGAAATTCTGCCAGAAGTACTCAAGGGTCCTTAACTTCCGCTGCGTACTATTTTACAGAAAATCAATCTCATCACAGCACTGCTTTACTCTGGTAGCACTTAAAACGCATGAAATGTTGAATAAATGTCCTGGAAAACAGGCATTCCAGCATTAAAGAATTTACAAAATTCAACTGTACTATTTGACTTTCACTTTCTAAACCCCCCTTAAAAATAGGATGGAAAACAGTTTCTAGCCTGACATTATGTCTTCTTGATTCAGTCATCACAAAGTAATGTTACTTTTAACTAAGGAGTTACTCACTGCATAGTTCAAATGCAGTTTGGTCCAGGTTCATTTCCAGTTATAATGATCATTTCCAGTCCTAAGGATGCATGGTGATGAGCATTTCATTCTCTAAAGTTTTAAGATATTATTTGAAGCAAATCAGTTACAGCTGCTTTTAAACACGAACAAAACTTCCTTAAAGACAATTTACTCCCTTTGCTTGTTGTACGATACTCTACAGAAGTGTTCTGAACATACTCTGAAACTCCTGGCTTCTGTAGCAGTTATGGTGGAAGACTTCCTCAAAATGTTATACTTATCATGGTCATTTGCCAACTTTTGGACGTCATTAAAGAGCAGCAGAGTTTGAGAGTTGTTTGTATTTAGCACGCTTATGAATAATTTAGATGACTATAGTGCACGGATGTGTGTTTAGATCTGATTTAGATGATACTCAATAAAGTAGAGGAGAGTTTTATAAACATCAGAAAATTGCTTATTACCCATAGTACAGCTGCATTAGCAGAGACCAATAAAAGGATGAGTGAGAGAAGGAACCCTCTTTTGTTTTGTTTCACCTCTGGAGACGGTAAGACTTTGTGAAAGGGGCTGTACCACTTCAGAAATGTATATATACTTGAACTTACCACAAAAACATCCTTAACAACCACCAAGGCTAATAACCTTGAAAGAGGAGCTGGAAATTGAGTTTCAGTATAACAAAATCTGCAGCCATCCATTTCCAAGTGTAAGAGCTCTGATCTAGACTACACTGATGGTAGCTGTTTCATTAAATTTACCCCTCCCATTATCACAATCAGGAATTTCTCTGCCAAGGTGGCTGTCACAGCCTTACACTGACCAATGCTCCCCACTGCATCACCATATGGAGCCTCATGGCTTTTCTTTTCCAGCAATGATGGAAGCGACCAACCCCTCCAGAATGCACCTGTTTACCACCATTCATCTGTGGTAAGCCACAAAGGGAAATGAGTGTTTTGAGAAAGCAACATCAGGTTTGAAGTCTCCCTGCTGACATAAGACCCTGGAGACCATGACTTTCCCTTGAAAACTATTGCTAGGATCTGTTCCCACAGTGAAGGTTGCACTTCCTTTACTTTTCCTTATGCAAAAAAAAAAAAAAATCTCACCAACAACAAAAGTAAATTGTGTGAATATTGGTCCTATTATTATTATTTTCCCTAATAGGCAGGGGCTATTCCCTGGCCTTTAGGCTTTACTCCCAGGTTCAGTCTGATTGGCACAGGGAAAACCTGCTACTTTGGGTGCCACAGTGAACTACAGGGACATGCATTTTAATCCTATGGCTTGTGAATAAAGAAAAAGCCTCAGTTCTGCTCAGTTGTGTGTGGATGGACACTTTTTACAGCTGCCACTTTCACAAAGCCATATTTAGAGCCTTGCTTGTTAGGGGATTTATTAGACATAATAACTCTTTAGCAATTTGTATAAGTGAAAGCCTGCAAGCTGCTGACTGTACCAGATGCATCAAGAATAAATGGAGCAGCTACTAGATCAGAGCACTTCTCCCTACTGACATCTTTCCTGAATGGTCTCTCAAGGACTTGCACCAAATTCCGAAGAACAGCAAATAAAATGGTTAATTTCTGGATAACTTTAAGGAATGGGGTTATCGTACTAGCAACCAAGCACTCCTGCCTTGTTGCCCAATGAACATAATACAGTTCATTACCCTACACTGCTTCAAACTGAATAAGTACTTCAGGCTTTAGGCTTTTCCAAGCTCTGGTAATACATGGAATAAATCTCTTCCTCCTCAAAAGGTATAGTGTTTTTTAGTTCCCTTTTCTTGCATTCTGTCAGCAGAAAGAGGAAACATTTTCAAACTAATCCATGGCTGAATAACTAGCAGCCTTGCTGCATTTCTTTCCTTCTGAGAATCAGTAGATCCCCTTAAGTGCTATTGGGAAACTTGATGAGGCCTTTTTCTCAGTGTCTCTGGCTTCTGGACAATCTACAGGATATGCCTCAGCTGCATCAGTGTCTCACTGGTACTGGAGCCAGCAGCAGATTTTGGCTACCTCACTGGACCCTGAAACACACCTTCATCCTTCTCTGTGCCTAGCTACTGCTCTTTTGCATGTAGGAGAAAGTTTGCACTTGATGGGTAGAACCAGCAGAGAGGTTAGCAAGTCTGATACTCTTTCTTGCTGAAAACCCAAGGGCTTTGCTAAGTTCTTTGCTTCTCTCTCGCTATTTACGTCAAATGTATCAGCTCCAAATGGGAATTCTGGGAAGAACATTGTCAGTCAGTGTTTTCCCATCCTCTTATCACATCAGGTTGATTTCTTGCCATCATGTATTGGTGCCCTCTGTACTGCTTCCCAGCCATACCAAGAAGGGCAAGGGGCCTTACTGGTGTTGAATTTCAAAGCTTTTCATTCTCATGTGTGGGGCACATACTCCCAGAAAACATAAGCAGCCTGAGATGCAAGCAATCAGTAGCCAGTGTTTTGTGTATTTCCTGCCTCTCTTCCATATACACTCAGCTCTTAACACTACAGTGTTATCCTCACCTTCTTGTGATAATGAACATACTAACTAAAAAAACCCTCCAGTTAGTTTTTTCATGCTCACACAAAAGGAGTCAAGGAAACCCTCTCAATTAGACCACGGATTCAAGGAAGAACAGCAATAAACTACCAGGAACTTTAGTTTTCTGAGAGTGGTTTTATTCACTGAGATGTAAAACAGGAGAAGGTGCTGGACCTTATAATTAACCAAGAGCACAGAGGTCTCTCCTCTCGGCACAGTGCACACAAATATTCAGAGGTCACTAAGTGGAGATTTGTTTCCAGTGAGAAGAGTTTTGCAGTTGTCCCCTACAGGAAACTGGGGTGAAGCTTGGAATGAGGGTTTGCTGCTAAAACTCTATATAGGTAATTAGTGGAGTGATGAGAACAAACTCAAGGAGAAAAGGCAGGAAGAGTTTGGAATTAGGATGGCAGATTCCCTTCCAAGGGGCCAAACAAAAGTTAAGGGCTGCCAGTTGTCAGTAAACATCTCTGAACGTCTGTGGTTGTTGATACTAGAGGAATACCAAAGCTTGCCACAATCATTTCATCAGCAGACAGTGATGGATGTAAATGTGGAAGATTTGACTGTTTTGGTCCTGACAGTGTCACCTGCCTAGGAATTCACACCACAAGGAACAGCCTGCTACCTTTCCAGAATGACTGTCAACAAGGTGGTGGGACAGGAAAGAAATGGAGAGAAATGTCCTGCTGGTAGGTTTCACAGCTGCTTATGAGCCAGAAAAGTGATCTGCAAGTCCAGCAACCCCAACTTCATTTCACATCTCACTTGTGTTTCTACATCTTGTCTTATTTTAGCCTTCCTCTGTCCCCCCCACCCATAACTCTTCCTGCTGTCCACTTATTCTCTTGCAACTACCTATCACCCCTACTCACGCCCCCGTTTGCAACTGGTATCTCAGCTCCGATGTTCAGTGACGCTGCCCCTTTCCACTAAAATGTTCTCCAAAGACTCTGCTTGGTTCACTCCCTGTCTTACTCTTTCCTCTATCATGCTCATCACCTGTTGCCGAACCTCTATCCCAAATTATTAGAGTCCTTTGTCACCTTGGCCCTTTCTCCCTGGCTCCTGCCAGCCGTCCCATGCTTTTGTCCATTTCACTAGTCTTGTTTTACCCATTTCCTGTGTCTGGCCTTCCCTCCTCAGGCTCTACAGTTCTCTTGAGTCATCTCATATTTTCCTTTATTGGTTTATATTGCAGTCAGGTAGTTTCTCCATTTCTCCTTCCTCCTCCTGCTCGCATGCCAGCAGAGGGAGTGGTTTGCACAGCTCCGAGAGTGTCGCTGCTTTCAGCCTGGCGCCTGCTACCACAGGTACACAGATGCATTGCACCATCAGCAGAGATGGAAGAGCATTAATATCCAGTGATGTGATATCTTGCAGTAAATTCAGTTAATCTCTTAGTGCTAGCTAAACAAAGGATAACCGTAAAAATGTCATCCCATGACAATTCATCTCTCAATTATACTTCTCTTTTGCTTTCACCCTTTATCCTATGCCTTTATTTTTTGGCGGGGGATGAAATTTAAGCAAACTCTTTGCTCAGAGAAATACAAAAAATGCAACCCCTCTCCTCTCTGTAATTTGCCATACAAGGAAAAAAAAAATCTATAAATACCTTTGGCATGTTACCAGGTAATCCTATACATGAAATACTTCTTAATCTGCAAAAGCAATCAACTCTTACTTATAAGAAAGTGGCTTGACAGGGTTATCTGATTGTTAACTTCTCTTCTATACAGATCTGTAGAAGTATGCTTAACTTGGGCATGAAACTGAACTGAGGGAGTAAAAGGGATGAGGTGGGGCTTAGCATAATTGGCATACATCTGTCAGTATTGAGATGCTTTGGCTTTTATGGTGCAAGATTCTCCTCCTGCCTTCCCCCACATATTGGCCACCAGGGCAGAAATATTAGGAAACTTAAGACATAAACCAAACAAGAGCTAATAAATAATACTAACTAGTTCTAGTTATAATAGTTTAGGCAATAAACTTGCTATCATCAACAAATCTATTTCCTTTTAAGATCTGAAGTACATTGTTGTTTCTTTTCCCTTTCTCATGCAAAATGTAATTCATATTAGAAGCTTTCTCCTCAATACAGACTTGTTTAACACTCCTCAAGCTTTTATGGTTTTTTAAAAGCAGAATTCAGAATGATAGCAGGTACACAGCTTATCTGGCACATCTCTGGTTTCTTTCCAAACTTTGTTTTCCTTTTTTTTCTTTTTTTCCAAACATTCCTACTTGCATGTTTGGATTAATTTCTTTTAAAAAAGGACCCAAACAGTCAAGCCACTCAAGCTGACATAGGGTTATGTACCAGAGGTCTCACAAAACCTTTGGTACTTGTCACTGATGAGACCATATCTCAAGTACTGTGTTTAGTCTAATCTGGGTTAGAAGCCAAAAATGAAGATAGACAGGCAAGTACACACCCCACACCAAACACCAAACTTCAATTCTGGAGGGTGGTCACTCAAAACTATGCAAAACAGCCATTCTAGCTGGGCACACAGTGCCCCACAACACTTTTACCATGGCATTACACAGAGAAGTTTATGGGCATCAACACTAACCACTGCCACACACAGTTTCAGTCAACATGGACAAAGACACCAGCATTTTCAGCTTCAGAACTTAAAACCAAGAGAGCAAGAATGGAAGTGTTAAAGAGAACCCCTTCTCTCCAGGACTGTGGAGCCCAAGCCCAGGAGGACATTTCTGTAGAGTGTAGTACTGGAGAAGATGTGGTCCAAAACCTCTTGTGCAGTTATACAAGCACCACAAGGAAGAGACATGATGACAGACAGGGGTGGAACTAGGTGAGGCTGGCAATGTTATTAAGAGTTTTAGAGGCATGGACAGACAGAAGCTCAGAGGGGTTTTGGAGATGAGTGAACACTATAGCTGCACTGATGTATTATTAACCCCTGCTAAGGAGCCCTGTGGAAAGGCATAATAAAGGTATGCATGAGTTCCCTGGGCTGGGTAGACACATCTTCAGAATGAAGAAAATCTGACCTGAAGATACATCAAAATAAAAAGCATTTAGAGCAAGAATTAAAACTTGAGCTAAGATCACCTTCTTGTTGGCAACACATGCTCTGAGCATTACTGCAATGACTTTACCACACTTCCTTACATTACAACCATAAGTGTTAGTCAAAGTGAAAATAAAACATTATTCTTACCTGATTTTGTCCCATGCCATGGCATGGGTAGAGTATGACCCTCTGTCCAGTTACTTGGTGTTCATTTGTAGGGTTATAATCAAAACAGAAGTTTTCCATTCCTCTATTCTTCAGCTAATCAAAACAAAAGAATATTTTAAAATATTAGTCTAAAGTAAGGAAGGTATTCTGTAGTCACTCTACACCCCTCCTGCTGGGCTCTGAGATCCATCCCAAAGCTGGTGCACATTAACTGGAATAGATCAAAGGGATGGAATGGTAAAATTTCTCAGACTAATGTGAAATAAAACTGTCTGGACCGTCTTGACTTTGAGCATTGAAGAAGGCAGACACGATGGCTTCCCCTAGGAACGACACTGTGTTCCAATGTATTTGCAAAGGAAATAGGTAGAAACTATGAAAAACTATGTTGAAACCCAACAAGCCAGCAACTCATGCAGAACAAGAGTCTGCCATGCCTTCTTCCCCCAGGATCTATTTGTTCAATTTTCTTATGAAAAGAGGACTACACACTTTTCTCAGTTTGTCAAATGTGAAATGTTAGGAGGATTTGTTCTCTAAAGGACACCAGTACCCTCTTGAGGCAGAACAAGAAAGATTTTAGAATCAGAAATCATGAAAGTAGGCAAAAATGTATCTTTGGAAAGAGACACTAGGTGTGGTATTAAATGCTCTTTACTCATGTTGCTGATCTCTGACAGAAGAGGTGCATAACTTTTAGATTAAATTTTAAAATATTAAGTTAGCTAACTTTAAAAACAGCAGGCTAGTTAACAAGGATTTGCATTTAAGTATTCAGGAGGCAAAAGTAATTGAAAATACACAATGACATAACCACTGATTCCCGGTATTAGCCACATAACCAAATTTGAAATTACACAGAGCAGAATAAGTTCTGTAAACAAGAAGCTGAATGCCCCTGTTACTGAGTGTAATTATATCACAGACAAAAGGAACAAGCAGAGTAAATCTCAGAAGAGTTAGTTCAGCAAGGTGTAATTTCACTGCTCTTCCCTAGTCATGATAATCGAATCCTGAGTTCTTAATGTGGAAAATAACCAGACACATAGGGATTGCAGGAGGCTAAAACCAAACAAAAAAGACAAACTACAGGGCCTAAACCCACCACAGAGCAAACCACACAAGTTGGAAAATTTAATACTTGTGTTCTATCTATGTTTGCTTTGCCAACTTCTACTTTGAGTGCTACCCAACATCCTCTTTCCACTGCTTTGTGCTCACTCCCACATTAGACCACTGCAACCCTCCTTGAACAGTCAAAAGAAAACATTTTGTTTACCTTCCTAATAGGAGGCAAGAATTACACTTAGAAAAACAGGAAAGAGAAGCATCTTACAGAGACTGTTTTTAACACTGCCATGGAACTACATAAACCAAACAATAAGCTTCTCATGTTTCTACATTCTACATCAGGAGACATCAACTTAAAAGTCATAACCACATAAAATGGTAATTTTATCTCTACAGTTGTTGTCAGCAACTGTCTTCAGGAACAGAGGGTCTCCCATTAGTATGTTTAATAATGTATGACTCTGCTTGTCTGTCTACTGGCTACAAGGGCAGCAAAGCCCTTATCCATGATGCCCTTCCAGGCAATCCAATGCCTTCACTACTGCTCTTTGCCATCAGCCCCTGGCACGCGCTCAAGTGTGAGCTCCCATTTGGGGCCTGAATTTTTAAATAATCTATTTGAAAATGCCGTGCACCACCAGAACTACAGTAACTCTCCTATGCATGTTACTCAATGCTCAAACACAAATAACAAAAGCTGTGTAAAAGCTTACTAAACTTAAGCTTCATTTCAGGTGGTTTGAACATGAGGCTGTACTCCAGGGTGTTACCATGTTATGTTCTCTCCTTTTTCTGTTTCATGCATAAATGCTTGTAATATGTGCTGACATTCTCCTACACATACATGATCTATATTTTGACCTGGCTCTTCTATTTTGTCAGACATTGGTAGATATACCCACACTACATCAGGAAGTCCAATTTGTATTTAAGATCTAATTAGTAGGAATAGTATATTCAAAGCTTTTAAATTACCTGATCTGAAATGACACAGAAAGATTTGAAAATCTGGCTGCAGCATCATTTATTAAAAAAACAACAACAAAAACCACAAACCTACTCTCTGTTCAAAGGCAGAAACAAAGTATGAGAGAAATTGCAAAATATTTCTCTCTTGTTAAATGAGAATATACAGTTTAAGTTTCTTTTATGTACAACAGCTCTATCAAAACAGTGATCATACACTCATTTTTGAAGCTATGTTTATTCCCACATCCACTATAAACAAGTCATGCAATAAGAACAAAATTTTCTCTGTGACTTACCTTAGTTCTTTTGCAGAGTGCTGCATTAGAGAAACAGAAGCAAGAAAAAATGTTGATCACCTTGCCGTTGAAACACATCGTTCAGATCTACAACATTCTACCCATGCAGGACTATTGGCTGTGTCTTTCTACAGCATGTGTCTCCTATTGAAACATTGCTGGTGTTACTCACATGCCATGTAGTTACCACTGTTTGGAGGCTGAGACAGGTAACAAACAGCAACTGCTGAGATATTCACCTTAGACCTTATCCTGTACTGCTTGGAGAAATTTAAATCTGTTGTTTCCTAACATCTGGACTCTTGCATATAACTACACAATACAGATGTCATTCTATGAATAATTCTTAGTTTGGGCTTGCATTTTTTTAAGACAGTGTCCATTGTAAACAAACCATCAACAACAGATTTTTGACATTAAACCTTCATTACACTGGTTGATAAATACGGCCAGTGGAGCGCTGCCAACCTTCCTCTATATCCACAAAATAGATCAGAATCCTCTTTATTCTGCCAGTGTGGCAGTGGTGCTGATCTATTAGTGATATGGACAGATGATACTGTGGGACACAGTAAGATATGAATTTGCAGCAAGCCAAACAGCTTCACTAGTACTGATCAAACATAAGCTTTTACCTCAAAGGTAATCCAAGGAGTCACAGGGAATGATTCTACTGAGTGAATGCTATTGTCATATCACCGGTTAACTTCTTAAGGCCAGTGCTGAAAAGGCACTGATAACTAAAATCCTCTGTAAGACCCACACACTGCTGTTGGATTCCCTGGCTCACCCCAGCAAGTCCAGATCTCCCTGGGAGGCTCAAAAACATATAAACATGTGGTTCAAACAATGGTATGTTCACTTGAGATTACTATCAAACACTTGAATTCCTTTTAGAAAGCCTCTCCCAAGCTTTCAGAGGCTGTACAGCCAACCAAGTGGTGCATGTTTTCCTGTGATGGGCATAAGATCTCCAGATCTAGTCAGTCCTAATCTTGGCTACCATTTCAATCTCAAGTGGCAGCTCTACAAATTGGATTATAATGCAGTTTTAGAGGTATATCCTAGAGAAGGGACCCCGATACCTCTGAGAACTTGGAACAACAGACATGCAATAATATCTTTGATTATGCAATTTAAACCACATTGCTCTCTTATTCTACAAGTTTGACCATATATACCATGTGTTCTTTAGATAATTTAAATAATGTTCTCTTTCATGATGCAGCAAAACAAAATTCTTCATAGTTTTAAAGGCACAGTTTAAAATCTTCCTTCTGATTTTTTTTAAGGTTATATCTAGCCTAAATTAAAAGAAAATTATGACTGAGCACTTGGAAATGAAGATGAGATGGTCATGGAGGAAAATGGGGAAGGAAGCTGTCAAAAGAAAAATTCAAGTTTTTGATTTCCTAGCTGATTCAGTCAGTGACAGATGCCTTTACAGATAGATGGCAGAAAGAGCAACTGGATGGAAAGTCACAACAGAAATCTATCAGCTTAGTTGCTTCACATTCAGCTGGAAGAAATATCAGCTAGAAACTGAGAAGAACAAAGAAAAACTTATGGTGTCAGAACGTAGTATAGTCTCACTGCCAAGCGACCAAACGTACAGAAAATTAGAGCAAAATCCCGATTTTTGTGTCACCTCTCTTTTTTAAAAATAATCTTGATGCCAAGTTCAAAGCCAAATTCACTGACTGACCATACTCTTTATCCTCAGATATGCACCTCAATTCCAACAATACCTAATATGTACCTTAGAGGAGAGAAGAGCCCTGACTATTCCCTTGCTTTGCAGCCATGCCTTTCCACGGTCACCAATAACATGAAAAGATCACAGAGCTGCCCAGTTCCTCTGTCTTCATCCAGATGCACAATGCAGCAGTGTCACCAGACTGACTAACACTGAGCACACCAGTTGGTTCAAAGTTCTTCCTACAGATGCCCACACCATCCCTTCCCAGGGTAGCTAGGATTTGTAAGCTGACCTAGTCTGCGCTGTCTAGGTGGGCAATCTGTGCAGAGCTGGGGCTCAAGTCTTGTTACAATTTCACACCTACCAAAGCACAGCTATCCACTCTGCCAGTAAGTACATGCTGAAGGATGGCCAAACCAGATGCTGTGCCAGAAAAGGATACATCAGTGCTCTAAAAGGTATTATCAGCCTTTCCAGAAGTGCTGACATCTTCTTATTTTAACCCACTGAGTGCCTACCAGCTTCACTCCTTCTTGCCCCCGCAAAGAAATTATTCAAGTCAAAAGGTTCATGTCCCACAAAGTTCCAGAGCTGCTTGAAGCCCAAGAAGAAGCAAGAAGATATTTATCTCATTTCTAGGTCTCAGGCAGTTTGCAGGAAAGCAATCATATCTCAGGCAAAAAGGTTCATAATTCAGTACGTTTAAGTAAAGTTTTAGGCAGCTAGCCTTTTAGACAATTAAGGGTAGTATGGATATTTTTATCTATGTATCAAGAAAAAAAATGTAGCACAAGAGTCTGCTTGTCAGTCCACAGCACTGAATGCTGCTCATTAATTCTTGACTCTGTTTGAATAACACATGGGTGATGTATGGGTAATCTTAGAAACATTTTCAACTTCAGTTCAAAAGTAAAAAGATTTTTAAGGGAGGTAAAAATCCCCATACTCTCTTTGAACAATTAAATAACCTCACACTAAGTTGAGCTATTACCAAAGCTGACACTTTTAAACACAGTATTTTTGTGGACCAGAAAAGCACTGCACAGCTAAGGCGGGAGTAAAGAACACCATCAGTGATTCATTGAAGCTAGCAGATGGGACTCAATATCCACAAATCAGCTGAATCAGTAGGTGTCATTTCTGCACTCTCAGTTTCTCAGAGTACAACTGTATTTCAATCACATTTTAAATTCTTCCTCCTCCCAAAAAGTGGTGTATTCTTATTATGCTCACGACTAGATGACAGCATTTATGAATTGTTTTTAGAGAAATATATAGAGCACACCTAAATTACACTCTAGATACCTCAAGCAGCTCTGAACAAGAGTTATTATTTCTAGGTACTGTCAACCCTTTACCTGAGAATGACAATTAAATCATAAAAGAAACTGCACAAATCCCTTCTCTTCCCCAGGAGGCTGAAGCACTATCACTGGCACCAGTCTAACCCTTTCCTTTGGAGGGGGAAGGATGGGGGTGGAGGGAAGAATAAAATTCCTGAAATGCTCCTGGAAGGTAAGTCTTACAATATCTTACTGCTTCAACAGTCTCAGACCTTGTCAGTGGAAATCCAGCAGAAAAGGGCAAAAACAGAAGCAATGTTGTACCAGGGTTTGTTCAAGATACTGGATAATGGTGGGTAATACCTTCCACGCCAGTGATCACACAGATACCACCTCTCCTGCAAGCTCCAAGACAAATGGAGGAGGGTGGCAATTCTCCCAGAGGCTCCTAAGGGCTTTTCTGACAGCTGGTGCACTCCCTGTGGGAACTCCCACAGCTCCCCAGGGGAAATACAGCTCCCCAAGGGAAACCACAGCATTTCCCCACTAGGATCTTTTTCATTCAATAAGTTACAAAGCTGTTAGGGCAGACTGTGGGGAGACTTGGTTCCTGAATGTTTTGTATGTCCTGAATGCTTTGTATGTCCAACCCGATCCACATTAGACTTTTTTTTCCATTCCTGAAGGAGATTCAGCAGAGGCTGAGTAACTGAAGGGCAGATGGCAGCAAGACAAGGGCTGGATGTGATGCAGCAGTGTGGGAATGCAGTTTAGCTGGATCTGCAGAGTGATCAAGTTACCAGCAAAAGTACTTTTAAGTCAGTGTGGCATTGGTAATCAGGAAGGTATTGGATATATCTTTGCCTGGTGGAAAGGTGCAGTTTTGTGTTCCTAACATGCAGCAGGTATCTGGTGATTTTTCAGAGGAAACAGGTATTTGCTGCAACATCTCTGCCTTCATCCCCTCCAAATGAGATTGCAGTAATGGAGCTATGGATGTACATGGAGCTATAGTTTATATTTATTTGTAAGCTGCAAGAAGCATACAGAGCTGTCAACTCTTAAAAAGAGAAGAGGATTCTGATATTGAGCCCATTGCATGTGAATCCTTGCTGGTCTAAAGTGACCTCCAGATTAAAAATTAATAATATGTTGGTTTTGATATACAGAATCCCCTATGATCTGGAAGCACTTAGCACCAGCTCTTCTTCCCATCACCAGAGCATCATAGTTTTCATCAGACAAAATGTACAAACACATGTGTTAAAGAACACTCTTTTCCTTTTCAATTCAACAACTAAAATAAAACACTTTACTGTTCTCTTTTTTTGTTATGCAACGTTTCAAGAAATAAAAACCTCATTCTTTGCTGCCTTTAACAGTCCCAAGATGTCACTTAAAAAGAGTAATTCCTGGCAACCTTACCTGTTCTCCTACTCTGTCACAGAACTCCTTCATAAACAGCATTCCCTTAAATAAAGATTCTGATAGAGACCACATTTTAAAGTCTACCAATTTTAACTGAATTCTACCAAATTCTGACACTAATTTTGGCACAAAAACACCTTCACACTGACTTAGTAGGAGAGCTCAGAGAACCGCAAGTAGGCCCCCTTCTCAGCAGTCTCGTACCATTCCAAAGAAACCTGGTCTGTCCTCGGGTACGTGAAGTTCTGGATATACGTTCTCCAAGAACCATTTGAAGTCCTTACATTTCAGTTTCTCTCGTAGAAGTCTCCTTTCTGTCACATCTCCATATGGCTCCTGAAAAAAATAAAAAAAAAATAAAAAAAAAAGAAGAAAAAAAACTTAAAAAAAGATTAAAAAAACCCGATCCAGAACAGATGCTCTTTTAAATTATCTGTATACATTATTAGGAACCGTATGCTACAGTGATGAGTAGGATTTCTAGCCAGGAAAAATCACCATGTTTGGGTGCCGGATTTGATTTCATTATCCTTACA
Organism: Corvus brachyrhynchos; assembly: GCF_000691975.1. NCBI lineage: Eukaryota > Metazoa > Chordata > Aves > Passeriformes > Corvidae > Corvus > Corvus brachyrhynchos. Next base: position 6,610,599 of record NW_008239054.1, on the reverse strand, counting down.
TTTGTTAAATGTTGACAAAAAAGAATTGGAACTGTGCAAGTAAAACTTTAAAATATTCTAGAAGACAGTTTGTCTGAGCAAACTCCCTGAATCTGCAAGTGAGGAAGCCCTTGAATACAGATTGCTGGAGACTGAGAAGGCATATTGGAAAATAAAACTTCCTTTAGATAGATAATTGAAAATCTCAAAAGCAGAGAATGAATCTTGAGGATTTTAAATTATACCACCATCCATTTGCAAATTACCTGTACAGTTTTACACTTAAGTGATGAAATTCGTAAAATCTGCTAATGCATCCTTTGAATTTCATCCTTTTGAGGGGTGGGGAGTATGAAATCTTAAACCTCCAGAGAAAAGCTTTCACTGCCGACTTTTCCCCGTCTATGGATTGGAGCAGAGTTCACATCTTTTTATGTCTGTCTTCAAAAGCCTCTCTTTGTATTGACTAGGGACTTCAGATAGTCAGGTATGAGATAGCGTTTGCAGCCCCCAGATTTTTACAGGTCACTTGACGCACTCTTACATCAGACCACAAATGTATTTGCATTTCTCAAAGTTGTGGAAATACCACTGAAAACACAAAGCAGTTGTAAAGCAGAGGCAGAGATGCCTGTTTGAATAAACAAACAGCATGATGTATTAGCTCAGAGGTCTGAACGTTAATCTTGAAGTGAAACTTCACGGAACCAATTTTTGCAGCATCAATCATTTTCCTGTTATGCTACAGAACTGAATATTTGGGTTTGATGAAGTAAAAAGGTCTGAACTCAACTGCTGCAACAAGTGGTGCACAGAGTATTATGGAAACTAAAGTTTAGCAGCAGCTGTTTTGATACGGGGAAAAAAAACCCGCATGAGTTTCAGCTTGAATCCACTGTGTTACAGTAAGACAATACACGAAACTTCCCATACTGTCACAGAAATATCCTTTAAAGTTCTGTCATTACACACATGTAATGTAAGATTCCCAGCACTTTACAAGAAAAATTGTCAGTGTTTATTGCTCTTTTTTGTGTATGACAAGCTGAAATCAGCCTGGCGTTGCCTATGGGTGAATCCCATATTTCTCTCCAAGTCAGACTCTGATAATAAAACCTAAATGGCTTTTACGATGTTAACGTAAACCAATTATTACAAATGTGTGGACTATAATAATCTAATTACCCAATTTAATCCAAAGAAACACAAGATGAAGCTAACCAAATTCGTCTTCTCCAGCATCCTCCAGCATATCTTTTAAAAGCCTCATGTTTTCAAGAGCAGTTTTCCCCTGGTGTGTCTATTGGGGTTGGCCATTCAGATGAGCTGGGGACTCCCTGTGCCCCACACTGGTCCCTCAGCTCTGATCCAGTGCAGAAAGAGACAGGTGCCCAGCAGCCCACCCCAGACACAGAACCAGAAAGGCAGTGTTTCGCAAACTTTCCATGCAGAGAGATCATTCTGGAGAGATCAGGCCCTTCCAGAAACAAGCAACAGCAGACAATGATTTTTTTGGGGCCTGAATTTTGGACCTTGTGCCAGAAGTTCATTTAATTCCTTTCTAGACACTGTAAGGACATTGCAGTGTTACTGTCTTCCAGCCTTCAGGCCCCTCATGATAAATACATCCAAGTTATGAATTTGCACACTGCTTTACTGTTCTGACATACTCAGTTTTCACAGTAATAATTATCCTTAAAAATTCTGCAACAAATGATCTTGTATTTTCATTTCAAGGCAAATATAAACACTAACTTAAAAGAACCTCCAAAACCAACAGAACTGATACTTGAAACATTTTATTAGGAACATTTTCATCTGAGCTCCCACGACTGATTTTAATTAATCTTTTTAATATTGATTTTGGTTTTGCTTTTTTTTCTTTTTTCTTAACTAAACATGGTGGAGCAGTAAATCAAACAGAAAAATCTATTTTATTTTATATCAGTCCAAAGTTTTACAATTATCACAAGACAGGTAATTTTGCTAAATATTGTTACCATGCTGTACTACTGTCCACTGAAACGTGTTGATTTGCATTCATTAATTGTGTGTCTATAATTCTTTTTGAGAGAATCCTGTATCAGGCATTTCCCAGAAGTGCACAATTCTCCTTGCTTTGATCACCTCACTTCACGTTATTCTTTCATTTATTAATTCATTCATTTAATATTGACACAGATTGGGCCACCTTGTACTCTTACAGAATTTCTAATTTTTTCCAAGCAATTAAAAATCATACACTTATTCTATGCCTGGGAAGAAGTTTCAGAAGAAATAAGAAATAAACATGAAAAGCACTTCCTGTTAAATATTAGCTTAATCAATAGTTAGTAGGTTGAAAACAAACGCTACCGAAATTGCAGGAACAATGAAGCTGAACTCACCAGGCGAGCGTGTGGGTTGCGGTGGTAATAAAGCTGTTTGTATTCATCCATCCACACTTCAGCTGCACGCACACTGTTTGCCAAAGCTTTGGACCGTGAGTACGGAGCTTGTTTGGGGAAAACGTGACCTACATGGGAGCAAGGATGGATCTCAAGACTTCCTCCACACTGCCATATCTGAGCAAAGAATGACATTTTGTGTATCATTAATTTGAGTCTTTGCAAGCTCAAGGATATAGTAACAATAAGCCTGTGTGAGAATAACACCATCTCAAGAATACACCATACTACAAGTAACACAAACAATAATTTTGTGTCTCATTTGATGACTAAACTGGAAAAAATTACATCCTTGTTGCTCTTAGTAATTAGCTCTGAGTTCACAAGGAGATAACCACATCTCTGGTTTTATCTGGAGAGCAATTTCCTTTCTTAATTTTATTTTCTCATGATACGATGTGGTCTACAATATAAGTTATGCAGACATTGTTAAAAAAGAGAAAAAAAGAAAAAAGAAGAAAAATAAAAAATAAAGAGAAATAGGAGAGAAGAGACGAGAGAGAAGAGACGAGAGAGAAGAGAGGAGCATGTTTCTTTTTCAAATTAACCGTGTAAATAGCTATCTCGGAAAGAAACCGATAGCTGATAACTAATTCTTACCAGAAATCTATACATCTATATATCATCTATATATTCTACTGGAAAGCTGACTTGACAAAACAGGTACGCTTGTTATATCACTGAAGAACAGTCAGTCGTGCTCCCATTTGTACATTTACCAATCTAGAAGGGAGACATAGGTGCCTGGTGATGACACTAATCATTTCCCTTGGAAAGGTAGGAATGGTACCCCAGAACCAACACATGAAAAGAAAAAGCAAAATACTTCTACTAACTTATGGCGGTCCAACTGACAACAATGAAACAACCTCCCCTATCTAAACCAATATTCCTGCTTCATGCCAAGGAAGTACTTGCACCTGAACGTGGAATTGGCAGAACCCTGCCAACCACCACTCTGCCCTTGTGCTCTGAAGGTCTGGTTTGAGGAGAGATAGATATCCTCCGGCCTCTCTGGCTCCCCTGGTCGGGAAATGTACAGCCCATAAGATAAAATCCAGAAACAACCACCAAGTGGATCCATTAGCCTCAGCACTCTGTGCACATTCTTGTAATTACACCCTTCTCCTCTGAAAACCAAGGACTTTTGGCAGTTCATCTACACAGCCACTTTCCCGTCACCCGTTCTGACCTCAAGTCTGATTACCTGAAAGGAAAGCACAGCTGGGTATTTCCTATTTAATATTGTTTGTGACCACAACATGGCAGACAGCCTGTTTCTGGAGGGTGCCTGAAACAAGGTTTCTGAAATTTAGTCAGATGGGAGAAAGATGGGACATGTTGCTTTACTTGAACTAATTTGAGGCTGTCTCCAATGGCTCTGATAGACTTTCCATAAAAGATTTAGACTTCTGCTCATGTATTCAACCATGCATAAATGGCAGCTCATCATTCCTTTGTAAATGGAAGACAAAGGAAATTAGCTGGGATAGGTTTAAGGGGTAGAGGTTTGCTCCCTGACAACCTTCTTGTATAAGACATACATTTTTAATTATATGTTATTCAAATGAACACAGCAGGAGTGAAAGCTATGAGGCAGCAAATAAAAGCTCTGTTGCTAACAGTGTCAAAAGATCAGTGACGGGACTTTTCCCACCTCTCTCTCCAGAACTTTTAGGGATCTAAAAAGATGAAGGCTTTCAGCTCACACAGGATAGGACTTGGTTTTAGACTGCTAACTTTAAGGGTTTTTTTTAAAGTTACTCAGAATTTCTCTCAAATTTCTAAATTTGGAAATCAATGAGTGTCATCTCCACTGATTAGGTTTTGGATAGCAACATCAAAGGAATGAAACAAACTGACCATACCTCTGTTAAATTGATGACAAAAAGAGAATTCCATAACAGCTGAATTTTTAATAATTAAAGCTCTCTAAAAAATAACTGTAGGCTGCTAAGCAATGCTCACTAAATTCTATGTATTCCATAAAAAAAGTACAAAAATTATCTTCTCCTATCACAAAAGAAAATTAAATATATTTTAGCTAAAAAAAAAATCTCATAAGGTTTATTTGCTTTCATTTTAATGGAAAACATTATGACCTCTATATAAAATCGGGTACAAATGAACAGCCATAAAATAAAGCAAGGAATTTAACAGAGAAACTAACATTGATTACTAAGTGTTAAATAAGTGGCTCTGCAGAAGGTTCCCCATAAAGCTAGTTCAACCTTCTGTAACAGAAAAGCATATTAGGTTTCATGTATATTTTGCAAGCTCACATACATGCAGATCTGTTTCTTGACTAGGTCTGGCTAATTCACAGCTCTCATTACAAAAGCACACATTTTTCCTTCACTTCAACAAGAAAACAGGGTGACATTCCTTTTTTTACTTTCACTTTCATCTTGATGCATGCTATTGGCATCTTTTCTTTTGTTTTCAGAGACAGATGGCAGCATTATGAAAACCTACAGAAAATGTTCAGATCTCGCCTTGGGATCACCATCCCTGCCAGGTCTCTAGACAATTGACCTAGTGCTGGGTCATTGAATGCTAAAGAATAAAAGCTCTACCAGCTCATGCTAACATTTTAAGACTATCTGGAAGAAATAAAAAACATAAAAAGGATGCTACATCCTAAAAAAGGGCAAAATGTGGAAAACTTTATGTTTCTGCTGCTCTCTCTGCTACAATTTTTCTTGATGACTTGTGGCTGAGCCCCCACTGTGGTGCTTATGCACAATCTGCTGGAAGCTGGCTGGGTGGAGAGGCACCCCAGACACGTGGACCCATCCTGGGTGTTCTCAACACAAGGCAGAGCTCCAGATCCAGACAAAAAGAAGCAATACAAAAATACTGCAAAAGAGAAGACCCCGAGTGTTCTGAGGCATATCATCCAGGCTTATGGGCAATAACATTTCTGGAAAGAAAGGCCTTTTTGCACATGGTGGGCTGAAGGACAGACCACAGGCATATTAAGCCTTGGTCCAGAAACAAACTTACATTGCAGTGCCACTTGCAGGACCAAGAGCAGAGAGGGGAGGGAAGCTGCAACCAGGTTCCCTTTGCTCTGAGTACAAGAGGGAGAAGATGAAAGAGCATGTTTTGAATCCCTCAGAAAGAGGAGTTTCAATGCCCATTATGCCTATGAAGTGAAATTTTATCCAGCCAAATAGCATTAAGCAATCCCAAATCAAGGTACATTGACTCGATTCTGCATTCAGCACGTAGCCTCCATCTCTCTTAGTCATCATGCTTTTAGCGAAAGTTTTGTCCTTGTTGCACCTCTCAAAACCACAGAGAATTTCTTCAGTTCAGAATAATCGAAGTGCAAGAAAGAAGAGGCTTGAGGACAAGTCTTTTCATGTCATTGGGAGAGAGTGGTGTTTCCAGAGATGAGAACAACAATAAATTAATTTACAGTGGTTTTGAGTAGCTCTGCTCCTAATTTTCAGGTCTGACAGGTCTAGAAAACAAAAGGACAACAACATTAACAATGATTTATCCCTTTTGACCTCTTGGAACACTGTGGGCAGCCAAAAGAACACAGTTAAACAACATCGTAGCACTCTGCTCTCTTCCGCAAAAATCCTCACCACGCAGAGCACAAGTACAAGGGCTCCAAATCAAACAGAGCAAAGCATGTTGTGTACAAATGCCCAGATGCTACTGGCAATCTGCACTAGGAAAATTGCCATGGCCAGGCATATTTGTTGGCCATTGCACAGTCTGTCCTGTTAAATCATTTGTCTCCCAGGAGCACTTGATCCACCTGCACCCACGTGCTGGCTTAGCCCCCGCAGGGCGTGGCAGCACGCTTGTGCACTGCCTCCTGGGGACTCTGCTGCTCCCTTTGTGCCTCTCCTGTGTGCTGGGCTGCCTCTGATGCTTCCTCTGTCCCATGAGGAGACCACAGTCCTGCAAGCTGAAGGAGTAAAGGCACTGCTCATACATGCTGCTGCACCTCACCCAGGAGTCCTGGCTCAGGGGAACCAGTGACATAAAAAACGAGACTGGCTGCCAGAGCTTCATCGAGGTCAATGGCAATGAAAGGCTGAGTCTAAAGCATCAGCTGGTACTGGGGCACTCTGCATCAAAGGGAAGGTGTCAGGCTGTCTGCAAGCCTTGGTCTCCCCAAAAGCAAGCACGAAGAGCAGAAAGCCAAGAACTGCATGCCAAGTGTGCCATATTAGAGGTTTTCTACAAGGAGTTGCAGCTCTGGATACACGGGAACCAAAGACTTCTGTTTCAGAGGGTCACTGGGCCGATGGAGGTGTGTCAGCTGCTTTGCGCTTCAGGTGGAGGCCTGCT
>NW_008239054.1:6582549-6603774 GCF_000691975.1 Corvus brachyrhynchos | reverse complement strand
CAGGACTACTAAGTAGGCTGTGTTTGGGCTTATGTGCCAGAAACTTTTCCCTAAGTGGAAAAGGAGGTGGTCATGAACTCAGATCAAACAGCATTTCCAGTTGAGAAATCTCCCTCCAGAGAGAAACCATATCAACTCTAGGCATGTGCTTGTTATCATTCCTAATAATTTTTGTTCCTTATTTTTATAACCTCTTTTGTACGATTTCTACACTGCAGGCAGTGGGAGACCAGAACAACAGCTAGGAAGACTCCATGCTTCTCTAGTTAACACACAGACATCAAGAGAGACAGTCTGCTGATGCCTCCTTTCTAAAGAAAGTAGTTTTGTAGCATTAAAATGCTATTTATCCCTGAAATCATTGTCACCTGGTAAAAAAACCAAAAACCCTCCTGTACCACAATTCAATGACTCACAGAAATGCAAACATGACCATCAAATATAACAGATGATGGGCAGAACAGACACAGGAAATCCAGGAGGATAGGCTGTGAACTCCCTGAAAGCCAAAAGTGGCCCTACAGCTTCCCTCTTACATCACCATTGGATTGCTTCAATGAACTAAGTGTGATATGAGGCAAACCATAGGCAGCCAGTGCTCAGTGGGAATCAGCCACAGCACTGGTAACAGCTGAGCTGAGGAGGAACAACACTGCTTTGATAACCAGTCTGGACTGTCCTGTGTCTCCTCTCTTTTCCTGCTGTAAATCCTTTTCCTTACAGCTATTTGCCTCACACCTGAGCACTTGGTCCAGCTTCCTGTGCAGTACAGCTCTACAGTTACTGGAGATCTTCCCTCCCACCTTTTATAACCTTTATACAAACTTATTCTCAGGTGAAACAGAATGAAGCCTTAAAATTAGTACAGGGGCTGCCTTCTCCTGCCCCACTGGGAACTGCTCACTCCATCAAGCACAGCAAGAACTCTGAGTCACATCAAAGAACTACAAATCTTCTTCCCAATGACCTCCTTCAAGCTGCGGGGTGTAAACTTCACCCACTAGTATCACACCTCTTTTTACATTTCATACTAGAGCTCAAGACAAAGACATGTTTTTAAAAATTGCTTTAAAATGGCTGTTTTGAAGAAAAACACAGCTATCCTCAAGTGCAAGAACAAGATTCATATAAACACCTTCCAAAATACTCCCTTCTTAACACTTGCTTACGTTACAGCTACCTCATTAAGTAAAAGGGCATGAAGAAAGAAATAAGAACTTGTTGTATTCTGAGGAAAAGAAACTTTCAATTAAACCACCTACCCTAAATGAGAACTCAAGGTTTTCTCCTCCCCAGACTTCCATTCCTGTGTCATAGGAACCAAGATAATCAAAATACTTTTTGCTCACAGAAAATAATCCACCTGCCATGGTTGGAGACCTATAAAAGAGGACAGTAACTCTGAATTGAATAAAAAGAAAAAATATTAAACCAATGGAACAGATAAAAAAATACAATATATTTTTATTTTCTATTTTCTCAGTCTTTTCTGGATACAAAGTAACAGTGAGAAATCCATCAATTATTATGAGGCCATTTGAATTTAATTTTCTAATAAAAAACTGTATCTGAAAAAAGCACCAGAATGTAAAAATATTGTGTTAAAATAATTTTTTCCTACTGCAGTGTCTTTGTGTGTAAATGAAGAGCCTCTTCACATAACACAACATTAGCTTCCTTGCGGCAGAGCTGAATAGTTGGCTCTGAAATTCTAAGTGCTGTATCCTTATCTATTTCACTTGGGTAATAATTAAAGAAATATTTCTGCTTTAGTAATTAAAAACAACAACCTTGATCCCACTAATATCAATTGAAAAAAACCTCTCAGATATCAATTATTAAGTAAATATAGCTCCTAAAGAGATTTGTTTTCTAAGAAAATCTACCCCTCTGTATGTTCTTAAATTTTTTACTAAGTTTGGGGAGAAAAAAAAAAAAAAAAAAGTGAAATCAGGAGTCATAACTAATTCCTCCTTGAAGACCACAAGGCCCAGGGTGACAGTGCACTTAAGGGATGTACTTTCAGAAGGGCAGAGTGTGCATACATGCATAAATTTGTATTTGTTCAATATTGTTCGTAATTGTTTACAGTCTATGGGTGACTCTCTTTAAAGTGTCAAGTATATAATGGTGATTAGAACTAAGTTCAGCTGTTATTTCATGAATTTTACTAAATTGCTGTTGAGGTAAATATAAACAAATGTGAGGTACAGTGATCAATTACTCTTAATCTGTCAAAACTAATTTTACCAGCTATCTTTTTGAAGCAGCACTGTCTCACACTGTCATATGTTGTTTCAAAGAATGGAATGAGATGAGACAAGACAGAAGGAAAAATAAGAAACTCCATAACCAGCCAAGTCCTTCTGTTTCCCCCCAGATCTCTCTTTCCAAACCCAGCTGTTGGTGACACCACTCTCAGCACTGCTGCTTTCTCCAGACACTTGTTGAGCTCACAATCCTCAGGCTACCATGAAACTTTATCCCTCATCATTTTCTTCTTGGCATGTCAAAGACAATTCTTCTTATCATGAAGAAAAAAAGCATCATATTTGAATTAAATGTTTTAAAAATATTTACTCAATTTTGAATTTTTTTAAGGAGGATATGGACTAATACATGCTGAGAAAGACTAAATTACTACCTCACTTTTCCCATTTAAAAGAAAGTTCACTCAGTTGAGGGTAAGTTCATTAATATTTGTGAAATACTGAGTATTTCACATATGATAAGCAACCTAGAAAAGACTGAGAAAAATTAATAATTCCATGTTTTTTGTGGTCTATACGGTAACAGATAAATGTACAAACAAAATCACAGTATTAAAAATGCCAAACCCATTAATTTACCACAATAAACTGCTGAAATACGGCAACTTCCACAGCAGATGGGGATAGGTTGAACATGGCAGATGCTCAGCTTTCAGGATCTTGTATACCATTCCCATTTTCCAGATGCCTTGTTTGTTCTATTATTTTACCTCTCCTAAAAATACAACTTTGAGTGACCAATAATACCAATTGATGGCATCTTGTCTTAAAATAAAACAAAACTAAAACCCATAATGAAGACATCAGCCTGAGCTCTGCAAGTTAGCCCTTCAAAGAAACCATGGTGGATAGCAGGTGTATAGTTTCACCCCAGTAAAGAACTGGCAAAATGGTTCACCATTGAAAATAGCACAGTGAACTACAACTATCATTACAGCACAGAAAAAAATAAATCTTCAAAACTACTTTTACCTTCTTAATCAGATTAGTGATTTTTTTTCCCTTTTCATCATTGCCCATGATACATTTTTTACAACACGAAGCTCTTTGCTTTGCACAGCGGACTTCCATGTGCTGATAAGCATCTGTAAGAGTTTGCCTAGAGGAGTCAAGAGACTATGCAATAAGTTGTCCATATGGAAGATTACACAGGAACTTCAGCTTTTAGAGCAATATTTTTTCCAGGAGCATGGTAAGCAAGAGCTATTTTGAAAAAAAAAAAAAGGGGGAACTACACAAAATACATAATTTTCAGTAATATGTTCATTTCCCGAGTATCTTACAGCACCTGGCATTTTCAGGTGAAATCAAAAACACATTCATAGTTTCACAGGATGCATAAAAATTAACCTGATGACGTCGGTCTTGGACTTCCTCCGTTTTTGTTCTCTTTCAGGGGTACTATGCCAAGTAAAGACCAGCCTCCAATCAAATCCACCAATCTGTGGCTCACCAGCATTTCCCAAGTACTCAAATGTATTCCAGTCAATAACATCAATAACAGGGCAGACAACAGCTGTTTCTTCTTCAGCAATCCTGGTATGTTTTTAAAACAAAAAGGTGACTTCCATTAGGAACTTCTCTAAAAATAAAAAATTGGAAGTGACAAGAACAAAGAATGCTTACAGATACCAAACATGAAGTTTTGCTGCTTTTCAATTCATGCTGCAATGCAAGGAGATGATGATACAAGAAATACAAGAATAACCTCCATTTTCCTACTGGGGATCATCAGGAGGATATCTCAGGATGGACTCCACTGTAGGCACCTGGCAAACATCAGCCTTCCTGGACTGTGGAAGCAAGGCATGCCAGATGGCTTAAGATAACACATTCAGCATCTGGCTTGGCTGCCATAGCCAGCACCACTTTATCAACAAAACCTGTCTATTTTCTTTTGTACAGGCAACTGTTTTTAAGAGAGCAACTTGATTGCATTGTTCTGCAACGATAAATAATAAACTAGCCATCCTCTTGGCCCTTGAAGTCATGGCTGTTCTTGAAACTGATCATCTGCAAATGTACTGAGTACTATAACAGTAACTCAAAAAGAATCCCTGATCTTAGAAAAAACAAACCTGCAACATGGGAATCACACCTCCAACAATGAAACATACCTGAAGGAGGCTTCCAGAAACCCTGGCAACATAGGAGATGAAAAGGAGAAACAAGATAGCACTGCAGAATGACATTCCTATCACCAAGGGTGATCTAAAGATAGTCAAGATCTTTATCATACTAAGAATACATCAGAGCTGATGACATTTCTTGCAGATCTACTTCTACAAGGAGATAAACCTCTTCCTCCCATTTCTCAATACCATGAAAGGTTTTCAGGATTTCTTCCCAAAAGGATTTGTCGTTACAGAAGGCAGTGGGATTCTTAGCCTTCTCCTCACCTTCTAGAACAGCCTCCCTCAGTACTAGGAGCAACAGCAAGCACACAAGCTCAAGCCAAGGTCTTTCTTTTAAACCCCTGTTTATCATCTTCCCAGTTCTAATGTTAGACATCCCCTGATAGTTCAGTGAAATGAAGTAACTTGTGTGACTTAAAGATGCAGGTATGCACTTCAGCCCTGCATCTTCTATTTACATATTTCAGAGGTGAAGGAAAACTGAACACATCATATTGTCAAACAAGCAAAAGATGCAGTCCATCTGTCATTCAAAGGGAGCTCATTCCTCATGGGATTATTAAACCTAAAACGTGTAGGCTGACCAAGGGCTCATACTCTGAAATTAGAGTAGCTTGTGATGGTTAAATGCAGCAGAGAACAGCAGCAGTTCCAAAGAAGTATTGTCTGAGCTGAGAAAGACTGCCTTAAATATGAAATGGTTTCTTGTTGCTGGAGGGAATATGTGAAACAGATGTTTTCTTCTTTATGATCTCCCACTGAGATCTTGTTTGGTAGAGCACACAAAAAGGCTTATACAAATATTGTTATCTCCTGTCTCACTTGCATAAAACTTTGTACAAATCCTCATTGTACAAAGCAATGAAAATGATGCACGCACGCAGAAGAAAAGAAAACCAAATAATAAAATGTAAAAATATTTTGCCCTCCTGTAACAAGAAGGTAAATAAGTAAAAATTAGGTAGCTGGCATATGACTTCAGTTATGAAAGGAATGAAGTAAGTGAAAAGCCATCACCTTTTCTGTAAGTTAAGAATTAACTAGATGGTACAATGCACAGGCAGCTTAAAAATACAACTGTGTTTGCACTGCAAAATGCTAACACTGTTGTATTGCTGCCATACATTTGAGTCAGATATGCTGCAGAAATACTCCCTTAGAGATGCACGTCTGCATCTGCAGCAAATACGGCAGGAATTCCAAGAGAGGGCTAACTTTTTACAGGTGGTGATGACCACGTTTAAAAAAATCCCAATCCTTCCTCAAGATTGCCATCTAGTGGTGCGCTAAAGAAGTGAAGAAATCACAGAATCGTCTCCCCAGTCATACACTTTCTTTAGGGGACAGCTGGTAAACCCACGCTTATGATTTGATGGTTATCCCTTTTCCTTTCATAGTTGCCTGGAATACACTCGGTGTGAAATTTAGAAACAAGGTAAGTATGACAATTTTAAGAAAAACCAAAAACTGAAATAGCATTCTAGGTAAAATTTCAAAGAGACATGAGGAATTTGAGAACACAAGTCCCACTAGGAATCAGGAAGCCTTGCACAGATAAAGACACTATGTGCTTTTGGAAGTCTCTCTCCAGTTTGTATAGGGCTGTTTTTTCTGGTCCTTTTCTACAGCCTACAGTATCTGGTGGGAATCTTAACAGGATCGAAATCAAACCACTGGCCTTGATGAAAGATTTTTTTTTCCCTTTGATTATGTTTTGAAGAGAGCTGTTTTTCTAGATCCCATATTTAGGAGGTCTGATTCAGGTCCTGCATCTATCAGTACCTGCTAATGGCATCCAAGGGGGTAAAGACACGAGCTGTTAGCAAAAGGGGCAAAAACCTCATAACACGAGACAGGAGCAGCAGGTGCTGTGGTGAGGTACCAGTGGCTGAACCCAGAGCAAGAATCGTGCATGTACGGCTGCTGGCTACACATGGGTGAGGCTTCCAGAATATAATAAATATTCTCAGCTGTAACAGAGCGCTACTATTCTGGTTTCTAGAGGGTTTTTGTTAGAGTTTTGAGAAGGTTCCTTGGGTTTTTGTTGTTTGTTTGCTTGCTTTTAATTAACAGAAGTTTTCTAAACAGCCTGACTGATCTGCAGTATAGACAGAGACTACACAGGCATAAAGTACAGTGTCCCAAGAGAGATGGTTTCCAAGCAAGAGTCAGTGTTGACATAACATTGACTCCTCCCTATCCTACAGCATGATGCTTTATATCAGAACCAGTCTGGAAAGGTGGATTTGCTCAGGACTATGAAGATGGAGTTTATTGACTTGTATTCCAGTCTGCTTACGTAAACGTTTCCTTGCAGGGGGCGCACATCTTTTCTGACCTTCTGCTCATCCACCACCCAGGCTGACAGAAGTAGCCTCCTTTACCAAGGTAATTTCAAAGCTAGGGGTGTGGACTAGCCTTCCTGAAAACCAAAACTTACCATTGTCTGAAGAAAAAGAGCAGCTTGGTCCTCAGGAAAAAAACAAAAACAAAAAGGCAAAAAACCCACCATGTCCTGTCCTGAACTTTCACACTTCCATTTGCTTCCCCACAGCCAGGAGACAAACACTTGCAGTGCCTCAGGGAGCAGACTGCAGTAACCTTTGGTAAACCATGAGTCATTTTTCCACTGAAAAAGTGGGCCAAACTGTCTCGCCCCTTCTTCTCCAGTAAGAGAGAAAACCAGCCCAGAGCATAAGCTCACCTTGCCAGCAGCGGCTCCAGCCAGCCCTCGTGGCATTCACAGTGGCAGTCCAGGAATGTTAGGATGTCTCCTTTCGCCACAGATGCCCCCAGCAGCCGGGCTCGAACACGCCCCTCTCGCTTATTTGCTTTTTTAAAAAAAAAAAAAAAAAAAAAAAGAGGGAATAATATAACCCAAAATGATTTGTTTATGTCATGCTATAGAAAGCTCTCTCCTCAGTAGCATATTACCCATAGTAGTGGCCTAAAGATTCTGGCATTTCCAGCTCTGATTCTGCTACACATGTTTAGAAAGGACAGGAAAAAGCACAGAACTTGGATGGACACAAATCACGGTTACTTTTAAGAACTTGAACACTTCACATTTGCCTCTCCAATTCATTTCCAGATTCATAAATGCTTCTCAAATGTTACTTAAAAATTTCTGTATAAAAGTTTTATTCTTAACACAATTCATGTGTGGTAGAAAATGCCATCATTGCCTTTATGTCCCGCTATTCAAACAAGACCAAAGAACTAGGTCACTGTCATTATATGAGACACCAGGGGAGCATTGGTGCAATCAAAACTTGCTCAATTCAGGAAATCTGAAGAACTCTGATCAGTCTGTAGTTATCTATACATGCAAGCACTCATGTTACAACACAGCAAATGTCCTTCCCCATTCTAAACTAAATTTGGTCCAGAAGTCAAATTTTTCATTGGCACACTACAAGAAAAACTATTTTCCAGTGAGATGCCTTTGTTGTACAGTTTTCTGGTATGTGACCTGAACAGCATAACTTTTTCTCCTATAACTGGCTGACCAAAAACCAATCAATATTATTTAGATTTATCCTTCCTACCTTTGTCACTGTAATCATCTACAAGGATAACTTCTTCCAAAAGTATATCCGGAGAGGTCTCAAGAACACTGTGAACAGTTCGCAGAAGCGTTGACCAAGCCTCGTTATAAAAAGCTATCACAACAGAGGTTTTCGGCAGGCTATAATAATCATATTTCTTCTCTCTGCATCTGTAAAGGGGGGATAACACTTAGTACAAGTGCAAGAGCATTTATTAATTTTCAGGAAACAATTCTCAAATCCATTTGTATGCTAGTTACTAACTGCAAACAAGGACACAGGAAGGACCTTAAAAGAACTGCATGTGTGTGCAAAATTGTATGAGAACACATTAGGAAGTTGCTCTTCCAGAGGTTCCATTTCCACAGAAGCATTATGAATAAAATTCTGAAAACTACCAAAATGTCTAAAAAGAAAAATAATATGATGTATTCTGGGCTGGTGTAGCTGCAGTAGCTGTCTTTGTACAATTACAAACAGAAGAACAAGCAATGGCCAAAACGTGCTTCGGATTAAAGAAAACAAATAAAGGCAATGTAAAACCTAAGTGCAGTAAAAACAGTAGCATAAACTACCGATAACTTGTGCTTTA
Source organism: Corvus brachyrhynchos (assembly GCF_000691975.1). NCBI lineage: Eukaryota > Metazoa > Chordata > Aves > Passeriformes > Corvidae > Corvus > Corvus brachyrhynchos. The sequence goes on along the minus strand of NW_008239054.1, from coordinate 6,595,229 downwards.
GAAAACAGAACAAGTGCTAGACAGTAAAAATATAACTCTGAAGGAACGGCAACATATAAAGAGAAAAAAACCAAACCATACAACCAGCAACAAAACTGAAATGTATGTACACTGAAGCAGAATTTGGAGGGACCACACAACTGGCAAAATCTAATATTAAGATCCACAAAAACCTAAACCAGATATAGAAATGCATGGTTTTGGCTCTACGGAGAGCCAGAAAGTTTGCAAACCTTTGGATTAAGCTCCAGAATGTATTTCCTATAAATACATATATGAACTTCCCTAAATGAACATAAGGATGCCAAGAAACTTACAGCTGAGCCAAATGTATAAATTCTTAAAAGAATCCCCAGGTCTAGAAGACTTTTAAAATAATAGTGGCATTTATTACAATTTCTCTCTTTGCTTAGAGCATTCCATATTAGCAGTTTTTATTGCCTGGGGTCACCGAGGCTTGTAAGGGGCAGAAGGACAGACTTCAACTTCTGTACAGAAGGCTATACAGCAGACTTCAACTTCTGCTAAGTCACAACAGATATCAAAGCAGGTAGGACATCCCTCCTACCAACACAGAACAGCAGCGAGTCATCCAAAACATTCTGTGGGGAGCTGAAAAGGGAAATCAAAACTGATCAGTAGAAAATGTGACAGCAAAATCCCTTAGGTCAATTTAGGGGCACAAAAATTCCCCAAAAGATTAAGAAAATTGCATTGAAATCAAACTGCTTACCCATAGCACATTGAGAATATTTTTACAAACTATTTAAATCTGCTGTGTCTGCAATTAAAAAAGACTTACAGGTTTCTTTAAAGGTTAGGCAGTATCTATTAAGATCTGTTGTACAGAAAGAAAAAAAAAATCTGAATCTGATTATACCTAACATTAAAATTCTTATGAGGAAAACAAAAAGTCTGTGGAGTACTTCTGTAATCAATGTGAAAGTGAGGAAGCAACAAGGACAAATGACACTTGAGCAAAGGAGGCACCCAGAAGGCTGCTTCTCAAACATGAAAGGAACGCCATGCAACAACACCCATGCATACATATATACATAGGTAGGTACACATACACACACACTTATCTAGTAAAGGACAAAAATGCCCGTCCCTCCAGGCTGTAACTTGTCCTGAGGGGCCTTTACAGAGGGAACTGTCTCACACCAACACCTGGTGACAGAATTGATTTATTCAGCCAGACATTCACGTATTGACACACAAAAAATGAAAAGGAGTGATGAGTGACATTTTAATTAACTTTTTTATTTTAATGCAGAAAAACCTACTGAATGAATCCAATTTTAGAAATATATATTTACTTTAGCCTACTGAAAGACATTTCTGCTCAGTCCTGCCAGGAAAAAAATCTCCACATATATCAGCCACTTTTACCAGGTAATTTTGAGTTCATTTCTTGATGGAAATAGGATCTCTATATACCCATTTTAGAAAACTGAAGGAAAATATAAATAAATTTAAAAAAAAAAAACCCACCAGGAAAGCATTCATTGAAATATATGTCAGGAAGAGTCATGGAATAATAATGCTGTATTCCATTATTGAAAAAAAGGAAACCCAAAAGGGCTAAAGAAGCTTCGAAGTCTAATTATCGATTAAAGACTTCAACTGCTTTGCCTGAAAATTACATGCTGAAGATAGGAAACATAATTTGGCACAGAGCAAGGCAATCCCCACACTGTTTGTGATTCACTGTGCATTGCTGCCTCCTTCCTTGAGCACACCCCATGCTGCAGGAAAAGGTCAGCCTACTACAGGACATACAAGAGCACACGTTTCTTAGGTTTCCAAAGTCAAGAAAATGGCCAGCACTAAAAAATGGGTTTAATTTACCAGCTCCATGGTGGAAGGCAGACACCCTGACCTGAGTGGTGCCCCAATAACCTTATTTAAAAAAAAAAAAAAAAAAAAAAAAACAGGAAAAAAACCTGTTACTCAACTTCTGTGCAGATTTGCATGTTTATCTCAGAAATTATTTCCAAGACACATATTTCTTGCTAAATTGCTAGAAGGTCTCAACTGTTAGCTGTCTCAAAGAGTATTGCTAAAGTGAAGCACACTTTTCCTTATCTTTCTGCAATGAAAGAGTTTTACTGAACTTCAAAAATTAATCCCATTCCAGAGATTACAAACCCAAAGCATTTAAACCCTGGAAAAATTATAGCATAAGAAAATCTTTAAAAAACTAATGAATCCCTGAAATGGAAATGCTTGGAAGTGTTGCTGAATAACAATTAAGTGGCACACATATGGACACTAAACATTATCCCTTTGCAAGACATAAAAGCTTCAAAAAACCCACTATGAGTACAAAACCTGATTTAAAGCCTAGCAGTCATAACTCATCTTTTCCATTTCTCAGCTCTTGTTTACCACAGAAGTGCCTTAGCAGACCATCTTCTGTATTCACATTTGCAAACTCCAAGATGCACTTTTATTCTCCATGTGTCAGCCAAGTATCCCAGCTCCTACTTTCCAAGTGAATCATTTCACTCCTACTTTGGATTATTCAGAAAAACAAATGCATATCAATTATGGTATGTCATTAAAATGACAGCAACTGGTGACAGCAGTCCCAAAATAAGTTTTTGCAGATCCTGGGAATGTATATTTATGCATACTATACTTCAACCTGCTTTTGGCTTCTGACTAGGGCGCTCTCCAGTGTCACACTCAAACCCATAACGCCGTCCTTTCCAATAGAGAGGATCACATTCAGACACAATTAATTGCATCCCACATTATTCATCCTAAAAGCTATGTGTAACCTTTGAGCTGATCATCTGGACTCTGCAGGTCCATAAAGACAGATCCAGAAGGCAACTCACCTTACCCTCCTTAAGACATTAATCCAGCACAGCCCAAGAGACTTCAGTGGGTCCCCACCTCCATCTTGTCTATAGAGGTTTGACTATGGAACAGTTGCTTAACTTTTCTATGAGTAAAGTTAAATGACTATAGGAAACTACCTATAGTCCCTACCACTGGCTGTGATACATCACTTTGAACCTAGCCATCATCACTATCAAATGGTTGGTAAGAACATAACAGAGACATGAGGAAATTAGTTGCTTGTAAGCATGACGTTTCCAAGCATGGGGAGTAAATGTAGACACAAGTCCAATGTATTCTTTCACTACTCTCATGATCTTATTCAATCACAGGAACTTTACTATTTTGTAATAATTATATCTATTTTAAAATAAACAATTACTTAAATTAAATATGTGTGAATCTTGAGTGGGTTCATTTTCTTCAGAGAAGTACCCATATCTTTAGTCAACCTGATTTTGGAAACAGTTATCACATACCAGGATCAATCACCGAGGAAAAACCTGTTGCCAGCACATCCAAGAAGCTTTTTCAGAGTCAATAAAATAAATGCATAAAGTTTTAAATAGGAGTCAGATTTCAATGACAAACACTGGTATATAATGAATATTAACCACAATAGGTATGGCAATGCAAAGGAGTGACACCTGCTCAGTCTCTGTCCTCCGGTCACTCCTGCTCTCTGCAGATTCACTAGAAAATGCAGAAGCAGAAGCCTTTTGCACAGTGGAGTGACACCCAGAGAAAACATGTCCAGGACTGCCCCAACCACCTTCCAAGGAGAAGGCTGGGACACAACAATGTTCCAGCAGCAGCCTGCTTCTGCATCATCCTTCAATTCCCTCATTCACTTTCTGCCACACTGGATGGGTGTTCCAGGGACCTCCCGCTTGATCACTGTGGCATAAGACAGGCATAGAACAAACAAAACCTTTGTTTTCTGGCATTTCTTATCAATTTACACTAAGACAACATCTGTATTCTAGAATTCGAAATGTGTTCATCCATAACTTTAAATCTCTAGATGGGAAGAGACAGAAAATAATGCCAGTATGCATCCGAACACAAAACCATGGTCACTATATACCCACCCTTCGTCGATGTTTCACTACAGCAGCTACTCAAACATCTAAGTCCACAAAATGCAAACTGAAGCCAAACATGTAAAAGTGTATCATCATACATCCAAATTCCTGTGGGTTTTTGGTTTTACCTTTTTTTAAGTCCCAGTCTAACCGAGAGTATAGAGCTGACAAGTTTAATAAATTAACCTTGGAATCTACTACACTACCCAGTCTTCTGTTATCAAGTTTTACAATGGGTTATTCATTAGAAACTAAGGAGACATCACTCAGGAAATGCCTAAACAAAATTAAATGGGTTGTTTTCAAGAGCATTTGTGTCAATTAATGTAATCACTCAATTTATTTCTTTGTAAGGAGCTGTTTCTCTAAGAGATGTGTATCTATACACAGGGAGAGAGAGCATGAATGTGTGCACACTGGGCACACTGCCATGAGTTAATTAGGAATGGTTGCTGACATGCTCTTACTTAAGACTTTCACCACAACTGTGACAACGATACAGAAAGGGAAAACAGGCTTTTAATCTCCAAACTTGATCTTCTATATGCACAGTTACTCATATTTTAAGAAAATAATAGAAGTCTTCTGAGAGTTTTCAAAGATTTGTTAAGAATGCAAACTGCACATAAATTATTTAACGCTTTCTGAAGGTATACTATGTAAGTTTTGGTTTTGAAGTTTCAATGTGAATGCCTGAGGCAAGTTTGAAATTGCGCAGCTTCTCTCAAGAAGTGCAAAACAGCACGTGTCACTGCCGGAGCTGATCCAATTTGACTTATGTGACATATACACCCCATCACAGTGTCATCTAGAAAACACTGCCAGGGTTCTACTTCAGGCTGGCTTTCACATGGTGGGCTAGGAATCATGTTGGCTGGGCTTGTTACGATGGGCCATATACATGCTGACTCACCACACAACCTCCCTTCCTTTTCCTAACTTGAACAGTTAAAACACCAACCTAAACTGCTCCTTCAGTAAGAGGTGTGCTCAAAAGTGACATTTTGTAGCTGTCAGTCAATAAGGTTGATGGGGATGAATGGCAGCATCCATGGGCATCTCAATCTAGCTTCACCATCTTCATTCCCACTCCATAAACTGCAGAGGCAGCAATGTGGGCTTTGGAATCTTCCAGGTATCTTCACCCAAGAGAAAACACCTCCTTCTCCCACCTTCCCAAAGCCACAACAGAGGACACAGATGTATTGGGATCTTCTACCCCATTTTCTACTTTTGCCCAAGCAGCAGCTTGGGGTTCTGCACATCCCTCCACAAGCATCCCAAGCCCTGCAGCATGACACAGCTGGCAGCACTAGCTTCTAAGCCACCCCACACAGCTACCAAGTCCACATCCCTTACTCCAGGCTGAATATAAAGTTGAACAGCCACTCCTCACCCCTCTGTGGGAGAGCAACTTTTGGATAAAATCCAGCATGGGAGCCAAAAGCAACACCACCCAAAGCCTGGGATACAGAAGTGCAACATTTCTAGTGGAATTAAAGGATATGATAAACTACATTATTCCTATCTCCTCCAAACACTACCCAGCTTTTCATGACAAATTTATTTTCTCACATAAGACTACCTTGAACCAACTGTCAGTTCAGAGATTTTCTCCTTTTTATTTTTTAATAAAAAAATAATTTTATCTGAGCATGGAGAGGCTCCACCTGGTTTTACACACCTACACAGGCCACGTATGTTCAGCTATTGCAGGAAAAGGCATTGATGTTTACAGAAGGTGTGTCTTGGTGTGATTAGCAAAGCAGATAGCAGCAAGTTGCTGATAACTGCCAGAATGGCCCAAATATTCAGGGCAAGGCTGGAAGAGTTTAGCAGGTGTATTCAGCATGCTGGCCTACACTTCCCCACCACCTGCCCCAGCCCAGTAGGCTGGCTAAAAGCTCCCTAAATTATATCTGCTAAAACAAACCATATTAGAGACAGCACCCCTGTACAGTCTACAACACTGTGATATGATCAAGTCTCTGGTAACAGAGGCTGGCTAGGTTTTGAAACAGTTTATTTAATGTTCTATAGAACGATTCTCCCAATGACAAGAAGGTCTTGACAAGCCAGAGGGCCAAAAGCTGTCTTAAGATTTCAGATAATAAAGGGCTGCATTTGTGAGAAGCAAGGAAGAAAGACAGTAAGTCTGGAACAGAAGAAAATATTTGTTAAGAAGTTGGGCGGCGGGCGGGGGAGGCAGGCCCAGAAAGCAGATCTGTTTAAGACAGATTAAAAATACATTAAGAAAAAAATGTCTAGAAAGACCAAGTATGAGAATTTGACTAAAATCCTCAAACCCACAAATTTAGGAAATCCATAGAGCCTCCTAATTCCAAATTGTTAGAGAAAGGCTACGGAAGTTCCTACCCGACCTAGATTCTGGATGTGCAGATGAGAAGGAAATTCTACATGTGACAAAGGGAAAACCCACTTGATTTTTATTTTATTTTGCTGAGTTGAAACAGTGCTTACATTTTCCTGAAATGTTTTCAATCTTCTTCCAACATAGTGAGATACACTTAACCTTTGCACAGAGACATACTATTTCCTACACTTACATTTAAAAACTTACTTTAGTGTGAGTAATTTGATTCAGGACAAGAAAAAATGTTTTGCAAAGCAGTAATGGAAAGAAGCTATTGTATCCATCACTATAAGTAAGGTGTGGATGTACCTGATTCTTACAGACAATTGTTTACAGTTAAAGCAGTTTCTGAATAAAGAAAAAAATCAATTTTTGCTTACTATCAATCACAGATCCGGGAACTTTGTCAATTTTAAAATTAAATCAGCTAAAACCAAGCACTAATCTAGATGTCAAAGGAAGTTGAGGAAGTCTACCAGAAGCTGGAAAGAAAAATGGTTAAAAAGTAACCATGTGAGCTCTTCTGGGAAATATTTTCTGGGGATTGCTAAAACATAATGGCAAAGAAAAGCGACACATTTTTACAGACGACAGGAAACAAAAATAGCAATATATGCTAAATATCCAAGCAATAGTGGAAGCATTGCTTCATTTTGTACTGCTATAAAATGCAAGCCTTCTTATTAAAAACAAACAAAAAACCAACTATAGTGAAGAATTATTTTTTCTCCACTTACCGTATGAGGAAAGAATGAAATGTCCTAGAGAAACACTGCTTTGAAGGTCTAAAGCCTGTTTATAGATTCAAGAAATCCTACCAACTAGCACTAAAGTAATGACTAAAAGCTATTATGATTAATATAGTTACTAGTAACCAATTACCTATTTCAGAAAAGCTCAGAAATCAAACCAAAACATCCCAACACCAAACATGTGATCACAGTGTTACAAAACTGCTAGACCAAATACACCTTTAAGTGTTTAATGTAAAGCCTTTGCTCATAAGAAGTGTGCTGTTTCTCCTGATCAGATGCAAAGCATGAGAACACCCCTGCTAAAGCCAGCTCTGGGCACAAGGTGCACCATCAGGTGCATGTTTACAGGGAAGGAATGTGCCAGAAAGGTTGAGCTGCTGCAGCTCACCTCTTCAAAAAGTTCTATTTCCAATACGTGCTGGAAAAAAAAAAAAAAAAAAAAAAAAAAAAATCACTGCAGCACTGCAGCTTCACCTTTAGGTAAGAGATGAAAGAGAAGCTCCTGGGTGAAGTCAGACAGTCACTGTGGGCTGAGGAGGAAACCCTCAGCTGCTGCACCTTTTCCCAGAACAGGGTCAGGTTAAAACTCCTGGCAGGAGTAGCTGGATTTTTGGAGTAGAAAAGGAACCAAAACCTAGTATCAAGGCTTATTCTGGGAACTTGCTAGCAGATACTATCAAATGGACATCCTGGTATAATTTAGTATTTACAGCCCAGAAGACAAAACAAACCATAGAAGAGACTCTGAAAGAAGCAAATTCAAATATGGGAACAAACAGGAAAAACAGTTTTGAAAGGCAGAAAAATCTTAGCACAAGATTGTTTTGCTAAAGTCAAGCATAATAGTCCACCAAAATAAATAATATTATAGGCATAAATAATGGTGACAGAGGAATTTAAGCAGTTGTGTATATCTAGCTATCTATACAAAGACACTTAAAGATATACACACATACTTAAACATATACATAAATCATACATATACAAAATATTTATATAAAGAATCTCTCTCCCAAAACATAGAAAATTACCTAGAATTAAAGAATAAACCTCTAAAGCTGAAAAACCTTTTAAGCTGAAAAATATTATGCAGACCACATTCAATATTTTGGAAGCTTTTGTGGCTACTTAGGAAAGACAGGAAAGAATTAAAAATCCATTTCTTTGTGATCACAAATAAAATGAGCCCCAAGGGCTGAATCAGGCTTCTACCATGAAAGAGAGAACATGAAATGCTGAGTCGGCACAAAAGTGCCTATTCCTGACTTGTTCCTTTCGTACCAAGAGTCAGCCAAAAGGCACCTTGTGTGATTTATAGAAACCACCCCCAAAACAGGCAATGCATCCCTACTGTGAGTAAGACAGAAAGAAAAAAAAAAAAAAAGAAGGTAGAATGTCTAAAATCAGGAGCAGTGCTTGAAAATAGCCCTTAATCTAAAAGAACCCAGTTAGAAAAACTGGAAATATATTTCTTACACATTGTAATAAGCTGTAAAAGGCTAAGAGAATGATCAGTTGTCTGCCTAGCCCTACAGTCCTGTAAAACAAGCACACAACGAGAAGCCCTGTGGGACACAATGCAGTTGTGTTGTTGCAGGGGGAGGAAGGCAGAGCAGCAGAAGCCAAACCCCATGGCCCAGACCTCATCACACTGCACTTACAGGGCATCAGCCCCAACAGGGCCCTCACTAAGTCAAGGTCTGACAGAGGACACTTGCTGGTTTTAAACCTCCTGTACTTGTTGCTCCCTCTGTGAGTTCAAACTCAAGAAATGAAGGGTAGATGTTGGGAAGACAAGCTGGGCCATCCAGACAGCATTAGGATCGGGGAAAAAAAAGAAAATTAAATCATTGTGGAAGTGATGTAGCCTTGAAAGAGGTGTTCAAAGGCTGTTGAATCTCCATCCTTGGAGACTTGGAGGTTGGACTAGACACCCCAAAGTTTCCTTCCAACCTCCATCTTTCTCTGACCCTATGGCTTAATTCACTTCTAGCCTTCTACAAACTGTATCATCATTTGGTAACTTACATCCTTATCCATAAGATTCTTCCAAATGGACATTTTTATAGATTGCTTATACATATTGTTTATTTGCTTATATGTATACTTTCAATAAAACTAAAGAATTACTAGGTGATGAAACATTATAAGTTGCTGATGACAAGCTCAGTTAAAGGAAGCAGAAACTGTTTAAGGAAACAATAGTAGTTGTTGACTTCTTTGGGTCTGTGGGTCAATAGAAACGGGAGCAGTCATCACAAAAAGCATGTTATGGTGGTGGGAATAAGAAGGAATAAAGACTTTCTGAATATTTTCACTGTTGCGGAAAAAGACCTAAATTTGAAGCTTCCTGGATTCACAGTCAAATGTCATCAATCAATACATTATTTGAGAGAGTAATCTCAGCCAAACTATTCTTCTCTTCCTGCACAGTATTACCAGACACAGATATTAGCAAATACCTGCACGCTTCTGTTCCCATGGCAGGTCCACGATGTACAACATGCAACAGTAGGAAAAGACTTTTGGCATCAGTTTCTGATACAGCAACACCTTGTGCAATCATTCTGTGTATCACATTTAACAGCTTACTGGTTCAGATACTCTGTATCTTATTAGCAAAACTCCAGTTTTCACCGGATTCAAATGTTTTCACCAATTCACACACAGAGAGTGGGTTCATTGATCAATGAGGGAGGACATTAATGTTAAAAGGAACAGTAGGGCATCCAGGTGGTGGTAATGTTGTCTCTATTTCCCTTTCTTTTATTCTCCTATTTTATTGGTGTCTAAAATTTCCAGCCTTGCCTCCACACACACAAGAATATGCTGAAACAGACCAAAAGCCCACAGCCCAGAATAGAGTCTCCAAACATAGCACCTGTCAATATCTCCTGAATATTTGATTTAAATTTTCTAGTGGATGGACTTCCTTATGCTTTACAGTAAATGGATTTTTGGAACAGGGAGATGGCAGAATTTGTTTTATCCACTTGTATGCATCAGCCATGTATTGCAGCAGCCCTGCAGGAGGTACACTTCCAGCAGCCCACCTGTCTTTCAGGTTGAAGACCTGTAAATTAGTCACTTCTTTACGAAGGCCATGCTGTAAGTTGAACAGAATTGAGTCCAACACAGATTTCTGTGGGACTTTATCAGTGATTCTCCACTCCTTAAAACAAACAAAAACCAAAACAAACAAAACAGAAACAACAACAAAAAAATGCCCAAAACAAACGCTTCACAGCTTCTACTCAGTTATTTATAAATGCAAGGAATTTCCACCTTATTTCACAGTTGTTTAAGGAACTCATCAAGTAACAACACACTTCTTTATCCATATAATTATGACCTTCAAAGAACTCAAACAGGTTTGTGAGACACGTCATCCTTGACAAAAGCCTTGTTGACTTTCTCAATAGATCACACCTACCCATCTGTTACTAATTCTTTCCCTTACCACAGTTTGTAAATAACACGCCTGGAAAAGATCCAAGGCTCACCAGCACACACTTCTCTGGTTCTCCTCTGGGAGTCCACTAAAAAAATGGTGCATTTGTCACTTTCTGGTCCTCGGGTACAGAACTTGTTTCACTGATCACACCTAACTTTTAGCCTTTGCATCATTTTGGTGGACAGCTGAAGCCTAGTTGCCATCTACCATTACTACTTATCTCCTATCATTGCAGCCTCACCCATCACCAAAATGTTCATTAATAGTCAAGCATTGCCCATCTTAAAATAAAAAATAATAAAAAAAAAGTAAGATTTTCCCTAGACTTGAGATTTCAAACTGTATAGCCGCTAATCTTGGAATGAAGTGCAATGAATTTTCTATTGCTGTGGGTTTGGTGATACCTTTTTAATTTTTTTTTTTTTTAACTTTAATCTCTTACATGGTCTTCCTTCTTGAAAGAAGGAGTTAATATTTCATTCCAAAATTGCCCTTGGGAAAGGTTTTTTTTACATTTGCTGTGTGAGTGGGAGAGATGCTCTGTGACATTTTTGCTATAATTTAGATTTAACTGTGCACAAAGGCATGCAGCACCTGCCAGCAGATACAACAGTACAATACAGCTCCAGCTTCAGAAGGCAATTATCTCTGAGATTATGTCACTGATGCTTTGTGATCCTTTTGGTTTGGATATATTTTGTCATTTCAGCATCCATATATTCAAATCAAAAAGAGTATGCTGTTGTAGCAAAATCTATCCACCTATTCAAATTATTTTCATTTCTAGAATAGTCACCCACATGCATCTATAATGTCCCCCGTTCAACAACTGTGACCTTCCATTTCTTCTAACATCCTGTCATAGAGAAATGGCAGAAGTCCAAAATAACTCACTTAAATGATTTAATTCTTCCCATGGAAATGAAACTAAAATGGTCCTTTTTGACCTAAGGTCTACAGACTGCTTATAAGAGCGGAGTAATAACTAAGCAAAACAAACCTAGTGTTAGGCTTAAACTTATGATGAAAAGGCCTTGCATTTGCACTGCAACTTTTAGAAAGGCATTGTAAGAGTCATGTTTTAGATTCAGCACTTACAACTTGAGTTGGTGAAATACTGGGCAGGACGCACCAGCGTGAAGTGAATGCATGGGAGAGCCAGATCCCTGATTTTCCACAGCTCTTTGCTACCATATTGTACAAACCTGTTGCAACAAAACAAACCAGCTGAAGGCAAGCTCAGGTGTAATAGAAGTGAGGGCTGTGAGGAATCAGTAGCAGTCATGGCTCCATCCCATCCCCTGTGGTGTGGCTAGTACATACGTGTAACTGGCTAGCCCGTTCCTCTCACCAGCCGGCAGCTCACTCACAGGAGAGCCCAAGACGGTGCCACACTGAGTGTTTGTGTAAGGGCAGAACAGTCAGACCTGTTGCGCCACGCTGGCTTCACAGCTGCACTGAACCACTGCCTGTAAGCTAGAGCCACTTCATCAAACACTATCTAATCCTTCGTTCACAATTGCCTATGTCATCATCTGTCACTGGCGTCAAACTGTAAATGTAATTTGTAAATGTAACTTGTCTCAGCAACTATGCATCCCGGATCAAGCACAGTCGCACTTCAGAATACCATTACATACTTCTGCGAGCACCATTTCTAGCTCTCTCCTGGTAAAACTGCTTATAAAACAATCTCCTTTAAACTGTGTGCCTTAAGATATTTGAATACAATGCACAGCTGAAGTCTGGGAAGCGTAACATTTGTAAAGCTGGGAGTGACTGAAAAAGTATGCCGCTGCCCACGGTGACTTACCCCGGGGAGAGCGGCAGCAGCAGGAGAGGGCAGCAGCAGGAGAAACACGGCAGCGCGCCGTTGCTTAAGGACTGAAACCACACTACCAGGGCTACGGGGGAAAACAACCTGCACATGCACCACCAACACGCGACTTTGTGCTGCCTTGAGTAGGTGCGGCAGCCAGGCAAAGTCACCAATAGACTTAACTGTGAGAGCGAACGCTGTAATCCAAGAGCATTTGGGATGGGAAAGTTTCCAAAAGCCTCCACGCTCCTGAGCGAAAGGTACTCGAGAGAGCCACGACTAGCCCGCACTGATCGCTGCCAGCAGACACTCCAGTTTGGCGGAGCGGCTCCGCGAGGCAGCG
>NW_008239054.1:6578029-6581626 GCF_000691975.1 Corvus brachyrhynchos | reverse complement strand
CCCTGGGGACGCAACCGGTGGAACCAGTACTGGTTCTGACCTATCCCGGGGAAGGGAGGGAGTGGAGGCCATCCCGGTTCTGCCAGGTCACAGCTGGGATGTGGGGAGGAGGAAGGAAGACACGTCCCCTTCTCACACCTGCTGTCACCCTTCAAGAGAGAGGTGATCTGGTCGCCCTGAAGCTTGAGGGACTTTCATAAGCACTGGTAGCTGCATAGCAGATATGCAGGGGTACCCCCCAGCAAGGCAAAGCTCGGCTGGCACAAAGCTGCCAGGGCCACAGCAAGGTGCTTCGGCCATTGGAAGTGACTGGGATAGCCCCAAGGCTGGCTGTCTACGGACAGAAATATCCAGAGCTGCAGGACAGCAAGGGAGGTTATTTCTGATGAGGTACTAGGAAGAGCTTTGGGGTTGAAGGAAACAAATTGATAGGAAACCAGGCTTCATCCATTCTGCCTCTAGAATAGCATGTGTTTCAGAAGTAGAGCAGAACATGGGCTAAGAAGTTTATAGGGATTAATGACAAGTTTTTTTGAAGAAGAAAGGAGTGTTCTTGGTTGAAAAAAGAAGCCAACCATTGTGGCCTCATAGAGGGAAATCCAGAAGACTAGCGAATATCCCAAGTTTATTATCCAGATAATGGACAGTCCGTTGTATGGCTTGACAGAATTATGGGGGAAAGAAACAACAGTAGCACTAGTCGAAACTTTCAGATTTGCTTCATACTCAACAACATAGCCTTACTGCTGTTTTTACTTCAGGCCCTAACAGGATGCAGCCCCATCTGTCTACATTTGTGATCTGGATGCTGTGAGATGACACGAGAATTCCTGATTTTGCATTTGAAACAGTTTAATGTAAATGTAACATAACTGGATACAGTTTCTCTCTCACATTCAGTAGGGAGCTGGAACGGGTTTTGAGGTGTCATTTGCTCCACGCATTTTACAAAGAGACTGTTCACTGCAACATCCTCAGCTGTTGGAGGCCTGTCAAGATCAACCCAGCGGATGAGTTCAGCCATCCCCAGAGAGAGAACTTCAGCCAGTACACAGCACTGGGCGGTGCTCACCAGCACTGCTGAGGAGTGAATAAAACAAAGGAAGGGAAAAAATTCATCACTAACAGGGTCAGAGTATACAGCTATTAGCTCCTTCTGATTTTACATGATAACAGATATTGTATGTGACAACACAAACTCTACTACTGTGTGAGGCCATGCCCTGGACAGAAGGGTGCTGAAAACCAATGACTGATTCTGGCAAGCTAGTATAAATTGAGTAATTTAGGTGGATTTGCAAGTGAGTGTGCATATAGACAGATTATTTCTTAATCAGCTATACAGCTAGCTATCACAAGTAATTATATAGGCATAAAATATATGCCTTGTAGACAACTAATAAATACCAGTATGTTGGACATGAGAATTTACATTGCATATAAAGGAAGCTGTGTCTAGCAAGCTTTGGGTCTGAAGAGTCAGGTGGCACCAATGATTGCATGCACAGTGTTTGCTTTGTCTCCTTGCTCACCGTCATTTCTGAATAAAGGAAGCCTATTCCTGGAATGAATCAAAGGAGAAGAGATCCTCCTGGACTCCCAAAAGAAGTTATCTGGGAGATTGGGAAGAGGTAAAGAGCAAAATGTGGGACTAAGAGTTAATTAAGAAGAGTGAGAAAAAAAAACAAACCAAAACAAAACAGAGTTCTGCTGCAGAGGTTCTTAAATATTACAAGAATCTGTATTTTATTTAAGTATTTTAAGTATTAGAACAATATGGAAGAAGCACAAGAACATGATCACATGACTAAAACAAAAAGCAGGAAATAGAGAACCGAACGTGACTGAACTGCTCTCGGCCGTAATAATGCTCTTACAGCAAAGTAAAGGGTGAAGATTTCTGTGATCACCATCGTGGTGGGAATTGAAAGTAATGCTAGCAAACATTAGTAGTTCTCTGGGGATGATGTCCAAACACATAAACCAGAGGAAATTCATCAAGAGAAAGTACAGTAATGAGGTTAATGTAAAAATCATTAAGAATCAATTATTTGCATTCACAAAGAGGTTTGTACAAGATGTAAAGAATATGAAGGCAAAGACATGTTTTCTCAAACCTTTTCAAAAGTTTTTGAAATGTAAATGTGATGGGAAGACTGAACTTTCTGAGCTGAAATACTTAAGGTGTAAAGAATTCTTTCTGAACGTACAAATAAGCCCCAGAGAAAAAAAAAATCTACAATTAATAAGGCAAGTGAATGAGTTTACTGCTAGCCATAAAACTTGTAGTAACATTTTCATGGAAAGTTCCTTTTAAGAAGTTCTCTTATTTCTTTCAGGTTTAATAACAATGGAAGTTTAAAAAAAAATTGTTATGATTTTTTAGTGTTTAGTGAGTTACCATTTCAGTTGCTTCAGGAGTTTCAGCCATAGATAAATAGAGTAACCAAACAAGTCAGATAAAAACTCTAATTACTTATCTAGAAAGATCTATTGTGCCCTTAGTTGTCCAAATTAAAACAGAAGATTGGTGGAATAATTAATACATTTGAAAAGTTTATTTTTAAAAAGGGAAATTTGTTTAAATCTCAAGAAGTACCCAAAATATTAACTAAACCTTTCAAAAACCACTAAGAGAAGAAGACTAACCACAACAATATGTAATTGTCCATAAGAATTCACGTTATAATAAATGTAAAGAGCTGAAATTAAGGGTGTATCTATTGCTCTCTGAAGTATATTTGAATTGCAGGTAATATTTAGTTCACCTAAAATAAAAGAGCTCATTGAAGGAATAGGTTTACATATAGGGAACACCTAAAGAGGTAAGATAAGATGAGCTATTTGACACGTGTATAGTTATTAAAAGGTATTCTTATTTTTAGTGATGACATATACATTACAGAAAAAATAGAGCTATTAAATTTTGCAAAAGATTTAAAATTTACCTCATCCAAAGTTTTCCTTTTTTTCCTCTTGTTAGATCTGTGATTTCAGCCAAAGCAAAGCAAAACTCTAAAATGGAAATGGAATGGGAAGAAATAACAGCTGATAAAGACTGCATTTTCAATAAGTTAAACAGCTTCCTAAATTCACACTTTTGGAGTAAAAATAACGTATCAAATAATGGATTTCAGAATAAAGTTCCTAGTTTTAGAAACAGTCAACGCTTACATATTCTAAAAAAAAAAAGTTATCAGAAAAACATGATAGGAAACATGATGTATGAATACTTTGGACATAGATAGGAAATATGCTAAGGAGAGGAGGATTCATCCAAGTTATATAAAACATACCCACTGGAGATGGCTTTGGAGCTACGGGGTCATTGTTCACCATTGTTTTAACTGTGCATAAAATAGCACTGCCCTGCATCACCCCCCCAGTTCACACCTTGGCTGCTCTTTCTCTCCTTTGTTAGCACAAATATTTTAAAAATATTATTCAGCCCATTGTACTACCAGTGAAAAGGATTTTTTTTTAATGTGTTTGCACTGAAACTCTCTTTATTTGAGACAGCTGCACAGCACGTGCAAAACACAAAATGAACCACACCCTGCATCCCTAGTGCCAAAGGGTCCTTGGTGCTTCAGCAGG
>NW_008239054.1:6574044-6578018 GCF_000691975.1 Corvus brachyrhynchos | reverse complement strand
GGCTTTGGGTCAAGAGGGAAGCTGGGTGCATAATGCAGAGACAGAGAGATTGAGGAATTGAGATGAGAGGACGAACCCTAAAAATAAAACAGATTAAAAACACAGACTTGATGAGTGAGATAGAAACTGTTGCCTGTTTCAGGGATCTTCTATCAGGTTGATGAAAGGTGTGCAATTCTCCTAGTGACAGGTCAATAAAATGAGGCAGCATTCAGTGGATTACTTGGGCAAGACCTCAGCTGTACCAGTTTGCAGATCTCTGCAGTACGTACATGTGAATGTGTACACATATATAATACACACACACACAAAATGCCTTGCTCAAAAGGTCACACACAAGCCAGGGCAGCTTAAAGACAGACAGAATATGCATGTCAAAGGCATCAATCAATACATTTGCTTGCTGTAGGTATGTATTGCTTGATTATAACTTTTCTCTTAAGCAAAATAGCAAGCATGAACTGCAGGCAGTGGAAGAGATAATGTACATAAAGGAAACCAAGGCCAGGAAGCTTAGCTGTCAGAAAGTATTGGAACAAAACTGCAGTTCTGCCCACAAAGTATGGTATGATGTGATGTGTTAATGAAGGTGTGTTATGTCAGAAACCTGACTGGTTTTTCATACAGTCTTGTGCAGACACAGTGAATTAAAATACTGAGTTGCAAATACTCTTTTAAAGGTTGTCAAAATTATGGCATATTCTGAAACATACAAACGAAGTAAATTCCTCATAAAGTTATAGCAGCTGGTTGTAGTAGACAAAGTGAAGACCATGATTAAAATTCTGAACCAAGAAGTCAAGCAGATATTTTGTTGTGAAATTAATCTTTGTCACCCTACACTGTAGCCACTTACTAACGTGGTTTTTAGTAATTTTTTCAAGGTTGTTTCTGTTTCTACGTCTGAAAGGACCACAGTTGACATACATGAGCCCAGTGATACTGGGGAAGCATTTTCTTTTCTGTGATGGTATTTCTAATATATGTGTCTGCCTTTTCATTAAGGCAGAGATAAGTGTCTTCACACAAAAGACACACTAAAAATTTCAGGTTTTTTTCTCAGAAGTATGACCTTCTTGAGATTCACATCAGTAAGGTTTTACAGTAGAAAATAAGTCTTTACCTCCTAAATTGCCATGAAAAAATGCCATCATTCTTGGGGATTTGAGATGCCACCATCCCCAGACTTTGGTAATGCAGATTATGAGTGAGTCAGCTATTTCTAGTTTTACGGATTTCTTTGGAACAGAGTGCTTGACTACTTGCATTTTTACATTTCTGAGATGCTTTTGATTAGGATGGCAATTTTACAGTCCAGAGTGCTTGACTACTTGCATTTTTACATTTCTGTATTATCCATATTACATGATCTTGAATTATACATGAGGTAGAAATTTGCTCATGTGTCATGGTATATGTCCAAATATATTACATCATATTACTACTGTAAGAACAACAGAATTTTTTGTCATGTTACCTGGCCAATTTGTAGTTCTACATCATTGCACATTTGCCATATTATACTTACTTTACTAGTTCCACAGGTACATTACATCTCTAGTGATTTCCTAGGCTTTGTTTGGCAAATGATGAGTTCTGAGTCTTGTAGAGCAATGACTCTAAGTTTATCTCTTTTGTGTCACACTGTATGATGAGTAGCATCAATAAAGCTTGTATCTCCCTGTTGGTGTTTTGAGATCATTAACAGTGGAGACTTAGAAAAGTTTCACAAATGTTGACTTCACATGTTTACTCTTGCCTTAACTGTTCTGCATTTTTTGGTGGGCCTGTTCTGTTCCTTGCACTTTTCTCATCTTCTTTATTTGAAAGTAATGTCTTCATTCATTAGGGCTTTTTCTGTCATTTAGAATTATTTTAACCTTGGAGCAATCTAACATTGACCTATACAAATTAGCACAGAACTGATGTGAAGGAATTTCTTGTCAAAAGCAATGCATTTTTCACTGACTGGACAAAGAAAATGCAGTTTGGACAAATCTTCTAAACAACTAACACACAATCTCCACTTGAGAATCTTGTTTTTGTTTTGTCCCATCTTATCTTCCAACCTAAGTTTTCTCCATTATCTTACCCTAACAAACAGTTTGAAAGGCTTAGGTTGTTCTTTCATTGGTCAAGAAATCAAGTCCTGTATTTTCCAAAGAGCTTGGTACTGCATCATGCAGGAGAATATTCCATAGCAGTTTATTAATTTCAGAAGAAATTTGATTATTTTTCCTTGCCTTGATTCTCAGTCAGTGACAGAAATCCCTGAGTGATCACACCAGAATAAATGCCTAGGATGCTGACTGAAGACAGTAATGACCATCAGATGACAGCAGCAGAATTCGGGACAAATAATTTCCCCTCTCATTTTTTAAACCCCAGCAAATATTTCCTGTGTCTTATAACCTTCTTTTAAAAAGTGCTGCATCTTTTGCTGTTAGGTTCCTAATTACATTCATGATATCTTTGTCTGGAGTTTCAAACCATTAGTAGAAATTGATAGCATAATCATCAGCTACAGAACATAAATTTGTAGGATCAACATGTTCAGTAGCTTATCTCAAAGATAAACTGGAGTGATCCTATCATTAATTTGACTATATCCGAGCATGCACTTTGATATGGTAAGTATGACCCAGTTTTCTTCAATCATGAATAATGTATTGCATTAATCACTCTTGCCATTTCCTTCTTCCAGGCTCTGAAATCTTACAGGGAGTGAATTGCACCATCCAGCTATATTGACAATGGCAAGCTCCTCATACTGTTGTAATGTAAGGATGGCTGTATTGACTGGACTAAAATACTCCCTAGCCATGCATCTTCACTCTGATGATGGCCACTGTAAGCTTCTTTATGCTTCAGGAAATTATTTAACCTAAGTGTATACAGTATCACATGTAACACATGGTATCTATAAAGAAGGAAGTATCACTGAATATGTGCCCTGTCCAGGAAATTGTTCTATTAGTTCTGTAATGATAAATATGCAGATTTTTTCTTTGCTATGAATGGTACTTTCCCAAAGGAAAAGTGTCCCTAACTGCAGCCAAGACTCTTGCTTGCTGTAGACTTTCTCCAAGTGTAACTTGTTTGGCCCTTTGCCATTATGGTCTGGCAAGCTGGCTCTGCAGTGTATCAGAGCCAAAAAGCTGTATAACTTGGAAGATAAGGATGCCAGTGCCTAAAACTAGGGGATTGCTACATTTTAGTGGCATTTGGTAGTTTTACTATACTCCTTGTAGATTTTCCTAGTCCTCTTATCCCCAAACCCTCTACCCTGTAACAAGTGTCCTGTCCTGCCATTGAAGTCACTGATTTTCATAGAAAATTACCGGTCTGAATTTACAAGGACAGGACGCTATATTCTTGAGTGACGAAGTTCAAGATTTTTCTTTTCTTTTTTGCCTTGCTTTAGGTGTTGTAAATCAGTTTAACCTAGAAAATATTTCAGGATTTCATGGGGGGCTGAAACTGAAGACACACAAGAAATCCATATTTTATGCTCAAAGATTTTAAACTGAAAGACTAATCAGTGCTGTCAGGAGGTGGGAAATGGGTGTTTGTAGGGGAAAACACCAAACTTCGAATCCTGTGTCTCATTGAAGGGAGAGACCGCTTTGGAGCTAAAAGAAGCACAAAGTAGGACGGTGCAAGCAAAGGCTGAAGTATCATGTACGCGGAGTGGGGCTGACGGAAGGACCGCGCCAGCCTGTAGTAAGTCACACTGTGAAGCCAGAAAAAGGAGCTGTTGTATCAGGTGAGAGGGAGTAAGCCCCATAGCGAAGGCCTGCTGCCATGACCCCGGGCAGAAAGACGCGTAATGCGGAGACAACTGCGTGGCAGTCAGAACGGCGCGGAAAACGGCTGCAGCCCAGCGGGCAGAAGTCCCCTGCGGAAGGGGGCAGGAGCCGTGGGGCACCGCTGGGGCTGCCAGCAGGGCAAGAGAGGGGGCGAGCGGCCCCGCC
>NW_008239054.1:6524282-6573409 GCF_000691975.1 Corvus brachyrhynchos | reverse complement strand
TCGCCCTCCGAACCGCGGTCCCCGGACCGAGGGAGGGCGCCCGGGAGCGCCGGGGAGCTCCAGGGGAATCAGCGCGGGAGAGAGGGCTGGCGCCATGTTGAAGGCCGCGGTCGGTCGTTGCCGGTGGATCCCGGAGCTGTCCTGAGGGGATCCGAGTGGTCACCTGTTCCCGTCCCTGGGGGTGGGTGACAAGGGGCTGCCGAGTGTAGAGTTGGCTAAGTGTTATGCATTAGGGGCATTAGGAATTATCTTTTCGTAGTAGGAATGTGGCGTTTGAAGCAGTGCACTCTACTTCTTGGTTAAGCCAGTGCAAAATTGGAGATAATGTGAACGCGAAACATTGCTCCCCTCTGTAACACCAGGTATACGTACGTAGCCTTACTTAATTTTCCATGGGTTTTTGGTTTTGTTTTTTTCGTATATACGTGTCTTACCTACTTGTTGAAAACTCACATCTGATGTAAAGCGTACTGAAGCGAACAGAAACAGTTAATTTCACTTGGCTTTCCCATGTTTTCTTAGGTGGCTTGCTGGAGGATGTGGAAAATCATTGCTGAGGGTTTTTAATGACAAAACTGGGTTATTTTCTGGGTCAGTGATACTGTGCTTTGCACGACCCACTGCTGGGCTGTGGGAGGTTCCCGTGTTGCTAATACTGGAGTTGGTGCTTGTCTTTATTCCTATAAGCACACCTTGGGCTCATAGGTGTGTTTTGCAGGGTTGGAGGGCATTGCTGTTCTATAATAACTGAATGCTTAATTGAGAGAAGAAATGTTTTTTTTTGTTTTGGTCTCTTTTTTAAAATTTCATAGCATTAAAATACTTGGAAGAAAAGACTCTGTTTCAAAGTCAACATTTCTCTTTTCAACTAATGGCCATAGAAAGTTCCCAAAGAATGAGTCATACAGCTGGTTTCCCAGTAAGAACAAGGAAGACAAGGTTCAACAATTTTGTTATTTTATGAAGGTTTAAAAAAAAAAAGAAAATAAGTTGCAGAAACAGTCTTAGATTTTTTTTTTTCCTCCTTAATGAAAACCATATGCTCATTCCCTAAAAACAATAACGTCAGATGACTATAACTCTCTCACTGATTTCAAGAATCACTGGCTGACATTTGCAAAGTACTGTATGTATTGTTGAAATCTGTGGAGAAAGCATAAAGTAGAAGAGCATGTTCCTCTTTTCTTTTTAATGGATAACTAGAAAGGAAATACAGTGTTTGATCAAAGGTAGGCTTCAGACTTACATAGATGTTTAATTTTCTGGCTGCGATTAGCCCTATTGAAATTGGACAGGAGGTAGCATATATGCATAAAATTAACCATGTGCAGGGGTTGCAGGCTCTACTGAGGTGATGCAGTGAGGGCTACCAGGGTAGGCCTAGGGAGTAGACAGACCCCAGAGGCTTCCTCCTGCAACTGTGTAGTTTCTGGAAGGAAACTAGGGACTCTGGGGCTCATGTTTGCTCTAAGTGGTTAGTAGCATTCTTTGGGGTTTCTTTGACTAACGTTTGCTTTGCTGTAGTGTACAAAGGCTGCTTTCAGTGTCAAAGTTGGGTTGTGCTAAGCGCAGTGTGCCCAAGCGTATAGTAGTGCATGATGCCCGCAGCGAGAGCACGAGGCACACGTCTTGACAAGCTATTACATTTATCAAAATGTGGGGTTCTTCAGCTGGGAACAGTAAAGGGTTTCCATTTTCTCACAGATAACTGGTTTGCACGATTGTCTTTTGCTTACTGACAAACTACCAGCGCCTCTGATAGTCAAGAGATACCAAAACTGGGTTGCTGGTAAAACTGGTGTCAGAGTTCAGTACTCTGACCAAGTTCTCGTAGATATTCCACACAAGGAGGGTTTAGTGCCGAGTTTCCTTATTGGAAGGTATTTGATGTTACACAGGGTTTTAATTTGGCCTAGTAATGCAGCAGTCTCCCAAAATGATAGCACAAGCCTGACATAGCAACTGCAACAAAGTCGAATCACAAGATACCATGGCACACCCATTGCCAGTTGCTGTATGCTCGTCATCACAGTGCTGGGTGTTGGAAGGAATGGGTAAAAAACCACAAGACTGTCAAGGAGAATTGTAAATCACTCAACTGACCTTGTAGCCAGGAATAATTCTTGATAAGCCTGTGTGAACTGCAGGCCAGTGATTCTTTAGCATGAACTGGTAATGATGCATGCTTCTCCACTTGTGTGTCTCTGCCTGTGTGTTTCTTTGGGCATCCCCAGGTTCATGAGGTAACAGATAAATTGACTCTTTGCATTCTAGCCGAGTGAGTTTGTGGTTGTTCTGTCTGCCTGCTTGTGTCAGCTTACACACTGGGTATCCCCAGTTATCAGGAAGGAATATGTGGCTGTAAGCCAACTGAAGCACCTTGGTTTCTTGAAAGTAATTCTTCTGGTTGCTCAGTTTTGGTGCTTGGTGTTGGGCTGAACTGTGTAGACACTTCCCCCGTGCTGGTCTGTCTGACTGAGGAGCAGAATGCTTTCTATTGATTGTTTTAGGGGAGGCCGTTCATGTGGCCAATTGTCGCACTCTGCTGGTAGAGCCATTTCTCTTAAAGATTGCCTCTGGTCCCCTTGGTGTTGAGGGAAGTTCAGCTAACTTTACAAAAGTGGTGGCCACTCACCATGTTCTCTGAGCTTCATGGGCACGTGTCTGTATTCATGGAGTCTTCTTCCATTGTGGGAGTACATTGGTGGTTCACAACTAGAAAACAAGGGATAATGCAAATAAAAGACTGACTATCCAGTTCATAAAATGGTCTTTTTTTCCCCTTAGTTAGCACTGACTCTTTGCAGTTTTTATTTCTGTTCAGTAGTAATGAGGGTACTTAATTAAGATCCCTGGAAACAAGCTGGCTTTGATCCTTCAACGTGATACAGCTCTGGAAATAAGAGGATGTAAGTGACTCTCTGTTTCCTGGAAGTTATGAGTTGGTGCCATGAAGCAGAAAATGCGGTGGGCATTTTAATGCTTTGGTCAGACCATCCTCTGCAATAGGTGCCTGCTTTATGAGCATGGTCACTGGTACATGTGGAATGGTTTAATTTACAGTCCTCAGCTGATGATTGCTCTCCTCCAGCAAGGTGCCATTGTCACATTCAGTGATGTGTGTATGATCCCTCATAGTGTATATATTACTCAATACACCAATTTGGTAACAAAGTTTTCTGGGTTCAGGGTATGTTGGTTTTTGCAATCCAAGGTGTTAAATCTCCTCTACTCTCTTTCTCCCAAGGTTTGGACATCTAAGCGTGGCCCACATCTTGCTGGAGAATGGTGCTGATCTCAATGCACAGAACAAGTTAGGAGCCAGTGTCCTCACAATGGCCTCCAGAGGTGGCCACGTCAGCATGGTGAAATTGTTGCTGGAATCCGGAGCTTTTGTGGACAATTATGACCATTTTAGCACAAATGTACTTCACAGCAGCAGAGACGACCTTCCTGATATCACTCCACTGATGGCAGCTGCTCAGCATGGACATGAGGCAGTGGTACATCTGCTATTGGACTGGGGAGCTGATTGTAACTACACTGTAAAGACAATGGGCTGGAGTCCTTTAATGCTGGCAGCCGTTAGTGGAAAGGTGAGCTTGGCACAGCAGCTCGTGGAGAAAGGTGCCAATCCTGATCACTTGAATGTACTACATAAAACACCTTTTGACATCTCTGTTGGCTTCAAACACAAAGACATGAAGGACTATTTGGAATCTCTCACAACGATCAGACCTCAGGCAGGTATGGAATGTTGCAGTTCTGATTGTGTATTTAGAAATTGAGGAGCTTATTTTGTATGTACATGATGTTCTTTGTAATTTGCAGCTGGATTTTAAAAATGTTGGAGTAAGTACACCTACTTCAGCTGAGGTACAAGTGCCCAACTTCGGCAGATTTTTTCCATGTTAGCAGGATAAGATTCCTGTCTTTATGTGGCTGTTTTGGGGACACTTTTCAAGAAATTTATGCAAACCAGCAGTGGGAAGTACTTAACAAGAGGGTTTGGAAGAGCTGCATCTGAATTTTCCAGCTTTGGACTGCTTACTATAAAATATAAGCATGTGGCTAGCTCTAGAAAGATCCTTTTGCAGGTGCTACCACCCATCCAGCCATGGTGGCAGAAAGTCTGCACGGTAGGATAGTCCACTTTAGACTCTATGCCACTTGTGATACCCATATAGACTTCCTTAAATCTTACCTATTTATGTCTGTATTGTACTGCCATGTGGACATGTCCACAATCCCTGAACTTGTTGTCTATATTTGGTGTCATTTCTGCAGGTCAAGCTTCCCTTGTACTTGAAGATGTAAGAACAAAAATCAGGCATCTGTTTCTGCTGTAGAGAAGGTGTTAACTCAGATATTGACTTACAGGTTAAGTTGGAACTCCTGAGCTTTCATACAGCCACGCTGCCAGGCAGAGCCGATTCACTGTAGATGTTTGCCCATGACCAGTCTCTTGAGGACAGACATAAGTTAGTTACAGTAGACAGAACCAGAGATCCGTGGAATTCACTAGTGCCCACGTGTTTACATGTACAGGATGTACGTGCAGGCTGAGTTGGCCTCATGAGTCTTCAAAACCTTCTGTGGTCATACGACTTAAAGTATTGAAGGACTCTGTTTAAGTGAGGATACTGGACTTGCTTTAAAGCAGATTAATGTTTGTCACCTGTGCTGAGGGGGAATTTCCGTCAGCAGGAGGGTAGTAACTCATTTGGGCAGGGAGGGGAGTAAAAATGTTTCTCTTCCACACAAATTTTTGCATTGGTTTTTGACCATAGTTCAGCCTTCTCCTAGTGCTGGAGTCTTGAATATCCTGTAAAGAAGAAAGATCATTTCTGTCATATGGAGACAGGAAAAAAAAGAACTTTTCTTCTGATCCATTGCCATAGATAGGGCAGACTGCCTCCCAGGAGAAAGCAGCTACTCTTCTCAGGGCTGTTCTCAGTAGCAGATTCAGAACTGCCTGGAATGGCTTGGGTGTTGCCTGCCTTCTGTCCCTGTCCTTACTTAGGTTTTCCCAGATGGCAATCTTTCCTTCTGGCATCTTCTCATGGTCTCCTGCTCCCTGAAGCTGCCTCTCTTCCAGGGTTTTCACATGGCAAGTATGGAGCCTGGTCCTTTCCTAAACTAGTCTTTTGAAATCTGTTTTCCAGTGGTGACCTCATACACACAGTTCCTTCTGTAAGAGCAGTTTCTGAATCAGGAGAAAATGTAGGACCCATCACTCTCTTTCCTGGTCTTAAAATAAGAGTTTCTTGGAGTATTTTGGGCTTTTCAGCAATTGGTTTTGTTCAGCATATTAAGATGACTTCCTTTGGAGTCAAGCTGTGAACATGAACCTTTTCTGTATTTCATAAAAATGACAGAATTGGGCTCACGAAATCTCTCAGTGTCTCCTTGTTTTCCATAAAATCTTGTTACCCCATTGATTCTGTAGTGTCCATAATAATTTGGAAGATAGAGGACGATACATTTTTCTGGCCTCAGTGGAAGGTGAAAAATACATCACTATTTTTTCTCATCTTATATAGTGTCAGAAGTTTCAAAGCACTGTTAAGCCACATCAAAAAAAGATTATTCAGTCAAAATATTACCATCTGTAATAATTACAGTTCTTACTATGGATGGTTATCTGGGAGCTGAAGGATATTAATTCACAAGTAGCAAGCTGTAGTTAAATTGACACTATTATTTTTGTGACCTTTGCAAATTAACCTGGAAATACTCGAGAGGAAATAAAACTGGAGCAGCTTGTAAAACTCCTTTAGTGTCACCTTTCAAAATGATCCCATGCTATTTGAGTGTTCACTGTTATACTGAGGGTTTTACCAGACCACAGAATCTGTACTGTGGTTCTTTAGTGGGTATTTAGACTTCCAGGCAGGAAACAAAAGAGTTTCCAAGTACAATTTCCTGATGGAGAATGGAAATTGAAAAGCCTGTGCTGGTGCCTTATTGTAGTTTCTAGCTTTGCACAGAGAACCATACAGGTGAGTCATTCTTCCCAAAGGTAATAAAGAAGTTGTCAATACTTTCTTTGTTCTTACTAAATATATATCTAAACATATGTTTTATAGTACTTTAAGTTTTTAATAGTTTTTCCTATACAAATTTTACTAGAAATTATTGGGCTTTTTTTTGATTGCTAGTAGAAATGTTTGTATTTCTTTCAGATACAGAAAAGAGTCAACCTGATGTCTTTCATGCTTTGAAACTGGGTAAGTACTGCTATGGCAGCTGGTGAGGGGTCAGTAGCTCTGACCGAGGAAGCTGTGACCGGTCCGGAGAGATGGTCCCAAAAGGAGTCGCCTTCCCGAGGCCCGGTGTCTTCCCTCAGCTGCCAGCTGGAGGGCCCGTGCAGAAGCTGTCAGCTCTTTAGTGATATCAGCTTGTGATTCCAGCTCAGCTCTTCAGGGCAGCCCCCAGGCCAGACCAGGGAGAGAGACGAGAGGCCCGGATAGCTGTTCCGCACGGAAGGAGCTTTATTGTTGGGCAGGGGCAGGGAGCTAGCTTTATAGGGATACAGGGGGTGGGTGTCAGAGGGTAAAGGCCAGTGGGCTACAAAGGATCGGCATAGGGTCTCCCAGAGGATTCTGGGTCTGTCTTCTTCTCGCCGTGACTGAAAGTAGCTGCTTTCCCAGAGGGGGTCCTGCTGGGAGATTGAGCAATCTCCTTATCTCAGCAGATGTCCCTCCAGGGCAGTGGCTGGGCATACCCCACATACTGCCATGATTCTTCTACCCTATCTAGTTTTTCTAACTTCAGAGCATGTCTGTTTGCTAGCATGGGAAACACGATTTTTCTGTTCCCACTCTTCACATGTGATCTACCAAAATGTCTTCCTGGGAAAGCCTCAGGTCTGTTAGATTTTTGGAGTGATCATGTGCCCTTCTTGTATCCCTCAGATTTTTGAGATTACCAAATGTTAATGCTGGGTCAGAAGAAGTATCATGGGAGGGGCCAAATGAATACTGGTCAGCACACTGGGTTTGGACTTCTTTACTTGGCTATGGATGGCAGCACTGTTAAAAAAGTAACTCCCTAGGTTAAGAAGTGTCCAGGATTCAAAGTAAATTCTGGAGTCTCTGTAGGTTCCAGGGTTTCTGTTTAACAAAGTCTGTGCTCTCGGTCTGTGTTAAAAAAGCCACCTGCTGTCTTTTACCAAATTGGAAGATACAAAAAGTAGTTCTGTGCTTTTCTGTCGTTCCTGATCCAAGAAATTAGCTGAGTGGCGTTGGTGGGTGTGAGTTTCAGTGAGTGCATTCAAGTGCCTGCAGGGTTTGTCTGGAATTCTGGCTGACTTTCCAGCTGCCATGAAGCAGTTTACCATCTGAAGGTTTTTTTTAAAGGTGAGAATTTTTCCCTTTGCATAGCAGTTGATGATTTGCTTGTTCTTGTCCATGTTCCTGTGATGGTACACACAGAGATCTTTTTTTCTTTTATCTTCTTCCCTGCTTTTGCCTACCATAGGACATCAAAAAAAATACAGGAGGTGGGTGAGTTTAAGCCCTCTGTTTGAGGTAATCCTGACTACTTCGTATATTTTTTAAAATCAGTCCTACTTGAAGATTTAGAAAAAAACCCACAACTTTGTTCAAATAATATTCAGTAACACATTTCATACTGCTTCTCCTAATCTAGACAAGAACTCAAGTGACTTCCAGCTCTTTGATGTGGAAAGGTGAAAATTAGATTAACTTTTAAAGAGCTGGAAAGATGACTAATGATGATTTACTCTTGAGCAAGGAGTAGGGAAGTTTTGTATTGGAGGTGTAGTTCAAATACTGGAGGCAGAAGAAAAAGTCATTCTGAATATAAGAAAGTTGAGCACTGAAGTAGACCGACTCCTTGGGAGGTTGTGGAATTCCATCAGTAAAGGTTTTTAGAATCAATGAACTATCTTTGTAAGAGGAACTTGTGGGTCAGTGTGAGACAGGGCGTTGTTCTACCTGCTTAAGGCAAGGGATGGCCTCTACCACCTCTTAGAGTGCCTTTGTACCCACCTACTTTGATTCTAAAATTGTTGATTCTGTGATTTCAGCCTGTTGAAATGGAACAGGGATCTTTGAAGGACAAATCATGGTGCCTCAGCATCATCAATATTCCTTGCACGACATCATCTTACGGCAATTTAATAGAAATATTTCCTATTTGTGTCTTCACAGGCAGGATGCACTGCAGTTCATAGAGCCTTCCTTAGTCATTCATTTCAGAAAATAATTCTTGTAATGGGATTGCACCTTAAGTGTATAGGTAGAGAAAATGAGGAAAATAACCCTAACCCTAATGCAATTTTATGTAGGCTGGAAAGATGTACTAATTAACTAAAAGAGGAAATATCAATACAGGTACTTAACTTTAGTGTTATGGTTGCTCTAGTACTTTATTTTTTTCTGTTTTAGTTCCACTAAATGCAGACCAGCATCAGCAAATCAAAATACACAGTAATTCAGTGGCTAAGCAGTTCTCTGTTGCTCATTTATGTTATGTTTTATTACTGTTTTGCAGGAGACTTTCAGCTGGTTAAAGAGATTGTTGATGAAGATCCAAGTCAGGTTAATATTACCAATGCTGACGGTGCATCTCCTTTAATGATTGTGGCTGTAACTGGACAGCTGCCCCTTGTTCAGCTCCTTGTTGAGAAAAAGGCTGATATTGATAAGCAAGATAATGTTCATGGCTGGACAGCTCTAATGCAGGCCACGTACCATGGGTAAGATATGTGCTCTCTTTGTATCTAGCAGTAAAGCAGTTCAATTTTTCTTACACCCCAATAGAAAAACCCCTTTTCGATACTGACTCTAGAAGCAGAGAGGTCTTACAAGAAACTAAGAGACTTGTGACCTCAGTTTTTCGTGACTCTTGCACTGGCCTCAGATTTTTGGAGCAGATGTGAATCACATTTTGATCACCACAGTGTAAGAAAGACATTAAACTATTAATTAGAGAATGTCCAAAGGAGGGCAACAAAGATGGTGGAGGCCCTTGAGGGGAAGCTATGTGAGGAGTGGCTGAGGTCACTTGGCCTGTTCAGCCTGGTGGAGACTGAGGGGAGACCTCATTGCAGTCTACAACTTTCTCATAAGGTGAAGAGGAGGGGTAGGCACTGATCTCTTCTCTATGGTGACCAGTGACAGGACCCGAGGGAATGGCCTGAAGCTGTATCTGTGGAGGTTTAGGTTGGATATTAGAAAAAGGTTCTTCACCCAGCAGGTGTTTGGGCCCTGGAACAGGCTCCCCAGGGAAGTGGTCACAGCACCAAGCCTGACGGAGTTCAAGGAGTGTTGGAACAAAGCACTCAGGGACATACTGTGACTCTTGGGGAAGGTGCTGTGCAGGGCCAGGAGTTGGATTCAATGATCCTTGTGGATCCCTTCTAATTCAGCTTATTCTGTGATTCTGGGATGTTTGGACTTTAGAATGAGTGGAGCATTTGGGAACCTGAAGCAAGCTCAATAAATACTGGGAACATAGTGCAACAGGCAGTCCCCAGGAGCCTTGGTGCAGATTTCATCTTCCATGCTTTGATGTTTTTCAGTATAGCGAGAGATACTATCACCCCTCCTATCAGAGTTGTAAGCCTACATGAAGTTATGAAACTTCAAGACAATCACCCTTCCATGTGCCCTATTTTCCAGTCTTAAAACCATTCCTGTGTTCTTCTATTCAGCCTTTAGTTTTCATGGAGTTTTTGGAAATGCAACCGAAATAATTGTCATTTTCTGTAAAGCTCCTTCATAAATGTAAGTAGATGCTTAGGAGTCAGACCCCAGAAACTGGCCTGGCTGGTACTTCACATGTGATATCTGTCGTATACTTAACCCTGTCTGAATACAGGATATTCAGTTTAGGAAGGTGAACTTTTCTCCGTTGTTGTAGATGAGGCCTCAGCAAGGTGAAGGTTCACTTCACTGCCTGGTAATGCAGTCATTGTATAAATGCAGGTATTCTGCTCCAGCTTTCATTTTTAGTCAGCAGATCTCATTGGACTGTGCAAGTGCAACAAAGAGGAAAAATAGGAGGTCAAGTTGTCATTGCCTTGTGAAACTTTGCTGAAGTAGTTCTTGGGACCTTTATTGGTGGTAGTAGTGACAGACATTCCACAGAAGTGCGCAAAGATCAGTTTTTCTGGTGCAGCTGTTTCACTTAGCTGCAGTCACCCAGCACCAGCTGGAATAGAAGCAGCCAGCACAAAGTGGTGTGCAGGGCTGCTGGCATGTCCCCTTGCTGGTACTCAGGTACTTCTCTTGTCTGTGGAAGCACACACAAAGCTGAGTCCTGCATCTGTTCAGTTTAATGGAGGACTGGGGTATGAAAATTCCCTTCCCTAATATATCAGTCAGTCTTCACAGTATGAAACTTGGTTAATTAATTTTGTTAATATGCTTAATGTTTGAGGTAGTGGAATTTTAGGGGTCTTTGGTATTGTTCATGCTTAAGTAAAGCTAACTAAAGGACACCAGCTGAGTGAAAAGACCAGGAGGACATCCCAGCCCTGGAAATAAGGGCGTGATCTCTTGGAAACAAAACTATCCATGAAGGATAAAAGATACCCTAGTCATGCAAGATAATGCCAGCGTCGCAGCCATCTATGAAACCCTCTCAGTGTTGTCTGGTGTCATAGGTAAGTAATGACAGCAGGACTGACTCCAGGGAGATCTGGATCAATAGATGAGCAGCAAGAATGCTGCAGAAGTACAGTTGCTGTGCTAAGTTTTACTGTGATGAGCAACCGTAGTACCAGTGTTAGTAATACACTTGAAGTGTACAAGAGCCCTGTGTGTAAAGCCACATTCAGAGTGCCCCAATGTGGCTGGAACACCTCATGTGCATAAATAAATACTTACCCTTGTAACTCTATACTTTGCATCTGAGCCTTTTTCTTATCATGGAGAGTTGCAAATTTTCATAAAATCTGTAAATCTTTAGCCTCCACAGAGCCTCAGCTAACCCTTCCTCAGGACCACCGATAGTGTAAAGGGTCTTGGGCTTGAAGGAGGGAGCACACAAGATCTCTGTGAGCCAGAGGCACTAAAAATTGTGTCTCTATGTGTCTTCAAGGTATAGTACTGGAAAATAGGATGGAGGGACGATAGTTTTAAAGAAGAGAAAATAGGAAGTATGCAGAGGAGCTGTGGTGATGATAAGCAGAATTTTTTTAAAAGAGAGGAGTAACAATCCTCCTCCATTTTAGGCTGATTTTGTGTGGAGTAAATTCAGGAATGAAAATGTCATCTGTATGATAAGAAGTGGTGCTCTGAAGTGGAGATGTTGAGATCCATTTGTCAGCTTCATTATCAGAATTCGTAGTTACCTGTGGGTGCTTGAGAATGTTTTTCCTCTGTGTTGCTGATGCATGTCAGAGTTTGTTTTTATACAAGACCAGTTGCTGCTCGAGAGTTTTGTATTTAATATATGTTCCCTAGCTTTGTTGTTTGTTCAGTTATTTCATAGGCTGAATCAAGTATTGTTTTTAAATCACAAGGCAAGTCCTGCTTACTTACTCAGGTGTATCAGAGGGGAGGGGGGCTAACTGGAATGGGATGATGAGTGTCTTTTATGCAGCTAGCTTTGAGGAGCTTTTGTTAGAAGGTGTTTGTGTTGGTTGACATTTAATGCTGATTGTTTTTGCATTTTAAATGCCTCAAGGAAGTGATAATGTGCCTTCTCAATTATATAATTTATAGCTGTAATTAAGTGAAGTACTGTTGGAAGTTTATAAATTATCTTCAGTCAATTTGGCGTTTCTGTATGCAATTTCTTAATGTGTGAGTTGTGAGAATGACATTACATTGAAGTATTAGTGATGACATCTGATGACTATTGAACTGACCTTTGTCGTTGCATCTGCTTTACTGCCCTAGGCATTAATGGCTTTCATTGGGAAGGTGTATAGCAACATATTGCAGTCACTTCCACAGGATCAGCTTAAGAAACTGATTATTCAAATTAGGCTTTTAAGGCTGACTTTCTGCATGTTGATTAATGTACTTCGTAGTGAGTAAACAGTGACTGACAAAGGACTTGTGGGAGCTTCTGAAGAGCTTGTGAACAAATTTTACACTAGGTTAGCTGTAGAATGTGTAAAACTGATCTCTAATCGAGGAGCAATGTTACAAAAGGTTGAAAATGGAGTATTGGGGGCTTCTTTCTTCACTTACTTGTCCTTTAACATGATCAATGCCTTTTTTCCTTCCCTTAAAGAAACAAAAATGTTGTAAAGTATTTGTTAAATCAAGGAGCTGATGTTAACCGTCGTGCAAGAAATGGATACACAGCTTTTGACCTGATAATGCTGCTGAATGATCCAGGTATGGTATTTCAAAATACTCTGGAGAAATGTACAACATAAACAAATATACATTCTTTCCAATCTAGAAAATACATTGCAGTTGCTGGGAAGTATCCTCTGCTGTCCAGGCTGGACTGGACCAAGAAAGGACAATGTGTGAAAATGGTGGGGTTTGAGTTAATTGGTTAGATGAATGCATACGTTTATGGAATAACAGATTTTGTGTATTCCTCTTGCCTTTGTTTCTGAAAACTGTGCTGTTTGTGTCACCAGAGCCAGCTGAATGGCATTTGATTGTGGGGGCACTTGTATTCTGTGGTGTCATTAGCACAGAGCTGTGAGCTGGAGCTAGAAATTGCCCCTTGGTAAAGAGCAACAAAGGGACAGGATAAAGAGTGCAGTCAGAACAAAACTAGGGAACTCCTAGCTGAACCTCTCACTAGTTCTGTAAAGGCTGAGAATAAATCACACCTCAGGGTTCAGGTTGTTTGTATGGAAGTGCTGTGGAACAAGGTAGTGTGTTTTGGGGAGGCTTGAATGAAACACATTTAGTTTTTGTTGTAGTTTGTTTAGCATACATTATTTGATATTGTTAACCATCCTTGGTACTTGAATTGATTTATCTGAAACCAAAACCCGTTACTGCTAATGAAGTCTCTGAATTTACACACGTGGTGGTTTTGGTTACTAGCAGATTCTTTTCCTTGTCAAAAGTAGATCACTAATAGTACAGCATTTTAGACAATAAATACAGTGAATTATTTTAGAACTAACTTCTGTGATAGAATAGTTTGTCTTGTTACTTCTTTCTCTCTCGGTCAGTTCTGTCTGCCCTTCTGAAAATTCTCCCTGACTGCTGTACAAAATGCAGATTTACAGAATTTTTTTTTTTCTTCCCTGTCTTCTGTCGTGCTTGTTCTTTTTTTCTTCCTCTTACTTTATATTTCTTAATTCTTTTTTGTCCATCTTTTTTCTTACCACTTCTTTTCAGTCCCTTCATTGTCCAGGCTGAACATCTTCTTTCTCTTTGGGATTTACTTTCGAACTTCTTTTCTGCAACCTATGCTTGAAGAAAGAATATTTATTTTTCTCTACTCTCTTCTGTGTCAGGTGAGAAAAGGGAGCATCACAATATTGTTCTTAACTTGTACAAAGTGCGAGAGGAGGCAGTTCACTTGGTCACATGTGACTGATTCCAACTGAATAGGATGCTTATTTATATTGATAAATACCTTTAGAGAGGTGATAAGACTGCAGCCCACAGTGTGGGGAGAAGGCATGGGAAAATAGGTCAAGAAAGAAAGAAGGTTTGGGGGTTCATCTGCTTTGTGTTTGAGAGATAGATCAGTTGCTACTTATATGGGATTTACAGGGAAAGTGTTGGTGTATTGGTTGTAATTTGGGAAAGCAAAACAGACCAAACATTATCTTAATTTGCTTCCTTTTAGACACAGAGCTTGTAAGGTTATTGGCATCAGCATGCATGGATAAAGACAAGAATAAACCGAACAACAGATCATCTCTGCCTTGTTCCAGAAGTAGGCAATCCTTAAACATCCCAATGTTGCCAGATGACAAGGGAGGCCTAAAGGTAAATATATTCATTCTTGATAAAAACTCATTAATTCCTGTAATGTGTAAGCAGAGAAAGTAATGGGTAAGAAGTATTTTGGATCTAATATGTAACTGGGTTTGTTGTCTGAATTCCTTGTTGATGGTGCATTCTGGTTTGTGGAGCATAGCATGTGTCCAACTTCCTTTTTGTCAGATGTCAAGGCAATGGGAAGAGTTGGCATTGAATCATTTCAGTGCCTAGAAATAGATCTCATGATTAAGCGGAAGGTACCATGTTCATAAGTTTGGAACTCAATTTCCATTATCATCTTGCTTTTAAATTTGGACAGAGGGTAGGCTCCTTTATAGCCATAAATGGAAACAGGCTATTGGCACTGAAAATTAAAAAGATCATAGTAGAGATTTTAATATGAAGAGTAGTGGAGGAGCGTGCACTTGAGACTTACATGTCCTCTGGCATGCTGTATCCTTAACTCAAAACTGGTGGTGGTCCAGTGGGAAACAACATGGAGTTAGAACAAGAGTATGCCACTTAAAGATACTGCATCTTACCCTGTCTGTTTGCAAAAGAGTAGGAAAAAGAGTTTTGTTGTCGTTGCTGTTCTTGTTGCCTATTTCCAGGCATCAGTTTATTTAGGTGAAGAATCTTTAATTATGGTGTACCTCAGAATTTCCTGGAGTCCTTGTTGTCGTCCTTTATGTATAAATATTACTAGGATCTTGAAAACACGCATGTTAATTTCCAGGCTATTTTTGACATGAATTTTAAAGACCATTTAAAGTTCTGCCCAAATCTGTTTTTGCAGTTTTAACTATGAAGGAACATGTGGTTGTTTTTATATGATTATGCTATTATTCAATATGATACAACTTATCAATTTAGATGGACCTATTTTATTTAGATGGGAAATTTTCAGATTAGCTTTTGGCTTTATGGAATACAGATCAACAGTGGACTGGATTGCAGTTTTATGACACAAAGGCTTGAATTAGGGTCATAAAAGATTGTGAGATGAAATAAAAAAGATTTTTCATTGATAAGGATATACGCATGAGTGTTGACACAAATTTAATATTCTGGATTGTATGAGTATTTAGTCTCAGAACTACAAAATATTACAGGACTTACTAGTCATAATCAAGTACTTATTCAGCAGAAATTGTGTTCTGTATAGTTCTAAAATAAATATAATCTGGAAGCCAATATAGTCCATTCTTCCATCACTGCTTAATGCTCTATTAATCAGCTTGTCTGACCATGAGTATGTTGCATATCTTACTCTTCATACAAAAGCTCAAAGAGGGTAAAAATTACACTTTCAGATTTTCTGGGTGGAGGGCAATGTCATAACAGTTATGTCTCTTTGGGCCAGCATGTGGAGAAAGGGCTGGAGGGAAGAACCTCTCCTGGGTTTTGTAGCAGCAGTGTTTCCAT
Organism: Corvus brachyrhynchos; assembly: GCF_000691975.1. NCBI lineage: Eukaryota > Metazoa > Chordata > Aves > Passeriformes > Corvidae > Corvus > Corvus brachyrhynchos. The sequence continues at coordinate 6,558,095 of NW_008239054.1, read as the reverse complement.
GTGGACAACTGCTCTGTGGTGAGCTGGAACTGTAAACAAAAGATACTGGCGACTCTGCCAGTACAGCATTTTTCTGTCTAGATCAGTGCAAGTGTCTGAATGTGGGGTCTGCAGGATCATGGGAATGTGAAAGCGAGAGGGAATTAATGAGCCTAACTTGCCTTTATGCGTGGAGACTGAATAAACATGCCAGGAACGTCTTTGACAGACATTTGGTTCACCGCTTCTTTCACCTCATCCCATGGTCTCCATCAGCACCCAATTCCACTACTTGTTGTTTTTTGGGGTCAGAATTTTTTTCCTCCTGATTTAACCTCTATCTCTTATGTTGTCCATTAAGTTGATTGATTCTTGTCCAGTGGTCACCTTCATTTTTATAAGAACTGTATAAATACTTAGAGAACTAAAATATTCAGTCTTATTTTTTCTAGTCTAAACAAAATTGATCAGTGCAAATTTCCTTGCTTGTAGGTTTTGTTTCCTAAACTTTTTACAATTTCTAGTTTATATGTTATCTGTCAAGATGAGGGTTCTAACATGAGTGATGAGATTCTAACTATGGTCTCAGTATCACATAGTAGCATACAGAAACTATGTCATGGATGTGTTTCCTGTTATCAGTGAAATTCACTTTTTTTGCAGCTGCAGCAGTAATGCTGTACATCTATACTTAGTTTCTGCTATGTTGTGACTGAATTTTTTTTCTTTTGTGCACCTGCTTTGCTACTTACTTCCTTTCCTATATTAGTACTCCTGATTTCTTCTTCTTGCATGCCAGCTTGACCTCTACTGAATAATGTCAATTTGGCAGTGTTTAAATTCAGAGTGTTAAAGGTGCTTAGAACTTAAAACTGTCTAGATGGATGTCTTCCGTAGACTGTGTAAAACATGTGGTTTCATTGTTGCAGTTGTTAGTGAACATTTCCAAACCTACTGCACAAAGTATGTTCTCCCAATTTGAGTTCAAATCATTCGCAATTTGTCTCATTTTTTGGCTGTGATCTTTTCCCTTTATTAATTTTACTTGAATCATATTTTTCTCAATTGTTTGATGAATGCTACATGAAATAGCAATAAAAGCTTTATTAAAGTCAAGCTGCATTACAGATTTTCCTCCTTTATGCTCACCTGACTGGTTACTCTGTCAAAAAGAGATTCATTTGGTAGAATTTATTTTCAACAAGTCTATGCCGGCTGTGTCTTACAAGCTGTGATGACATATGAAGTTTTTTCAGTTATGCCTTGTCATGTTAAGCATTTTGATCAGTAAATTTTCAGATTTTCCTTTTTCAGTGATTGTATATTTGCCTTTTGGCTGCTGTCTATAACTTCTTCTATACTCTTTAACTTTTACTAAAGATAATCAATATTTGTTCAGAGGTCATGTTGCCTATAATTAATCTGGGGTAATTTTAATCAATATTATCTGGTTTTAATTTGTATAAGCTCACTTAAATACTCTTACTCTGTTAAGCAAATGCACATATATTCTTGCCTTCCTCCTGTTAATGGTATTCATACTAAAATACCTGATCACAGGTAGGCTGCTTTTAAAGTTTAAAAAAAGTAAGCACTTTTCAGTCTCACCTCTCTGATCACTTTTGTCCTTAACTAGTAGACTTTTTATTTTGTGATGTGTTTCTTTTATTTTTAATTTATGCACAATATGGACCCTTGTTCCTTTACCTGCTGATAATGTAGTGGATATTCATGATCTCATTCTTCACCTCTATCAAACAAGAACCATTAACTGCTTTGTTTTTCACCATTTCATGGCCTCTGTGTGAGTCAACACACATGGGTAACCAAGGCAACTACCAAGCCACAGCTAAAATGCAAGGAGTAGATTTGTTACCTCAACAACAAGGCTGGGTGCCAGAGACACACAGGGACCCAGGCTCCAGTAGGCTTAGCTCATCCTGTAAGAAAAGGCTTCCTGAATGTCTGTGAGAGTGTGTTACCTCTACACAGAAATTCTACTTCTCCAAACAGGCAGAGGGTGAACAACAGTAGGCATAATAAATGGAGTTTTCCACACCTACATTTTTAGCATTCCCAGCTGAAAGGTCACTTTGAGCAGAAACCCTTCCCTCCTCCTCTTTGATTTTAACTCTTTCTTCCCAACAGCCTCAAAACCAAAGTTGTTCCTTTTCCATATGCAAATATTTTATTTCCTCTTTTTTCTTTCTGCCTGTTCTTCTTCAGCAAGTTACACTCTCAATGTCAGTATTAGAGCAGTGTGAATTATCACATTCAATTTCTATTTTAGGTTAAAATTGTTAGAGGGCAGAGATTTCCAGTTATCCCCCTTACTCTTTAATTCCTAAGGTTGTTAAAAATGTCTATGGTATTTCTGAAATGGCAACACCATTCTTCTAGTTCTTTGATACTGTTGCCTTCTCCCACTGCTACTAGATTTCACCCTTTTGATAGACCTTATTTTTAACCAGAAATGCATTTTTGTTACTTGACTGCTTCAGTCTATTTAAAGCCCTTTATTACAGCTTCTGTACATGTGTGATGTGGTAGGGGTATATGGAGAGGCTGCAACCTCCTGCAACAGCAAATTAAAAACTCCAGAGATCAGATCTTCATACTGTGAACACCAGAAGACAAGATAAAACCTCTCCAGTGTCATTACTTTCTTCCCAGAGAGCAGTAGTTTTTTGTCTGGTAACACAGTGGCTGTACTTACTCCATTGCGATGTAGTTTGTGGTGTGAGCGTGTATTAAGGAAGCAGAAGCACTGTGAGGAGTAGTAAGAGAGATGATGGGCAGTTAGAAGTGATCTTTCTTACAGAAGCAAGGTGGCTTCAGTGACCAAAACCAAGAAGTGCAAGCACTGTCTTTTGTGAGCTCATTGTCCTCTGTGTTAAAACTAGATGAACTTCAGTTCCTTTTGGAAGGTGAATAAATGCTGAGCTGTGGGTTTTATTGCTTTCCCAGAACTATTTGTCTCTTATGCCTTTTTTTCATCAGATCCTTGTTGCTGAAAGTAATGTAAATCTTTATTAGTTGTGATGCCAAAGAGATACAGAAGTGTGAGAACTCTATACATTACTAATGCTCTGTGCAGATTTGAAATGGTTTTAATGGGCTTCTGCTACAATGCAGAGAATAAGTTTACAGTTTATATTACTTCTACCATAAGACAGTTGCTAAGACATTTATCAGTGAGTAGTTGAAAAATATTTAATGCCAAGAAGGGAGCAAAATATGTATTGAGAGAAGGGATTGTTACTTGGATTTGCTATCACCTAAAGCTGCCTTGATGAAGTGTTGTCACTTTACCATGACTTTTATAAAAAAGTGTTCCAGAAAGGGAAGGAGAACTTTACTAAGAAATAATCAGAAGGTACTTAAAATCTGATTTACCTAGAAGCCACATAATTTTTAGTGCAAATGGCATAGGTTTAGTATAGTCTAGAGAAATGTCTTAAAAAAGACTTGAAGCAACTTGCACTGTCTGCCTGCAAAAATGTGCAAGTCTGTGAATATTTGAATGAATTGTATTTTGAGCAAAGGAGTCCTTTTGTGTAACAGTTTCCACATGTGTGATATCTGTATGGATGGAGGTTATAGCTACATAGTCCTAAGGTTTGTGTTGTTTTCACAGCTGCTATTTCCTTACCTTGCTCTTTTTCAGTTTATAGTCTTTCCAGTCTGGTTTAAATTATCTGTGTAGCAGCACTGTATGGATTGTGGATCTTTAGTTTGACAGGAATACTATCAGAACTCTTCCAGTTCGCCACTGATTTTGAAAATCTTGAGGAGAAGCTTTGATGCAGATCAGATAAGCTCGTATGCACACCTGTAAAAAGCAGAAAATAGAGAGGCCACTCATTGATTCCAGAGAGTGTAAGAACTGATGGTGAAATTGGAAGTTAGTGGGAAAATTAAATATTTGCTATGTAGCTGCAAAAATTCCCTATTCAAATTGCCCTAATACTTCTATCTACTTTGGCCTTCCAGATACTGTGGAAAAACATTTTAAAATATTTGCCAGGTGAAAAATAAGGGAAGAGATTAATATAACACATACAAATCATGGCGAAGGATTCTGTTGGTAACTGCAAACCACTTTAACATTGCTTTTTAGTTTATTTCAAAAATTCCTTGATAGAATTATCGCTGCTGGAAGGATTACTTAATTACACATTTTGTTTCCTCATTTTTTTCTTTTAGTTGGAACTGAATTGTTTTGTCTTCTTATCAATCTAGTCCTGGTGGAGCAGGATGTCCAATCGATTCCGCAAGCTGAAGTTGACTCAGACATTGCGCCATGGATTTCCTTCCAATCAGTTTGCGCCTTTTCCGGATGAGCCCGAACCATCATTAAATTCCACTATAAAAGGAGCCTCACAGAGTGATACGGACACCTCTGGAAACCTTGATGCTGCTACAGCTTGGAACACAAATAACAAAGCTGGTGGTGAGCTCTTGTGGGGTACTCAAGATGATACTATTTCTGATTCCTTGGTTTAGTTCTGCTTTAGCTTAGTATAAGTGAAAGAACACATAATGTATTTGTAGTCTGTAGAAGGAAAGATGTTTATACTCACTGTTGATCATGCTGAGTGCAGCATCATTTAAGCAGGAAAATGCTAATATAACCATGTTACTGTTCTTTAGTAAACACCATTAAATTGGACAGGTCACTGAAAAGTATTAGTATCTTCCATAAACTAATTTATGTAATGAAAGCCAATTTATTTAAACAAATAAATAAATAATTCTGAGAAGAAAGAGAAATGGATAAAGCCCAACTTGTAAAGCACATCTACTGAAATTGTACAGCTCTCCATGAAAGTCCCCCACAGTCTGTGACATAAAGTTAGACTTGGCTTAACTTTAGTTGAGGTGTGTGACAGTGTCACTGGAAATGTTCATTCTGTGTGCTTACTGAGGGTAAAGCTGTTGATTGTTTAAAAACAATGAGCTATCCTTGGAAACAAAAGTAGAAGCATGTAAACAATAAAACATAATTTATGTATTTTTCAGGTGCAAACACTGCGAAAGGAGGAAAGGACGATGAATTATTGACAACCATGGTATGTTGCAGTGTTCTTGGTATCTTCAGCGTATTTCAGAGGGTCATGTAGCTCCCATAATTTTTACAGTTTTTGCCTCCTGTCCAAGTCACCTCTAGAAAAAGAGCCTGTTTACAGTGTAGACTGGAACTGACAGGCTTTGGTACACCCACCAGTAGTTCTCAGAAAGAACTTAGTTTTGGAAAGTACTAAAAGTAGTGTGTTATGGAAGCTGTACAGACTTCTTTCAAGAATTACCCATACCTTTGTTTGATAAGCAATGAAAAAGTAAAATTGATGCAACTGCTGCTTAGTTGCTGACAAGCAGTATGAAGTGAGGAAAACATGGATGGAACATGGTACAATGGAGGTGTGAAATTACTAGTAGAGACAACCACAAAATATTTTGTTTGGGATGTGTGTTTGTGTTATGCTTTTTCTTCTTTTGTTATGTTGTAACTTTATATTTCCCTGCAGCTTAGTCACTGGTGATGTCATTAAATTTGGCTGGTTATTATCTTTATGTTCTTTTGTAAGAAATTTGAGTTCTTTTGAAAGAACCTTTGATATGACTGACTGGCAGAACTCCAGGGAGCAAAATCAGTTGTGGTAGTTTTGTCTCATTCTTCAGTACACATACAGCAGGAACACACAGTTGTTCACTGTTTCCAGGTATCCTGTCTGGAAATACAGAGAGGACTACATTGTTATTTCTTTGGAAATTGATTTTTAACATTCTTGGTAAAGTTAACTTGCGCAATATTTTTAGCCCAGTAAAGGAAGAGACAGTTTTTGCCACTTAATGAACCATATTCGTTGTATCAAATGAATAGTCGTAATACTGAGGGGTGCCACAATGTTCATTGGTTTCTCTCTGTTACTATGTGTTATACTTCTCCTCAAGTAGTACTTTTGTGTCTCATTTCCTTTCTGTTTAAAAATGCTTGTGTTTTCATCTTTTTGCTTAACTTAAAATTTTGAAAATTCATCACCAGCTCCCAGTAATCTTTCTTAAGAACTATCTTTTTCCCCCCCTTTTCTTTGTTTCCCTCTCTCAGCTGAGGAGTAGTGCTCCATTTACCAGGCTGCCCAGTGATAAGCTGAAAGCAGTGATACCACCTTTCTTACCACCCTCAAGCTTTGAGCTTTGGAATTCTGACCGAACACGACTCAGCAAAGATGGCAAATCTGAACAGATGAGAACTGCCTGGCCACAGAGAGCCATCAAGCACGATTTTAACAGCAGTGGGAATTCTGATATAGTAAGCAAACGAAATGTGTATGAAAATACTGTGTTATGCCCAGGTCCTGCTGACCAGGGAGCCACTTTGTTTCTGATTAGAAATTATTTTTAACCCACTGTCTCAGCAATGGCTTGTCCTTTTAAGCAGTGCTGCTTACGAAGAATGCACATCTGTATGGAAGGAACATAATGGAACAAAAGTTTTGTGTGAAATGAAACAACTTTTTCTTTGGTTTAGTTTGACTTTTGGGGTGTTTTGGGGTCTTTGATTTTGTTTGGTTGATTTTTTTGTTTTGTTTCGTTGGGGTTTTTTTTCTTTCTTTCTTTGGTTGGGAGGGGGGGGTGTGCTGTTAACCAGAATCAGCAAGAGTGTGGGGGAAACTGCTCTGACTTGGAAGACCAAGGACAGAAAAAGAAGAATTAAAATTGCTCAATTTTTAGGAACTGAGCAGGGAGGAAGAAATACCAGTAAGACCAATATACAGACATAATATTCTGAAAGATTAGCAGTAGATAAAATTGTAGTGAGTAGTGATCAAGTGGGCTTGAAGGCACATAGCGTTAAATTGGAACTACTTTAAGACTGGAAAAAGTCTCAATTATTTCTGTTTTTAATAGAAGGAGCTTTCCTGATTCTACAATGTTTTCAGTGAAAATGCAAACCGAAAGAAAAATAGGTGGTTTGTCTTGAGACAGGAAATAAAACAACCTTGACAGCCTTTTCTTTTGTAGTTGGAGAAAAAGGAGAAGTGCTTACTCCCCTTACTGTAGAAGACTAGTCCAGAACTGTATTTCAGTGTCAGCTCCAGAAATGGGGCAAGGAAGACATTTAGGAGGATTTTTTTTCTCTTTTCTTTTTTTTAAGTGGCAGTTAGCTTAATAGCGGTAGAGGTGATTTAGGTGGAATAAGGCAGACTATTAGAAGGGAAGTGATGTAACAGGAAGGTACCTGTTTATCATCCCAAAAAGGACAGTTGTAATAACATAACTGAATAATTGGTGTGTGTGTAAAGTGAGGAGCAGGGAAAGTAGGGGAGGACTAGCCATCAGTCCTTCTGTGAGGAAAGAAGTGTCTTGCTAAGGGTATAGGAAGGAGGGAAGCAGTAAGAGTTGGAAGAAGTGATTTGGACAACAGGATAAGAGACATGAAAAAGCTCATATGTCAGATGGCTGTCAGTGGCTAATGGTGTAAAAGAAAAAGAAATGAAGGAGGATGTGGCTGAGGAGTTGGGTAATGTGTAGCTGGATCAGTAGTGCCTCAGTTAATAAAACTCAATAAAGTGGTGCAGCTAGCTGTTTAGATTGCAGGGAATATAAAAATACAGCTGGTGGAGAGAAAGTTTATATCACTTCTTGCAGCTTAATTTGTAAGAAATAAAGATATGATGGATGAGAAGTTGGTGGTAGCTGTTTAAGATGGGAGAGACAAAGACAGGATTCTGCAGGAAAGACATTTTAGGTGATATATTTTCTTCCCCACTGCTCAGAATACTGTGTATATCATATCTCAGGTGCATCATATGTGCTCATTTGTGTTGGCCAAAGATTAAGAAGAATTAATGGCTTAATATAGTGTAATTTTTTCATTGAATAAATACATATATATATAAGTATATGTTCAGTATATATGTATATGTAAAATAAGATTCTTTCTGGTATCCCTTTTGTTCTTCAGTGAAAGTTTCAGAACTTGGGATAAATAAAATAGCAGTTGAAGTTTGATCTTTATTTTTTTCAAGAAAGAACAAAATTATTTTTCATTTTGTTTTCCAGACATCTGTTAGCAAAGGTACTAGACCAGTCAAATTACCAACATTTGCAAGAAGGCCAGCATCTCCTTCAAATTCCAATAACTTCAACCATTCTCCCCATTCTTCTGGTGGATCCAATAACATCTCAGGAATTAACAGGCATGGAGGAGAACTGCATAACAGATCAGGTACCATTTTTAATAAGAAATTAATTTGTATCTTATTCAGGTAAAAAAATAGTGTTTGTGATGATGGTAGAAGATACTAAACCTCTTCTGAGCACTCCTACCACTGTAAAAGCAAAGCTTCTGTAAATTTAGTGGTCACAGGATTGAACTTCGAACACCTACCTAAGGGCAGAGAAGCCTCACATCTGTTACAGAAGTGTCAGTGGTCGGCCCAGCTCATGCAGATTTTATTGGGCCCACCCCATGTCATTGTGCCATGCATGTCATAGAGCTGACTCCTACACATGTTGCTTACTTTTTGAATTCAAATCAATTAAACAAATTTTATTTTCAATTAAAACCAAAGCTGCAAGCATTTTACCATTAGTTATTGAAGACAATATGGTGAAGTGGCTCATGAAAGTTATATCTAAGGGTGTCAGCTGTGTGTGTGTGTGAAGCCAGGGATGGCTTCTCTCTTCTGCAATTGATTTTTGTTGTTTTTTCTGGAAGCTGCTGGACAGATCTGAACCTTACAATTGTTTTTTGCTTCATCCAGTCAGTTTTTAAATGAAAGTGAATGTTTGAGAGTTAACAAACATTTCAAAATTATGGTTTCCTTTACTGGGTTTATTCTGTTTTTTGTTTTAGGTGGCAGTGCAGATAATGTTTTGTCTCAGATTGCAGCCCAAAGAAGAAAAGCAGCAGGCTTACCTGAACAGAAACCCAGCCAACAGCACAGTCCAGTCCAGTCAACTCCTTCATCTACTCTGTCAGATTTGCAGTGTGCTCAGATTGTTGGCAATGGACATGTTGTAAAGGTAACAGGAAATGTAAAATTTTGCACTTCCAAACTGGCCAATTTTAATAGGTCATATCTCAGTTATGGGTGGTTGGTGCACAGCATTGCACAGCCAAAAATGAATGAACACTTGTTACATTCGTGGAAACTTTTCAGCTCTACAAACCTTACTTTTAAGTGCAAGTCTACAGAAGATGAAACCTAATAATAAAACATGATTTTACTTTATTATTAGTTCCACTCTGTGTTAAAAAACAGTAAATGTAATGCTTGATCTTAGGGTAGATCTGCACTGTTATGGTTTCTCATTATTTCTGTCTATGGTCAGGATCCAGTGTTTTATGTTAGTTATTCCTGGATTTTACCCTGAAGTGGTATAGTTAGTTTCTCTAGCTAGTTTCCCTTCAAAGGCTCAACCTGAATGCAGAGCATGACATAATTTGTACCAGGATATGCTGAGCACAGCAACATGCATGTATCCAGTCTGCTCCACAAGGTGTTACTTTCAAACATCAGGTCATCACCAAAGTCGGGTTTTGCTCGCAAGGCTGTACTATCTGTGCTGACTTCCCTGTCAATTCCATGGAATGAGTAGCTTTACCCTCATGACCTGCACGTTTTTGTGCATGTACTTTGAAGTTCTTAACTACTTTGTACAACATTTTTGAGGGTTAAGATTTTAAATCTTGAAGATCTGCAGAGACACAAATTTGAAAGCAGCATCATAACAGCAGGTGTGACATGCTGTTGAGAAATTGATGGGTTTATTTACACAGGGAAACATTACATTTCAGAGAGCAAGAGAAAGAAAACACATAATTTGGGGTTTATGTTCTAATGCCTGTTATTCTGCAAATGTTAGAATATGTGAGCAAGAGCAAAATTTCTCCAACTTTTGCTATGTAATCTCCAAGCAGCTTATTTTGTTTTGTTTTGTTTTCTTTGCATCTTTCAGTGAGATTCTTGAAATTTTGCCTGAGGAAACAAAAATGACCAGAGTATAAACTTAATACTTCTGCAATCTCATTCTGTGATGTCTTATATGACAACAGTACACAATATTCGTATTTAATCAATACATAAAAATGATAAACGAAATTGCGAAGTTGTTCGGAAATTTCTGGAGGACAAAAATCAGGAAAAGGTGCAATTACCAATGCTGAAACAGTTTCCATGAATAGTCACTTTGACCTGTCAGTCCTGATTTTGGAGGGCCTATTGGTTGCTTTTCAAAGATGAGACTGGGAGCTAAAATTTCTAACTCAGTGGGACCACCAAAGCCTAAGGATTCATATCAATTCTTTGGCATATGATAATATTTCCTCCCTTTTTATCCCATGTAACTGCTCCCTGAGTTATAAATGATCTGTCTCTTTTTCCTGTAGACAAAACCCCTTTATCATCCTCTCCCCTCATTAAAGTCTTCTCTGCAGAGCAGCTACCAAATGCTTTTTCTTTCAGAGGTGGTCTGACCAGACCGTTTTAATTAAACTCTCAGCATGTCCTCTCAGCTTGTTTTTAGCTCGGAAATAATTTCAGAAGAGCTCCTTGTGTGCCCCCCAAAAGTCTCATTTTTCTCAGTTATGTTAATCAGCCCACCAAGAGATAATACCTGTGAGCTTTGGGCTGCAGATGGCCTTGTGTTGCAGCAATGCTGCCACTGAGAAGTCTAACTACTGTTTCCACTCACAGTGGGATATATTAGGGGATAAAGGAGTACTGAAGTGCAATGTGCTGCAGATCATCTTCTGGAAAGGCTGTTCATCATACCATTGAACAAAAGATTTTTAAACAACATTTTTGCCACTGTTTTGGAAAGGCAACAGCTTTTCTGGTGCTTTTTGCTTAGATGTCTAGAAGAGTTTCATTCTGTCCACCAGTAACAAAACATGTCATAGTGTGGATCTCACTATAGATGTTCATGTATCATTCAACTGAGGTGATTTTTGGAGATTTCTGTTGGGAGAACACAATCAAATATGGATCCACACTGACTGCAAAAGCTAGCAGTCTACTTTGTTGTTGTAATCAGCAATGTAAATGCTGGAAATATAATGTCTATATCCATTGAGGAATGGCATGTGTCCTCCCATTAGGATCATGCTGTCTAAACTTGGAAATAGCTGATCTAAAAATGCAGTGATATTACACTGATCAATTTTGCTAAAGGGGTGAGGTGGTGTAAGCTTTAAAGAAAGGAAAAGAAAAATATGAGTAACATTTTTCAGGAAGATGTAATTTAAATGGCTGCAGACTATGTGCTAGGGAGGGAAGACCATTCTGAAACACAAAGGGGCAATAACAATTTAGATGGAAATTTGGGACAGAAAGTTGAAATGAGTTCATGATGCTCTTCAGAGACCTCTCAGGTTTCTATCATGTTACATTACTTCTAGTAAATTCAGTGCAGGGCTAAGGAAGTATTATATTCTGACATGGGATAGAGTAATGGAAGAATGTTACCATTCAAATAAATTTTATATTATAAATCCGCATCTCTTTCATTAACTAGAAAAGTTCCATTTATGCCACAGCACAGAGGCAAAATTGTAAAGACAGGAACCTCTGTCATTCACACCCAGATCAACTTTTTTATCAGTTTGTTGTAGTAGTCTGAGTGACAAAAGGTATTTAAACTCTGAATGCAGGAATCCAGGAAAAAATCACCTTCTTTTTGGGTCATACAGTGCAGACATCAAAATATATATGTCGATCAAAGAATTTAGGAGATGAGGTGCATTGACTGTTTTTGGAAAAGACTGATGATATGTGTACACACATATATTCTTATTCCCCATTTTAACTCATGTGTTTTCCTGTTTTCCATGCCTCCAAATGTGTTCCATATTTGCAAAATTCTTAATAAATCACTTGACTCCTGTTAGGTAATAATAAATTTCAGGATTGGCTGGAAACTTCCATTCCAGTGCAGCAAGGGGTTTAATGCGCCCAAAACTTAGTTTATGCTTGCTACATGTTTCTTGTTAACCCAGCATGAAGTGCTACTTTAAATTAGCATCTCATATGCTTTGAGAATCTCTAATTGAGGCTTTATTTATTTAATGAAATCTCTGAATGAAAATCCCTATTTGAATAGTCAAAGTCATTTACTTTGTTTCTGTTATTAAACTGTTTTTATCTGAACTGCAAGCTTTACTTTTGCTTCTCCTGCCCGTCAATGGGAGATGGGGAGGTGACTGAGAGGCTGTGTGGTACAAAGTTGCCAGTTGGACTTAAACTACAGCAGTCCTTTTAGAAAAAGAGTACTTGTAGTGCTTCTAGACAATATTGCTTTACAAGAAATAATTTTCTTATTACAAAATTACAGCCTTAACAAATGTATTTTTCTTGATGAATTTGAGGAGACAAGACTTTCATCTGGGATAAAATCACTATTGCTTCAATTATTTCAATATACATCAAGCAGAAACTTCTAGTTGTGACTATATGCTCTGCAGAAATGACAGGCAACTTAAGTAATATTGAAGGATCATATATAGGTAAACACTTTTTTGATTATTTTTTAACTGAAATGATTGTATCATTAACTGCAGCAAAAACTGGAGATGAACAAAAGACCTCCATCTGGGACTTCATCTACGTCTAAAAGCACATCACCAACTCTCACACCTTCCCCGTCACCTTCCCCATCTCCTAAGGTTCAAAACACAGAGTCTTCTGTCTCTTCTTCTCACAGACACGCCAAGAGCAACGGCTCCAGCAGTGGTACTATCACAGAGGATGGTGGGTACCTCACTGTAATTACAGGGCATTCATTCATCAAGAGCACTGCATGTTTAAAGCTGTAACTGTACTGCTTTGTGTGTGTGTCTGCATGAGAATGAGGTCTCTTTTCTTTCTAGAAAATATATTATGGTGGTTTTTACAGTGAGATTGGCGTTCCTGCAATAATAACTGCCTTTTTCTCTCCCAAAACCTGTGATTTTTTCCATTTACAGAGAGACTGGTGTCATCTCAAAGCTAGCATAGAACATGTTGGTAGGCCACTCTTAAATGGCCTCCTTCCTTTTCCCCCTTCATGGCTTAAGTCCTGTTTTTCACCCTTTGCTGAGGGTACAAAACTAGAACTTTTTTTTGGTGTTTTGGTAAATGCAGGGGAGCACATCACTACAAAGACACATTTTTTATTCATAGCGAGTTATAGCTACATGAAGTTGATTAAGAGCTGTAGTACATATTTTTTTCTAAATCACCAAAATAACCTTATTACAACCTCTTTTTAACTAAAGTCATAAGAAAGAATGATAATGTTATTACTTTTCCAGTAAGATTAATACCTTTTAAACTAGACTTTAAAGTCTAAATTGCAACTTCTAAAAAGTCGTTTTACTGCATTGGAAACAGGATATCAAGAACTTTTTTTTCTCTTATAAATATCTCAAAAAAAATGAAGAAAATAACTTGACTCAGAACCTTTTAAATAAGAAATGGAGGCACTTTGTACTATTTTTGTTTTTTCTGAAATCGTCTCCATTGATTTTGGTTTGTTTTCACTTATGCCAGCTTTGTCCATTCACACTGTAATTCCATTTGACACTAAAAACAGGTGATATTTGATCTTCTTTCTGTCCTCTTCTCATGGCTTAGCTGTAACATATTCTAGTGACTGCTGGAGCAAATCCTTTCACATTTAGTGCCATTTTATAATGATGACTTGATAACATAAGAGTCGTTGATTAAGAGATACATAAAAGGAAGAGGACTCACTGTTGGATAATGAGACTAATTCCCCAAGCCATCAGCTGCTCTCATCTCACCTAGTGAAGCTGGGTTTTGTGACCACACACTAATGCCAAGATACTGTGAGTTCCCTTGTAGGAAGGTTGTTTGTCAGTAGCTCAAGTAGCTCTGGGTTCATTGTGTTTGCAAGCTTTTGTAGCTAAGTGCTCCTTTAATTCAAGGGCTTCTCTGACTCTGATTTGATTCAGCAGTAGCAGTACAAATGCTGATATGCCAAGCAGTAATCAGAAGAATAAGTACAGAAGGTCTGCAGTGTTAACTTGTCTTTTCTTTCAAGTGAACTTAAATGAATAAGAAAATTGATTTGCATTGACTGTTACTGTGAAGGAACAATAGGCAGCAGGGTTCAGAGGTGTTCTTTGTTTCTTTTTAGGCAACCACTTGGTGGACCATCAACAGCTTGGCTCTATGCTGAGAGCCAGTGATGTAGAGAATAATGAAAGACGAAACCATGTGAGAGTAAAAGAAGGCTCTGAAAACTTGGAGAAAGGTAATCTTACCTTACTACTACAGACTAATATAAAAGAAGGTGCTTATTAGGAGTAACATGGCAAAATCACTAAGAGCTCCAAGAACTTAAGCTTGCTCCAGGGATGTGGGTAAGGAAACAAGGTAAATGTAGAGCAAATGAGAGTGATAAAGCAAAGGACAAACATGTTAAGCAAACGTTGTAAAAGTGAGAGGTTTCAGGTTTTTTCAACCTTAGTGTAATAATACAGGAACTGGAAGAGGGATAGAGGAAGAGAGAACATGAAGGGCCTACACTTGAAAGCAGTCTGTGTGTGTGTGAAAGGTGTTTGGTGTTACAGTTGTTTATGACAGTAAGACTGAGCTCAGAGACCCTGAAAGTTTTTTCCTGTGGTATGGCCTACAGTCTAAGCACACCAGCATGATGAAAAACGCAAGGGTAGCTAACACCCTAAAAGAAAAAAAACGTTCATAATATATCTAAGATCTTCTAATGCACATCCTCTTTTCTCTCTCTAAGATGATATTTTTCATCAAACAATGTGGAGAAGTTCCCATGATACAATTTTAAAACTGGTTACCTTTTCCCATGGATTAATGTCAGGGTACTAAAGCTTTTAGCCTGAGACCATGTCAATTTTTGCAAATCATGTTAGGCATACCAAGTTAGGTGAGCTTAATGTAAAAAAAAATGCAGCAAAACCCTAGCAGAAAATAAGACTCAACTAGAATTTTTCTCTCCAGTTGTCTGTGGACTCTTCTATGTAAAGAAGTCTTCCAAAATAGTACACAACGGTGTGTTTATCTTGAGGTACTTGATGTCTTTTGAGAAGCTTAGAGTGTGAGATTCTCTTTCCTGTTGCTACTGATGGTGAAAGAAAAGGGAAAGTCAAAAGACAAAGAAGTTAAATAAATGAAAACAAAGTATATTTGGCAATGGACTAGTGATGTCCTTAAAATGAAAGTGAGTTTATATGCAGAATATTAAATATAGTTTCATTTTATAGTGTAATAATTCATGTTCTTCATTTTGACTCTGACTTCTTAGTTTAACTGACCACTTAGCTACTTAAGGGGAAAAAACAGATCGTTAGTTACTCGTGACTAAATAGCAAAGTAATAAAAAAGAAAACTTTAGCTGAGAGAGGTAATGCATAATTAAGAGAGGTAATGTCAGGTTATTCTGAAAGTGCTTTTATGCTTTTTAACTAATCACATTTTAGATGTGTGGGAAGAGTCACTATCAGGTCCTGCAACATTTAATTTCCTTAGACTTTAAGAGGAAAGTGCTCTTAGCCTTGGAAGCTGAGCTTGTAAAACTTTAGTTTTCATCTTAGCTGGGCTTCAGCTGTCTGTGTTCAAGATGCCTGGATGTCAGGCACATGAGGAGAAGAGGATTCAGAAAGACCTGTGTTGTATGGTCTTTTGAATGAGCAGGTGTGTGGTTGCTTGGTCTACACTTTACCTTCCTGGATGATGACACAGAAATAGGCCATTCAGTTCCTTGCCTGCTTGAGGAGTTTTGCTGTCTAACCTGCACAATCTGGGTCAGCCATCTGGGGCCAAGCACCTGCATTTTAGACATTGAAGTGCTTAGGTATTCCTTACTGGTTTGGTTTTGTAAGATCCTTTTAATGAGGTAGAAAGGGCAATACAATGGTGTTTATCCTAGCAAAGTAAGACTAGATGGAATTACAGTCTATGTAAGTAGGTGAGAACAGAGTAAGCCAGTATTTCAATTTCTAATGGAGAATAAATGTGGTTGGTTTTTTGTTACCATACATGATTACAGGAAATACAGGTTTTAATATATATTTTCAGTTCATAATACTGAGATGATTAAAATCTTTTCTAATCCATGAGGTTGATTTCTTTTTTTTTTATGTTATTACAGATGAGCTGACTGGCATCCTTAAAAAATTGTCACTTGAGAAATATCAGCCTATATTTGAGGAACAGGAGGTATGTCTCTTCTAAAAGATCTTTTTTTTTTACTGTTTTGGTGGAAGTAGGGTATAACACATGTTGCATCAGATTTGTGATCCAGAATCCCAGATTTCAAGTTCTATAACCATTCCTGATCGCAGAGAGGACCTTGAAACATGGATCAAGTGGTATTTGTGGCATTCTCCAGGATACTGCAAATAGCTTTACTCTTAACCTGCACCTTTTATATAGATAGGGCTTTTTTTCCTCTTTTCCTCTCTATTTTTACACTCTGCTTTTTCTATATATATCTTTATCCAATGTGGCTAAATAGTTTATAGGACATACTGTATCATCCCTGGAATCACAGCTGGAACCTCATTTGCAGATGGACAACAGCAGGGTGGGAGTCACTGAGATGGCTGCTTTATCTTCTTTATCCACTCTGCAAAAGCAAAAGGAGAATTAAACTGGGGAATGTAGGCATCCTGGTAGATGAGACTGGTGACATTGACTTGCTAAAGGATGCAATGAAAGGAAATGTTGCTGAAAATAAGTAAAATTAATTCACTGCAGTCTTAAAGGCAGGATCAGATGGGAGCAAATATTGTGTGTTTATTTGGTCAAAGCAAAGGGTAGTGAATAGACATGCACTAAACTGACATTGCTACAGAGTTCAGGATTCAGCACAAGTCCAGACAATTTAGCTGCATCACAATATATTGGGTTATTATTGTTCCCCTGCATGATAGGCAAGGGAGCATTCTGTAGGAATTAATATGCTTTGTGTATGAAGGTTATATCAATATGAAAAGTTTTAGATATTTATTCTTATCACAGCCTTATGGATATGTTGTTAATAAAAACTGATATATGAACAAAACCTAGGTTTTTCTCAGGGGACACTGGAAAAGTAAACACAATATTCTGAAATTCCAAAAATACTTAGGGGAAAAGGGTGAAGAAAAGAAAAGAGGGAAACCTTAGGCATATTCAAGTAGCTGCTACTGTAGGCAGAGGAATTTCTGTGGAGTGTATATATTCTGTATTAATAGGAATCGATGGGGAAAAAAACTAAAAATCCATTAATATCTTAGATTTACTATCACGATTAGTTAAATGATTAACAGCAGATTAGAAGCTTTACAACAGAGTGGTAAAATGTGTACCGTTTGGTGCTGGAAATTCATTAAAAATACTTTTTGCACAATATTTACAGTAAGTCTATATGATTAAAAAGCCTAACAAACCACTTTTAACCTGTAGTAATGAATCTTTGCATAGGTAAATTTGTCTTATATTTTTTTCTTTTATTTCTTCTTTTTGTTTTTTAATATACAGGTGGATATGGAAGCTTTTCTTACACTTACTGATGGTGATCTGAAAGAGCTGGGTATTAAAACTGATGGATCAAGACAGCAAATTTTGGCAGCTATTTCTGAACTGAATGCAGGAAAGGTACATTTTGAAGTACTGTACTTAGTAAATTATTTCAAGGCTTGTTTGTATAATTAATTCAACATACATTTTGAAATTCAGTTGCAGATGTTAGTTAGAAAAGCTAAATTAATTTTTTCCAAGCAAAGTGTTTCATGTATTTCATTAGTGAAAAATCTTCCTTTGGGGGACTTCCTGTTCTCTTTCAATAACTCCTTCTTAGTCCAGTGAAGAAGCTATTTGTAAACAGGAGCAATATTGCAGTTTCTGAATATTGATGGATTTCAGCAGTGCTAAAAAGAATCATCTGGCTGCAATAGTCCAGCTAGAGAATGCAGTATAAGCAGAAAGGTGTCCTTTGGTTAACATAACAGGTTTTGATTCCTCTGTAATTAGGTAAATAGCTCTTCTCTCATTTCTTACACTTTTAATGCCTTTGAATTTTATATCAATATTAACAGATTTGCTAAGATGTGTACAGTTAACAGTGCTCTTGTCAGAGGGAGTTTGTACTGGAACCTGTCTTTGATTAGGCCTGCTGAAGCTTCTCAGCAGCCTTTTTAGATTGGAGGTCCATTCGCTCTCTAATCGTGGAAGTTCAGACAAAAAAACCACAGACAATTTCCCCAAGTTTAGATCAACAGTAGTGATGAGGTTAAAAATTAGGGGAGGTGGATGATGTTCCATGCTAAGACATGCAGTAAAGATAGGAAGAAAGTAACAAAAATGTTTCTATTGGTGTCTGGTAGTGTCAGGAAAAGATTACTACAAGGTTTTCTATATGTCTCTGTGAGGTAAGGATTTGTTATTATTTCTAATAGTGTGCTGAACATAGACACACATTATTTACACATTTGTTGTGAATTCATAATAAATTAGTTTTTTAAACAGAAATTTAAGAATACCTTATTTTATTTTACTGTTCTTTTACAGGGTCGAGAGAGACAGATTTTACAGGAAACTATACACAACTTCCACTCTTCCTTTGAGAGTAGTGTTAGTAACACACGGCCGCCAGGTCATTCCCAATGTAAGTAGCACCTGAAATTAACTGAAAAATTAATTACAGGTTGAATCACAGAATCACAAAATCAGTTGGAAAAGACTTCTGAGATCAGAGTCCAGCCTATAACGAAACACCACCATGACAACTAGACCATGGCACTGAGTGCCATGTCCAGTCTTTCCTTAAACACCTCCAGGGATGGTGACTCCACCACCTCCCTGGGCAGCCCATTCCAATGTCTAATCACTCTTTTGGTGAAAAAAGTCTTCCTAATGTCCAAATGTGTGGATATTTTATTTAATACTTGGCTGGAAGACAGAATGTGACAAACAAGCCAGTTAGCTGCTTTCCTGGTTAATGATGTATGTCTCTTGCTGTGACCATAGAGAAGATTTCAACATGAACAGTAGAGGTATCTCTAAGATGTTTATACACCCCTCAGTACTATCTGGAATAAGCATAGATTTTTGTTTTACATTACTAAACACAGAAAATGGATGTAAGTATAGCAATCCAGAGTGTACAGTATACTGTCTGTATGTATGTATGTAGCATCAGTGGGAGGTGTTCCTGTATGATACATACGCTTCATACTCTTTTGCATACTCTTTATAGCAGACACTTTAGTATGATAAGGTAGAATAAATATATTCAAGATTTACAATTTAGCGTAACAGTTGAGGCAGCTATGTTAATTATGTATTTAGGTAAGTGTGCATTTAGTTATTTTGCATAGGTGGTATTTTTATATTATCTATAGTTGGATTCTTTGGAATACATGTATTCCAAGCACCAGTGTTATCTGCTAGCAAAGCTAGAGAAACTGCCTTTTAAAATGCACTGTCTGTAACCAAAGCATTCAGGAAGGTGTTGCTGACCTGTAATTAATGAATACATTTCCTACACTCTCCGATATAAAAATTGCAAATCTTTGTCCTGCCAGCCACCTGAAACAAAGGCAGATACTCATCTGTTACTCCAGATTAAGGAATGGGGCATAACCTATCTACATAGGTGTACTTCTGTATCCATGTTTTTGTAGAAACAACAAAAGCCATTGACTAGCCTTGAGAAGTTCACCATGTTAAAAGTGCTTCTTCTTCAATTGTTTATTTTGCTGCTTTCATCCACTCACAAAATAATTTCATTTGTTTAGGGGCGATGTTAAGTAATTCAGATATTGTATGCTTTAGGAAACCTTAATAATGAGGTAGTCCCAGTTGTTCCCATCTCAATCAGCTGCATTTCACTAGCTATGTGAAAGCAGGTGCTAACTGTTGACCTGCTGATGTCTTGGGGAAAACTAGGAATTGCTGGGGTAGTTAGTGAATGTGGGCTACTTCCAGTACTCTGTGTAGTCTGCTTGGCTGAAAGCCACTATCAGGTGTCCCTGTACGCATTGTGCAATTTTCCATTCTCAGCATGCATGGGAACTTCTGAATGTCTCTTGGTAACATCCCAGAGCTGAAGAACCTCTTCTGTAGGTACTACTAGGTGAGCAGAAGCTATTTGGGATTTGATTGCATGGTGCAAAGAACTGGAATTACTCAAGAACCAAAGAAGCATAGAGATGTAACATACCTTCAAGCAACTTGCTGACCTTAAGTGTCTTGAAGACATCAAAGGACAAGAGTGGTGGCACAGAGCTGGGGACAGCATCCTTTTGTAAGAATGGAGGCAAGAGTTGCTCCTGTTGAGCTTTTGACAAGATGCTGCAAGGAGGTTGCATCAGAGATTAGCTTTTGGGTTTTGTGTTTGAGAGCTCCATGATACAGATTTTGCTGTGAAACAGAAGCACTAACAGAAAAGAGGAAGAGAACACATAGATAAAAGAAGTTTCTGCACCAGGTAAGCTGCTTTTTATTGTAAAAAGTAGCAGCAGAACCCTTAGGCAGTCTCTGGAACTTGAAGTAATTTCCAGGAATGTGTTAACATTTTAGAGCATAAGAGCAGCTGTACCAAGTCAGATCCAAGGTCCATACAGTTGTGTTCAGCTTTTTCATCCAGTCTCATCTGACGCTGATGTGAAGAGCTGCTTGCTTTCATTTGCTGTGAACTTGCCATGTCCTGACTTCTTTTGCTTCATTGTACTGGATCAGAAGATACAGTGAGCAGTTGTTTCCTCTTCACCGCCTCCATGCCACTGATGATTTTACAGATCACTGTGATACTCTTTTCCATTCATGTTTTTTTCCAAGTGGAAGGCTTATAGACTGCTTTGTCACTCCTATACCATAGTTTTTCTCTTTTCTGATATTACCTTTTCAGATGTGGGAGATACCAGCCTAGCATACAGTGTTCAAAATGTAGGCGTATTATGGATTTACATGACAGAGTGATGTCTGTTTCTCAGTTGTGTTCTCTACTTTCCATTCTCTTGCCCTTTCCTAGTTATTTCTAGTACTGTGCTGTGTTGACTATAATTGGAGACTGAATTGGCATTAATTGGAATTACTTCTTACAACCCAGCTAATCTACTGAGTTTGAGCTCACAGCCTATAATTTTATATAAACACACATACATCTTCTTTTCCATTTGCCTTACTTAATATTATTTCATATTTATCTTCATCAAATTTTGTCTGCTGTCCTATTGTTTGGGCACAGATGTCACATGAAGTCCTTTTGCCAGTCTTCTGTTTACCTTTCTTTTTATTTACATGGATAACTTAGGAAGGTTTTTCCCTTCACTTTATATGCCCTCTCAAAATCATATATTGAATATACTGTTCATATCCTGAATATCCTCATGCAGATCCCTATGAAATACTAGTGGTGAATCTCTCTGCTATGGAAAAAATCACTATTTACGGCAACCTTCTGTCCTCTGCCTCCCTAACAGATTATTCATCTACACAATAAATTTTCTTTTTACCCTGTGGGTTCCTTATTATCTTAAGAGCTAACCTTGGACCTTGTGAGTGTCTTGTCAAAATCCAGGCATCAAATGGACCTCTTTTATCTACAAGACTGTTGGCACCTTCAAGGGATTCTAGTAGGTTGATGAGGCAAGACTTATCAAAACTCTTTTTGATTGTTTTCCACAGAACTTCAGATTCTTTGGTACAGTTTTTGCTAATCTGGTTGGTATTGCTGTCCGTCTCACTGGTCTCTGTTTCCCTGCATTTCATCTTGAACCATTAAAAAGATTTGCATCACTGTTACCACACCTCAGTTATGTGACAATTTAAACAACACCCTGTGCTCTGTACACAGCAGTTCAGCTGCTTAATCCTTGTGCTTCTCTAGGACATCGGGCTTAGAAATTTGCTATTACTTGCTTTGTGTATTTGTTTTGTATTCTTTTCTGCTACTACTTCAGGTTAAGGTATCTTGGACTCCCACCTAAGGAAGGCTTCTGAAATTGTATCCTTCCCAAGTTTTTCCATGGTAAATACAATTAGTTTTTTCTGATGTGAACTTACTTCTCTAGCTCATTACAGTCTAATCACTGATTTACCTCATGGCATCTGTAACTGGCTGCCTCCTGTGGTACGTTTGAAAAGTAGTATGTGAAATTTTTATGCTTCTTGCATGGTCTGTATCATCTCATTTCTCCACAGCTCTTCATAGGAGCCTGTCTGGACACCATTAGCAAGAAAGCCATCATGATTTGCCCTTTTAGAAAGCTAGATGTAGCTCACAGGATAATGAAAACATTCTGCTCTTCCAGCTGTGTTGGTTTCACTGTTTCCCTGTGATTTTGTGAATACTTTGAGTAATTTTAAAAGTTCAGTACCTAAACCAGAGTGGCTGTCAGTGTATCTCTGCTTTTACGAGGTTTGCAGCCTGTAGGGGTGTAAAGAAGAAAGTGAAATATAATCCAGGTATATCCATAAGAATCAGAAAAGAAAAAGCAGGGGGAAAGAAATTTAATCTTTACTTTCTGGAACTGTAGTTTATAATTTTGGGAGGTCTGTCGACTGATTATTATCACCTCGTCTGCAAATGTCTGCAGCTTCTACGCCTTTCCCCATCCATAGCTCCAGTGTCCCCTTAGCTTTAGTTCTGCCCAAAATGCTCCAGTCCCCACTGCCCAGGCTCAGTCCCTCCCCTGCTACCACTGAGTCAGGAGTTGTTGCTGGTATGAGATAGCATGCAGCAGAAATAGAAGTACATCCAGGTGAGTGTTTATAGGAAAGGAGAACTGCAGTGGTTATCTACATTCACCCTTCTAGGGAATACACTAGAAGGAAAACAAGGAGAGGCAGAATAAATAAAAGCAAGACTATCAGAAGTAGAGGATTGATGGTACAACTAATTTCACCCAACAGGCTTCTTTAGGGAACACCCTACAGTTTCTTCTGGATTTTTTTTTTTTTTTTTGGCAGTTCAAAATCATTTGCTGACTTCTTGTAGCTTCTGGTTGAGCACCTCCTGCTGAGATCATTACTCCTGAGCTCCCTGTTATACTACAGGAACTCCTGGAAGAGTTGAGTGTTTGTTGGGTTTTGGCAGATGAGCTATTCCAATTATAGTAAAGCTCACAGTTGGGAGAAGGTTTCTGTTGTACATCAGTTGCTGTATCATCCCTGGGGCTAGAAGTGAGCTGATTCTGCATTGCAGAAAACAACAGGCTTTGACAAACATTTGCTTTCTGTCAGAAGTACTGAGACTGCTTCCTCCCCACCCCATGCCAGGGAGCACTAGGTTAGGCTGTGGGAATTCCATGCTCCGGTCCTTGCCTGACCTGAATAAGGCAGAGCAGTGTAAATAATTCAGAGGTTATTGGACCTGTAAGCCATTAGGTTTGGAGGCACCAGGAATGAACTCTGAATAGGCAAACAGTACACATGAGGAGTGTTGCCTTCATCTCTCTTTTTAATGGAAATTAATTGGTCACCTTTAGAAAATTCTGATGAAATTATTCATTCCAAGAGTGAAAGTTTTGGCGGGTTTTGACACTTTGGTAGTTTGGCTACCATTACAGCATGGAAAATTGACAATGCACCCTGTCGTTGATCAGAGAAACTACTAGGAAGATACTGCTTCTTTATAGCCCAGCAAATGTGTCCAGCAAACACAGAATTACTGTGCTGCTTCGACATTTAGAGCAGATGACAAGCCCATGGAGGCATAAGGCAAAATGACTGCTCTGAGGAACAAAATGCTCCTCCTTTGTCTGGCCTCCAACTTCAGTGAAACAACAAGTGGCGGCATGAAGTCCAGCTTCCTGAGAGAATGGGATTTAACAAATTATATTACCCCAGGAAAAGTTTCTCTTTGTGGTTTGAGGTGAGCTGTTTGCTTACATGATTCTGGTAAAAAAGAAAATTGGACTTTCTGAATGCCCAGTTGCCAGGACTAATTGTTTAGTTCATTTTGGGGGCCTGTGTCAAGCTTCATGCACCCAATCTCCACCATCTAAACAACACTCTGATAGGTGGGAAGAAAAGAGAAAATCCAAACACCTAGTAAGGGCAATGAAGAAAGGCAGGACATAGATATCAAAAGAATAAACTGCATATTCTCCAGACAAAAGTTTAAATGAAGAGTATGCCTATGATGCAAAAAGAAAATTATACCATTCAGTCTATAGTTAGTGGAAATTCTGGTCTTCTGGTTTCTCGTTACATATTATAGTATCTTGTATATATTGATAGATACATATATATCTGCAGATACAGAGTTGTTTGTATATTTACTTTTCACTTTTGGATTCAGAGACAAAAATATCAAGTAGAAATTATCCAAAGGAGGGAGTTAGAGATTGAAGAGCGAGGCATAAAAATAGGAGCAAAATCAATATAGACTTGCATATAAAAATCATACAGGATTCAGGTAATCACTTGCTGGAAAAGTGCACATAGAGAAGAGAGGGATACTCGACACTTTGTGGCAATAGGTGACCTTTTCACACATGAGTTTGACTTCTTATTCCTTCTCCATACAGGAGACAGCTTAAGATGAGTAAAATTAATTACAGGATCAAATTGTTAGATTCTGGTATAACATTGGGAAATGTGGGTCTGTTTCCAGTAGTTGTGGAATTACTCTCTTGTTTACAGCTGTGAGTCTTGCTGGTTGCAGTTTTTCAGACTTTTTTTTTCCCCTTTTACAGCACCTGGCTGCTCTTCAAAACCACAAGAAGCCGTTTCTTCTAAAAGGTAGCTACTGGAACAAAATATTTTTTTTTATGGTGAAGTTTGGCATCTGACTAAGTAAATCCAAGTGTACAAATGAAAATTAGAAAGGTTAGTCCTGACTACACTGACATAGGATTTTCTGCAGTAACATGCTTAAAATACAAAACCCACAAAAAGTAAAAGAAAATAATAAAGAGATTACTTCTGTAGTTCAACCTAAGTGTTGAATTGTTCAAGGCATCAGTGGTCTGGATTTAAGGAAAACAAAGAAGAGCAGGAAGAATGGATAAACATGCAAGAAGATGGATGTTTCATTCCACTCTTGCCTGTAGATGAAGAACCATGGGAGACCTACATGAGCACAGTCAAGGGCAACAAAAGCACAGAAGAAGGCAAGAAGCACACCACAAATTGTGACACCTCCTACGTGGGGAAATACATAAACTGAATATGCCTCTGTTGATTGGATACAGATAAAGGAGTCCAGATTGAAAATGTAATGGTTTCATGGGAAGAAATATAAAGAAGTAATGCTGCATTCTTAGTTAACCAAAATATACTTTATCTATTCAATATTATGAGGTTAAAACAGCAGTAAAAGTAAAAATGAAATACCTATTTGTAAAAACAGCACTTTATTTGAGGAAATGCATTATCTGTCACCAATATTTAAACAGAATGTTAAAATATTTTATATAGCTGACTTTTTTTGAGAATAAAACCTTTTACCTGGTATTGGCTGGGTTTTTTTGGACAGTAACGCTAGCGTATACTTAAAAATACATTTTTATAACTTGATTTTGTAGCAATTTTGAAATGAAAGTTACAGTAATTACAAGTAGAAATAATTTTCTGCTTAGTAAATACCATTTTTTTGTTAAGTAGTTAAAATGCAAATCATCAGGAATTAAAATACAAGTCTTCAGAAGCCTCTGACACTATATCTTTCTGAAGACTCAAGTACTGCAGGTAAAGGCAAGAAGATCTTGGAGCTCCAATTACCTGAATGTTCTCAGTACATAACTAAAGATTTTACATTTCAGCATGCTCCTCGCTGTACTGGTTTTGGAGTTTTGCAGAATTAGGGATAGAACTTGGGTGCAGTGATAAAAATAATAGCACCAGTGAAAGTGGTGGGGTCCTGCTGTCCTGCAGCTGTCTGGATATGTCAGCTGGGTGTGCAAGCTGTTTCTGTGATGACTTCATTGGTTTGGCCATCTGAGGTACCACTCCAGGATGCAGGCAGCAAACAGCGGAGTGGCCAAGCTGCAGTAGGTTATGCAGCTGTGCTGTGTCAGAGCTGACTTCAAACACTGGCAGCTTAAATCCCCAGGAGGAAGAGGAGAAGAGGTTGCAGAGGGATATTGCAGAAAAAAAGGTGGTTATGAGCTGATAAGGGCAATCAGAGCCTGTTAGCACCCTGAGGTCATTGCTGGTCATGCTAATAACATTGCAAGTGTAATTGGTAAAGCCATGTGCAAAATATTTTTGTTCCATTTTTTAAGTACACGTATGTCACCAAATTTATAAGACTGTAAACATTTAGAGTGTCATTTTGTTTCTGATGTGTCTTAGGCTGAAGAAAAGCACTCCTTATGCAGAATTCTGCTTCAGAATTAATTTCCGCTTTTGCATAAAAATACATTGTTTCTGCTTTCACAGTTTTCAAGAGCTGCTACTAAAGATAATATGGCAGGAGAGTTCTACTGAAGTGTTGGGTGCAAACTATATAACATTAAGCTAATGGCATTGTCCTTTCCTGAAGAAACATGTGGACAGTTTTGGTTAAAGGACCTCAAGGCAGAGAAACAATTGGAGGTTCTTATTAACAGTAGAAAACATTAACATTGTTGCTTCTGACGTTATTGTTTGAAAGGAGAAGTACTCACCTGCAATAAATTGAGGTGTGGGTGTTTAGGGGTTTTTTTCAGGTCCTTTTCAGTAAGACATTGACCAGTTCAGTACAGAAAACTTTTTGCAGGGTTGAGAGAGGTATTTTCTCTACTATATAAGAGGGTTCAAATTCATGTATGCTACTGCCCAGAAGACTGTAGTAACATCAGGACTATAAGGCAAGGTAGGGGCATGCTTCATTCTTCTGGATGAATCTGTCTCACTCTGAAAAAATAATTCAAGATGCATGGACTGTGGCCCCATAAGACATTGGTCTAGGATAGGGAAGAGTTAGGCTTTAGTTTCTCTAGCTGATGGATTTATTGACCAATTCCTAAGCTGCGTAGTGACTGAGGATAAATAGTGCAGTAAATCTGGGAATCTTAGCCCAAGTACATCAAAGAACAAACAGAAAAGAGATTTAAATGGAATGCAACACTGCCAAAGGAGACCTGCTGGCATATACATATAGGCTCTTTGTGTTGACACAAGAAAGGGTTCCTCAGACTGTCCTATCAAGAAGTCCCACTATGTGAAGAGTTGGCTTTATTAACACAGGAAGTAAAAAATGTGGTTTTAGATTTGGGAACCCTTCATATCCTCTGCTGCACTTAGTTTGAAAGGTTTGTTTCTTTGGCCTGATTCAGCTGCCATCGTAAGTGGAGAAACGAAACAGGTTCTTTACCATGGCTTCTTTTCCTGCCTTTGAGAGGAGGTAAGTTTGAGTCAGAGTCCTGTATTGTGTGTCTGTGTGTCAGGGCTGGCACGGGCTGCTCTTTAAACTCTGCTGTAGGCAGTGGAGGTCCAGTCAGTACCATCACCAGGGCCTCAAAACCCAGTATCTCACTAGACCAGAAGTTTGATTCAATTGTCCAGACCTCTACTAGCATTTGCCAGGCCCTAAGGCATCCAAAGCACCCAGAAGGGGTGCCTGACATGCCACTGCATTATGATCAGGTTGTTCGTTGCAGTCACTTGGACAAAGAGACCAGAGATGGAGACTGTCATTTCATTGACTTGTCCTGATCTGTCACAGGCTTTCAAAGGTGAAAACTTTTTTTTGTTCCCATTTGCTGTTCATTTTCTGTCCTCCTTTTCAGTTCAAATGAAAATCTTTGTTGGCAGACTTTGCTTACCTCATAATGAAAAGTGATATCTTCTGGGTTTTACCAAAGAAGGAAATGCTACAAAAACCAGTTCTTATTATGATTCAGTCTAGCGTTATAGACTTGACTAATCTGTAGTTATTAACCCAAAGACTTTGCTGAGGAGCACTGTTATCTTACAAGAAGCTTTTATAAGTTTCTTTGAATTTAATTTTCTTTTTCTGCACTTTGAGCATTAATGAAGATCAGATTTTAAGTAAAGATACTTTGTTAGCTGGAAATTATTCATGCAGTCATCTATAGTATTTCTCATGCTTCAGCAATTGCCTCAGAAGCCAGGTACCTTCTCAAGGGAGCAACTTTGGTTTTGAGAGTGAAGGGGAACATAAGAGTTCATGCAAAGAGATTCCTTTAATACCGAGATCAGCTTAATTTACAATTGCTTGGCTTGTCTGACTCTGACACTAATAGCCTTGAACTTGCCACTTTATTTTATTTCAAAGCCCTCTTGGCAGTACAAGGGTACATTTAGTGGGAACAGGCTTTGTCCATTAAAACTGAAACTTCTTGTGCTATATTTAAAGCTCATTTGGAACACTTAATTTCCAGTCTCTCAGAAGTTTGTATTATTGAAATAAACTGTTAATGCAGTGTCCTCCTTAAAGTGTCACAGCAAGGAATTTTTTCAAAGCAATTTTTGCCACTTGTCATTCACAGCATTCCAGTGTGCATTAAAACTTAATGGAGTTAACACACAGTCATAAAAACAACAGCAAACAGATTTTTGAAGTATGATTGCCATATTCCCAGCATTGAATCTATAGCATTTTAATTGGTCTCTTACTTTTCTGAGTTTTTAAGCATGTACAGCACTCTCAAAATAGGTCTGTCTGGTCTTAAGAGGAGTGTGATTATCAGGGCTGTTAGCAGAGGGATAGTGCTGTACTGGAGCAGGGTTCTTGAAGGTGATAAGCAGGTTAAGGTGAGTGTTGGAAAACAGGCCCATTCAAGGCATTTCCTGATAAATAACCTAAAAATATTATGCGCTCGTGTATACAGTTGATATGTGGGCTGTGAGTTCTTGTCTTTAATAAGCCTAAGTGATTTGTTACCCCACAGAATCGGTGGCCTCCAATTAGCCGGTGGAGAGATTTCCTGTTGATTTGTGGAACAAAACCATTGCACAGCCAGTAGCCAACAAAGTGCAATAGATTTGATCACAAGGGGCCTGATTTCGACTGTTCTACACAGATTTGTCCATATATGTTTTTTCCAAGTCACTCTCTGCCACCATTATTTCCTAAGAATGGGAAGAATGAGTAAAAGGAAAACAAATTGAGTAAAAGCTAGAGATAGAAGCACAGCTACTAGATTGGGATTTCTGGTTTTCTTTCCAGGATCTGCCTCTCTTTTAGGTTGTTTTTTGAATAGTCAGAATTAATATTGAATGCCCTGGGATTCACTTAGTTCAGCAGCTCAGGACTCCAAAGCACTTACTGTTTATCACAGACTTAGTTCAAAATCTGTTGCTGATATACCTTTACTTAGAGCAAACAGAAAGTATCATTCTCTGTGCTGGTAATTAAGTGGTGTATGCAGACATCCACTTTTCCAGCTGCTTGGGCCATGGAATACAAGATATATATAGATATATAGATACAGATGCTCCTAAAACATGGTAGTGTTTATCTCCTATCATGTAGTTTAATTGCTTATTTGGTGTATGTGTCAATCACACACACAAACTGTAGTCCTTAGCAATGCCAGAGATGCATTTTACAGAATCACAGAATGGCTGAGGCTGGAAGGAGCCTTTGGAGTACATCTTGTCCATTGCCCCCCTGCTGAAGCAGGCCACCTAGACGTGGTTGTCTGGGACCCTGTCTGTTGGTCTCCCCTCATCCAGTGAGATGCTCTTCATAGAAAGCTTTCAGGTTGGTTAGACATGATTTCCTCTGTTGTAAATCTGTGCTGACTACTCCCAAACACCATCTTAAAATAACTGGAAATTATTTTCAGGGTTATTTTCTCTATAACATTCCCCAAAGTCAAGGTGAGACTAATAAGGTCCAGTTCCCTGAATCTTACTTGCCATTCTTGAAGATAGGGATGACATGCTTTCTCACATTTGGCAGAAACCTTGGCCAGTCACCACAGCCTTTTAATGATAATTGAAGCAGGTTTGCAATGACACCAGACAGCTCCTTCAGTATTCCCGTCATGTCCCATGGACTTGTCTGTATCATACAACATCTCTTTGAATGCCATGGAAGGATATTTTGTCATCTACATATGTCCCTGAGACAATAACATGGGTGTTATGCATACTACGCCTCTGCTAGTCCCTTGGTGGTTTATAGACATCCTCCTACAGTGAATTTCGTGGTGCTTTGTCATCTCTATTCCAAGAATCCCATCATTTTCATTGCACAGCAACAGCATTCATGGTTACCATTCTCTGAGCATGCTGTGTTGCTTCTTAGCCTACACAGTGATACATAAACTTTGGGGTTTTCCTTTCTGTTCCTTGCACAAAGAGAGTGGACAGGTTGCAGCTAAAATTTGCCAACATTTTTTTGTGTAATCAGCATTCAAGCAAATCTAGCGTTGTCATGAAGTGGGCAAAGGTCTTTTAAAATGCTGAGACTGTGGTAGGCTTTGAATATTCTGAGGAAAAGGACCTAGTACATACTGA
Source organism: Corvus brachyrhynchos (assembly GCF_000691975.1). Lineage (NCBI taxonomy): Eukaryota > Metazoa > Chordata > Aves > Passeriformes > Corvidae > Corvus > Corvus brachyrhynchos. The sequence continues at coordinate 6,527,724 of NW_008239054.1, read as the reverse complement.
AGACTGCAACACCCTGTATTTCCTAGCCCAACATAACTTCACTTTTGGCACTCATCATGCTGACAAGTGTAATAAAACAAATACATTCAAATCAGTGCACAGTTAGGAAATAAGCTATTAGATTCAGAAACAGATAGCAAATCCTGCAATAATAGAATGCCTCTCCTTAGTGTAGCCACAGGTGGTTTCCTGTGTTTCACCCAGATTACAGACTGTGAAGTCATGCTGAGTAGTCCTGTGATTCAGCCAGGCAGCCAGCAGACGTGGGTCCAGCTCCCAGGGAAGCCAATCGCTCCAGGTACTGTTTTCTGCACAGCAATAATTACTTGCAACCAAGCTCTTCCTTATTTCCTCTGTGTGAAGAGAGATACACCTTCTGAAGTATCCTGAAATGTAATGAAATGATCAAAGATACTGACTTCTAACATTAGTAGTGTCAATTTGTTGCTCAGTTTAGAAGAGAGTGGTGTTCTCAGATTAGGCAGTGCCCCATGACAGCTCCTAAATGTGCTGGGGTTTGTGATAGCACTGGTTAAACATAATAATGGTTTTCTACGTGTGGAAAAATGCTTGCTGAGAAGTTGTAATAAAAAAAGAAATGTCCCTTTTTACCTTTCAGTAAATAAGTATTGAACTAAAGAGCCAAATACTGGCCTGATTTGTACTCGTGCAATTACCACATCCAAGCCACTGAGGATTTAAGTGCAGGGAACTGCAGAAGAATCTGAGCTAAAATAATCTAGAAATGGAGTATCCCACCCACCATGCCTGGTTGCATAATTTCTTTGCAAACACAGTGTGCGTGCAAGGAGGCCATAGGTATGTTCTTAGACAAGGAGCTGCAGAATGTGTTTGTTGTGTTGCTTTAGATATCTTTTTAATATGTTGGTGGCTCACGTCCCTGTTGGCATTATGCCATTGCTTAACACCTTCGAAGGCCCTGCCACTTGCTAATCTGATGAATAGTTATTCGATAAATATTACAAATGTTATTAATGGACTAATTTTATAGTGCCTTTCTGTTGCATCAAAGCAACACAAAGAGCAGTTCATTTATAGAGATGAGGGGACAAAGAGGACAAAAGAAAACTACCAAAAAAACACCACCAGAAAACTCTGACTTGGTTGGATATATCAACAAAACTAAGCAAATGATTTAGCCTGTTTGTTATCTGGAAATTAGCAATAGCCTTCTCATATGTTAGCTATTATGTACATGTGAATATTTTAAATTAATTTGGGAGAACTGTGCATAAGCACAGCATGAGAAACTCCTTATTTCTCTCCTGGAGACAACATGCAACATTAGAAGTGTTGCACAGCCATTTCACAAGCAGAACATGCCAAACAACTAGCAAATACAGAAGGCAGAGCTGATGATAGGATGGAAATCCATACTATACTGTTTTCACCTTCTGTGTCTGGCTCTGTTACACTGGGTTCCTTTTAGTTACACACATACAGAAAACCTAGATTCTTTGTTTTGTACTTGTAAGAAGACATCTTACGAAGACACAGCAGTGATTTCCTAGGTGAAACAAGGATGATTCAGGAAGGGAATAAGAGGAGAAAGACACTGCCCTATGCTTTCTGCATTTTAAAATTAAAAATTGCACAGAAAGTTTTAAAACGAGACTGAGAGCTGTATAGCTATATTTATGTTAAAATGTAGTATTTTAAAAATCAAAATAAAATCACACACACCTAGAAATTTCCCATAAAAACATAAAATAAGTGTTCGCTTTCCATTTCCAACAACAATATTTTTGCCAGCTTTGCTGTCTCAGTTCATGTACCTGCTTTTTTCAGTCTATCATCCTAGGTTTTTTAACAGTCCCCAATGAGCTTATGTTCCCTGTAAGTGCTTATTATCAGAGCCAAGTGCATGTTGCAATCCAGATAATTCACTTCACCATTGTGTTGCTTTTGTGTTATACATGTTAGACAGGTATATTTATAATGCAATGAAACCTTAAGCTGAGGTCACTGGATGGAAGAAGTATTTATTTGTCTCAAAAGTTTGAATGTTCTTGGCATTAGTTATCATGTGATGCATTTGGGGATGAGTATGTGACCAGAAGGAAGTACATCCTGAGTTCTACTCCCGCTTGACAACAGACACATTGTGTAATGTTGAATAAATCACTTTTCTGCTAGAGTTTCCCTGCTGGTAATGTTTCATCCTTAGCTGGTTATGCAGGCAACAACACTGTCAACAGAAAGCTCCAAGAACAATTAACATTGGCATCAGTGGCAAACTGCTCTTCAACAGTCTTGATATTCTCTAGGTGTTGAAATGAGAAGTAAAAACACTACAAAAACATTCACAAATGTGTTGGTGTCCAGATAGGAACACCACCATCCCCAGGCTTTGGATCATGCTCCTTCCCAGGATTCACGGGGAAAGTTGCAAGAGTCAGCATGAGTTTGCCAACTGCTTGACTAGTCTGATATGACAGTCTTGATGCCTTGGATCTTGACCTTTGTGTTTTTCAAATCCTGTACTGCTTAGAGTGTAACTCTGAAGTTTCTTGTGGCCTTCTTGTGGTTTCTGCTCTCTCAGGCCGAGTAGACATAACAAAAGCCTCTCTGGGCCTGCTCTCCAAGGACACTCAGACCATCCTAGGCCCAAAAAGTATAATCCAAAGAGCTTCTAAGGGGGGCAAGCGGAGGGGAAATTACATCATTGAACTGAAGCTTTAATTGGAGAATTAACCTCGATACACAAATGAACCAAACCTATAAAGGTGTGAAGAACTCATGACCTGTCATCCATCTTAGGGTCCATTTTGGCAATAGCCTCTCTCTCCCAGGGTGTACCTTTGAAGGTCTTTCAGATAAATACCTATTTTATTCTTTTACTCCTGTCCAGTCTCTGTGTCTAGGAAACCTGATAAGGCATCAGTCTGATGTGCCTTCTATGACAAATGTCTGAATTTGTGGATGCAAGGGCAGCACCTTGACTTTTGAAAGGCTTTTAACACCCTGTCTCACAGTATTCTTATATCCAAGGTGAGATATCACAGTTTGGATGAGTGGATAACTAGACAGATAAAAAATTGTTTGGATGATCAAGCTTAGATAACAGTAGTAATAGTACCTCAGTGGGTTATCCAGCAGAAACTACAAAATTCAGCAGGGACGAATGTCAAGTCCCTTACCTGGGAAGGAAGAACCTTGAGGAGAAATACAGGCAGAGTGGTGGGGAGCAGCTCTGTGGAAAAGGATTTGGGGGCCTTGGTGGATATAAGATAGGAGCACAGACTGTCGGCAAAGGAGGCCAACAGCAACCTGTGCTGTACCAGCCACAGAATGAGAGGAGACAATCACCTCTGGTCACCATTTGTTAGGCCCCACTGCATCCGGTCTGGGGATCCACAGTCCCAGAAAGCCATGGATAAACTAGAATGAGTCCAGCAAGGGACATTAAAATAATTGAACA
>NW_008239054.1:6523583-6524271 GCF_000691975.1 Corvus brachyrhynchos | reverse complement strand
TCCCTGTTAGGAGAGGCTGAAGGAATGGGGCTTGTTCAGCATGGGCAAAAGAGGCCTACATGGGACCCTCTGATAGCTATGCAGCTAGTGAAGACAGCAGCCTTCTGATTCCTGTAAGGAGGTTCTCAAGAAGATGGAGTCAGGCTCTTCTCAGCGCTGCAGGGTAGGAGGACAGGAGTTAATTGTCACAGTCCTGAAACAAGAGTCCCTATCAGTGATGCTTTTCCCCACAAAGACAGCCAGGCAGTGCAGCAGGTTATCCGTAGGGCTGTGCATCTCCCAATCTTTCAGGATTTCAAGACCTGAGGGTTCAGATGAAGCCCTGGACAGACAGCTCGTACCTCCCAGCTGACCCTGCCTTGCTTTAGCTGGGAGCCAGACCAGAGCACTGGACCACCTGAGGTCAGCTGCTGGACTCTGCATCCTGTAGCATCCTACCGGGACCGAAGAGGTGCACAGAGCATGCCAGGATGTGAACTGCTACACGAGGACCGGCTGATACAGGTGGACCGGGCACCAGGAATCGAGTTTAACACTCCCCCTTCACTTTCAAAAAGTTGGAACCTCCGCTGATCTCTCGATACCCTTATCGCGGACTCCTCAGCCTCCGCGGCAGCGCCTTGAATTATTCATGGCTATCGACAATCCCAGAAATCACTGTCCCCTCAGCCGAGGCGCGCTGCAGCCC
>NW_008239054.1:6509680-6523358 GCF_000691975.1 Corvus brachyrhynchos | reverse complement strand
CGAAGGCCCCGTCCCCAGCGGCGCGGGCGGTTTGAACGCTCTGGGGCTCCGAAAGTGAGCGGGGGGAGTGGTGCGGCCTCCGACCCTAAGCTGTGCCCCAAGGACCGGGAAGAGGCTGGGAACATGTCACTGTGGCTGCCCTGGCAGCGACAGCGTGCCTTGGGTGGTGAGAGAGGCTCCTAAAGCATCTGCAAGGCCTTGTTCTTGCTGTGCCCTGAGCAGAGTTTACGGGGAGAGGGCGGCTGAGGAACCCACCTACACTGGCACAACTAATGCCACCCTCGGAGAGCTTTCTGGCAGTCTCTCACCCACGTAACACAACTGCTCAATGTAGGCTGATGCTCTGACAGCTCCACGGGATAGTTGGGTGAACTCCGAACAGACACAGGGATCCAAGCCTTCCCCTGTTTACGTACAGGAAAGGAGAACCCACAAAATAATACTGGTGAGTGAATGCCAAATCAAATTTTAAGTATTATCTAAAATTGCCCTTGTGCATTCTCTGCTCCAGTCACTATGCTTTGTATTTGCTGTAGAAGTAAGGTATGGGAAGATTAAGAAATGGAACTGTGACAGGAAGAGTGTATTCACAGGCACACTTCAAAACACACCAGTGTTGTTCTCTATTGCAGTCGGCATTCCCATTACAGTGGGAAGAAGTATAACTGTTCTGAACCCTCCAGTCTGAGTATCTATTAGTTTAAACCATCTGAATCAAAAATATTTATGGTCGTGAGAAATCTCTGATCTACTTAAATTCTTCCAAATTTAGGTTTGGCGTTGAGTCATCATTATTCCCTGTCAGCCGGTTTTGTGAAGTCACCCAAAATAATGAGATGTCACTTGCCTAGATATATTAATAATTAGAAGGGTTTATTGTAGTAGGCATCATGGGAAAGTGTAACTTTCCCATTAGATGTCCTTAATTAGAAAAGAATATGTCAGATTTCAGATCAACGTAGGGGAACTACAACTATCCATTAAAGAGAGGAGGACAAATAATGCAAGTGACAGCTCTTGCAGAAGTACAAAGGTTTAAATACTTTATAAATTAGGGGATTGAAGGTGCTCATTTTCATCACTAAAGCTCTGTGACCTGTCTTCATCATAAGAAGGGTGCAGTCTCCAAACTGAATTAAACAACATAAAGAGCAAATGCTCTATATAATTCTGACAATAGAATATTTGGGTAATCGGCGGTTATTCCTTTTCCTGTCTTTCAGCAATGGCTCCTTAAATTGGGCCAAACTGCTCTGGAAAGTGCTCAATTATGCTCATATGAAAATTTTATAGTGACAATGGCATCTCTTGAACCACAGGAGCCACAGCTAATACACTGGTTCAGTTGGTGACAAGATGTGGGCTAGAAAAGTGGTCTGAATGGCTTTAAGATAAAAATTGGAGAGCTGTTAAGTAATTGTAACATGTGGGAGGCATTACTGTAAACCCAAGGAGAATGAGGTGCCTAACTACTTGGGCATCTGCAAGGAGTTCATTTAAGTACCCATCTTTTGTGTCTTCCATTTGGCTCTAGGTAATTCCTCACAGACCCAGGCCAGGGGTTTTACTGGGTGTTACACAGAAGCTAGAAAGTAAGTCTTACAATGCTTACATTTACTTAAGAGTTGTGAGTGGAACCAGTTCATACTCATATGAACCAAGCTCAGTGCTTGGTTAACATTCAGGCATGTATTTTATTTATGTAGTCTTAAAATCATGCCATGAATGACATCAAAGCAAGGGTAATTTAAGAAAGGGGAACATGTGTCTGCAGTTTGTTTCAGCTTGCAAAGAGATGATGTTCCGAGATGGGGAGAGTTAGAATTTTGCACCATAAGCAAACTACGTAATCTGGGACATTGGCTCTATTAATCCTATGTCAGTTACACCTGAAAGTTACTGCGAGCTGGTTTCTGTGGCCTACAGCTTCTACTACAGCTTCTTCTGCAGCCTCTGTGAAATCAGTAACACTGGACCAGTGCCCACCTGACAGGTGGCCACATTACCAAGTTATGAGCTTGTTTCCTGCTCTTGATAAGTGTTTTATTAGGGATGGTTTGCGGAGGAAAGGTGAATTTATTTCTTACGGGGAAAGGGAATCCTTTAACGAGGAGGCTGAGCCACACAAACAGGGCCTTGTTAAATAAGCCTTTCAGTTTTACCACTTTGTGCAGCATTTTGCTTGAAAAATATGTTTCTCTTCTTTTATGAGCTTTTATTTAAGAATAATTATGATCATTAGGTTTGGATTTAGAAAAGGATGTATGTTGTTTACCTGGAGGAGATAAGTGCTCAAAACTTATGTAGTTTTGTGGGATTGAAAATGTGCATGTTTAAAACAGGGTTCAGGTAGAATGTTAAAGACATGACTTAAATTCTCTTTTGAAGTACTGTGTGGAAGTCTTTTCTATTTTAAATTCAACCTTTATCACATATTCAATCCTAAGAGTGCTAAGGAACACAGCATGTGCTCCAAAGGGATACATAAAAAGCACCTTACTTCCATGAGTTATTAGCATCCAGCATTTGTGTTTTTAATGAGCTGAAATGAGAAATCTTGTAAACTAATTTGAACAAGCTACAGTGTCTCACTCAGAGCAAGGTGCCTCTAACATCAATCAACTCTTGAAAGTTTGTTTGTGAGATAGTTCTCTAAGAATCTTTCATCCTAAAAATGACACTTCAGAACTTGGCAGTAGATCTTGACAAGATTCACATGTGAATGCCCAAGAGGTAAGAGATGCATTGTTTTACTGAGGAAGGTGGTATAAATATTCCACTTCTGAAGGCAGGACTAAACAAAGCTCACCTGCTCATTAAAAGGTACTGAAACCTGACTATTTTTCATACTGTTTTGTAAATGAGAGTTCCTAAAACACATCTTTATTTTCAAACCTTCTCTGAAAAACCTTTGGGGATATGCAAGGTTTGGTATGACAAAGAAAATATTTTATTCAGCTTTAAGAGCTGGAATGTCTGCCTCAGGAGTGTGTTATATAGGATGCCTACACATCACACCATCAGTAGAGTTGGCTATTCTTGTAGTAGTATTTTTAGTTTTAAATTAAAATCTGCCTGAAGCTGCAGGTGAATCCTCAGCACACTTCTCTCTGACTAAGGATGTAAATTTAAATTGAAACTTTCCTTAAAAAGCCTCTTTAAAGGTTAGCTGTCCACTTGGCCTCAGTGAAGCACATTTGACTTGAGGAAGACTAAAGTGCTGCAGGTGCTTGCACTTTAAAATGTTGGACAAGCTATGCCAGAGAAAGAGACAAAGGAAGAGATTGAAGCCAGATCACTGCCCATTTATTTCTTTGGCAAGCAAGGGTCTTCATGTACCTGAATACAGTAATATTAGGGCTTTTGCATCTTAAGAATCTCTGTCACATGAATTCAGGTTGATGAATCAGCATACCTGTTCACTTTTCATGTGTTAAAATACAGGCCTGACTTAATTTTGCCAGTAAAAGCAATGCAGTGAGCAGATTATACAATGCAGAAGTTACCCAAACTAAATGGATGATTGGAAATTCTGTCATTCAGACACCTTAAGGTAAACAAATATGCAGACAGATATTTCAGGAGATACGGAATTTACCTGATGCCCCTTGAAGTCATACCAGGTATTCTGAGTAAACCATGCCTACTTTTGGTGGTATACCCTGTACAACAATCATGAATAATTATATATGTCATTACTGATGGGTAGCAGTGTATGCTCGTAGTCAAAATAAGTGCTCAGACACCAAACATCTTCCTGTTTACTGGGCTTTTGGGACCTTGTGTAATATTAACAGCTGGAGTGTATAGAGCTCTGCCTAGGGAATGGACTGTGAGCCAGCTGAGAGCTTTCGGGTATCAGTTACTGAGTACTGGGTGATGTTATAGTAGGTGTAAACTACAGGTGGCATAAGCAGGAAGAACAAATGGAAAAGGTCTTCTGTAGACAGAGGAAACCTCATGTTGCAGGCTGTGGTCCTCCTGGGGAAATTTCACCCACCTGATATCTTCCAAAGGAACAACACATATGCTCTCTTGGAGGATCCTGGATGGTATTTACTGACCCAAATGATATAGGATGAGTAGGGACAGGTGTTCTGCTGGACCTCATAATTACAAATGAGAAAGGTTGAGGATGTGAAGGTTGAAATCAGCCTTTGCAGCGGCCATGAGATGGTGGAGGTCAGAATGCTGAGAAGAGGAAGCAGGGCAAAAAAGCAAGATCATGACTCTGGACATCAGGAGAGCAGATTTTGGCCTTGCAGGGATCTGGTCAGGCAGACTCCCATGGAATAAGGCCCTGAATGGAAAAGGGGCCCAAGAAAGCTCTTTGATTTTCAAGGATTACTTCCTCCAAGGTCAAGAACAGTCCATTGCAACAAGCAGGAAATCAGGCAAAAATATCAGGACGATTATATGAGTGAACAAGGAGTTCTGGCAAAACTCAAACATAAAAAGGAGAGACACTGTCTCAACAGGCAGAAATGATGTTAGGAAAGCCAAAATCCATCTAGAATTGAATCTAGGGGAGGATGTTAAAGGTAGAAAGAAGACTTCTCTTAGTACATAATTAGCAAAGGAAGACTAGAGAAAATATGTGTCTGCTGCTGAATGGGGCAAGAGCCCTGGTGACACATGACGTGGGAGAGGCTGAACTACTGAACGCCTCTTTACCTCAGTGTTTATCAGAAAGACCTACCTTCAGAAATCTGAGGGCTAAATGACCAAGAGGGAAGGCTGGAGCAAGGAAGTCTTACCCTTGATGGAAGAGGATCAAGGTGGAAAATAATTAATCAGACTAGACATATGTAAGTCCATGGGCTCTGGTGGGATGCACCAATCAGAACTGAGGGAACTGGCATCATCAAGAAGCCACTCTTGATAATCTTGATAGTCACTAGAAGTGTCTGAGGACTGCAGGAAAGCAAGTGTCACTTTGTCTCCAGATAGGGCAAGAAGGAGGACCCCAAGAACTACTGGCCAACTGCAGCCTCACCTCAATCCCTTTGAATGTGATGGAGTAGCTAATCCTGGAAACAATTTCCAGGCATATAAAGGACAAGTCATCACCCCAGGGAGTTATGCTTGACCACTTATAACCTTCTGTCATGAAATGACTGCTGTGGTGGATGAGGTAGTGAATATTGTCTGCCTCAACTTCTGTAAGGCTTTTGATGCTGTCTCCCACAAGATTGTCATGGAGAAGGTGATGGAGTATAGGTTGAACAGAAAGTGAGCTGGGATGAAAACTGGAGAGGACCACAAAGGGGATTTTGTTAGCACATAAAAATATTTGAAAGGAAGTTGCAAAGAAGACAGAACCAAGTGGTTGTGGAGTCTCCATCCTTGCGGATACTCAACAGTCATCTTAACATGGTAGTCGGCAGCTAGTTTTAGTGGGCAGCTAGTTTCAGGTGGCCCTGCTTGAGCAGGGGGTTTGGACCAGATGACCTCCAGAAGTCCCTTCCAGCCTCAGCCAAGCTGTGACTCAGTAAATTGACCATGCTTTTATTTTGGGGGTGAAGACAGACCAAACAAACAAATAAATAAATCTAATCTATATTTCCAACCCAGTGCCTGAATCACAAAGTATAAAATGAAAGTGAGGAAAAGAGCTGCACAAGGTCAAGACACTCCAACAAGTAGGGTTGTACTCTCTGACAACTAACAAGTAGTTTCATTCCTCACTTTGGACTCACTTTGAGTAAGTAAAATGGCTGAACAGTATCCAAAATGATGTATTCATTTCTCTGTTATGGAAAGAGGATATGCAAGATATGTAAGAGAGGCCGAAGAGAAGAGACAATACTTCCTGGGAGGTCTTGGTGTTGCTTCAGGAGTTCCTACCTGTTGTAGAGAGTTGGCAGAGCCACTGCTGATCTTTTTCTGCTATACCAACAGAGCCACCCTTACTGCTTACTGACCCAGGAGCTCCACACGAGGATTCTGGAGCAATCTGGAGATAGGGCAGAAGTCCATCATGTTCAGTCCTTCCATTTAAGTCTAGATACTGCTTGCCAAAGTATTTTACTCTGTGTTTTCACAGTGAGAAAGAGGTCCAGGGACTGTTGCCAGGGGAAGATTTGTGTAGCCATATTGATACAGGAGAACTTGAGCTGCATAAGTTTGCAGTCATCTGCAAAGAAGTCCTCAGACCTTAGGCTAGATGAAGTGGATAGGTGCAGATGGGGATCAGTCTGAATCCTGTGAGAAGTGAGTTTAAACATCTGCCTCAGTTGTGTAGAGCAGGGAGTGTAGAAATGAACTTCCCAAAACATTGTGGAACAAAAGAGGGCACACGAAAAGGGTTTTCTGAGGAGCCTGTCTTCCTTTGCATTGATTTGTGAAGTCAACAGCTCCTTGCTCCTCGATGTGCTGGCCAAAAATGGTCTCTATTTAGAGGTGGGGGAAGTTGATGGAAACAGTTAACATGTGCCCAGGCTCTGTTTATCTGCCTGACTGTAAACATCCGTGGATATTAGCACAGTTTGTGTATATTTTTCCAATTACCATGGAAGTGAGCATTGCTGCAGTGTAAGCATTTTCATCCATTTGTCTTTTGAGTAAACCCAAGAAAAATAACCAATACCAGAACATTGAAAACATTGCAAAATCACTAAGTGTTGCAGCTCTTACAGATGTCCACTTTGACCTATTGTAATGCCATAAGTACAATGCTCAGTATTTTTACAGGCTTCATTTACCCAGTTTCATTATCTTTTTAATCAAATCAGATTTCACATGTGTATTTTTTTTTTTTAGATGTGCAATATGAATGTAATTGGAAGGGTTTGTGTCTTTCTATCCAGTAAATGTGACTTTATACATGGAACAGCCCAAATACAATTACAAGTATGGACAAAGTCACCAAAGCATTTTCTATTCCATGTGACTGACAGAGCTGAATTGGCTATCACTGTGCCTGATGAGTGGAGCTTCTGCTTTGCATCCCACATTTTTTCAAAGCATAATGCAGTTTCTATTTCCCTGTTGTTATGATTGTATGAGACAATCCCTAGCTTTAGAAAAGACAGCAGCAAGTCGGGGCATTAAAATTAAAGGGGAAAAAAATCTACACAAACCACTTAAGCACACTCATTATTATGGCCCTTGCTACCTCAGGCCACTGGAGAACTTATAATTTAGTCAGCATTATGCAGTTTGAAGTGTTTTATGTTCTGCATGGGAGCAGGCTGCAATTCAAATATCAGTGGCCATGAAAAATATGCACATACGTTTAGTATGAAAATCTCCAAGGGCATAACAGAAGAGACGGGCACATGTAGCTGCAGTGTGATGGAGAATTTCTGTGAATTAATCATTTGGACATAGTTTATCACCATTTTATATTTTGCCAGAGATGCTTCCTCGCCATTTGTTGGGAAAACTTATTATACATGCACATCTTAGAAAGATAATAAGGCCAAAGCCTTTGATGCTTAAAGGCAACAGCCTTTGTTAGATTCTGTTATGACACAGACAACTTCTCCACTGACAGAGCCATTCAGATAACAAGAGTAATTGCTTATTTTATCGAGTTTAGGGAATTGTGCTCATTCTCCCTTCTTGCCTACTACATTAGCTATTATGACCCATCTTCTACCATAATTTAGGGGGAGTGGAGTACGTGCATTTTTAAAGCTTTTCTTGAAAGAATAGAATGCTGTATTTACATACTTCCTTCATTATTCCACAAGGCCAATACTTTAATATATTCTTTCCAAAGAAGCAGAGTGGCATGTGTGTGCATCTCTTTCTGTGCCTAGGTGTTTGTGTGCAGTTAAGTGTCTGAATGGGTAGGGGAATGAGAAGGGCTCATTTGGTTGTTTCTTTATACCTTCTTCTGACTGGAAACAATACCATTGTAACTGGTATTAGCAAAACTACAAACAGAGCAATCGTTTCTTGTTGCAGTGGGGTCTCCTGCAACATGCATTAGACAGTGAGGCCCGTGGAAAGAAATAGAGACCAATTCTTGATAGAAGTTTCAGAGAACTTTATTCTCCAGCCACCTGGCTGGGGGACTGCCGAAGAACTGAGCAATCACAGGACAACCAGGGTCCTCCTCGGGCAGGGGAACACAAAATAACCAATGGGGAATGGGATTAGGGTACGTGTGACCAGGGAGCAGGGAGACCCTGTAGGCCATGCCTCTGCCCCAGGGTCCCCTCTCCCAGGGCCCTATGGCAAGGGGGAGGAACCCCAACAGTTTCTGACACTTTCAAAGAACTTTATTGACATCTCCAAACATGTGAGGAATTTTAAAGTAGAACTTTTCCATCTGTAAGTCTTGGTCTGATCAAAAGCCCGATAGTAGCTCCAGATGTAGCAAATGAGGTTACAGAACAGATTCCAGCTCCTTTTAGGTAAAAAAGGAAAAAAAAAAAAAGGCTTAACTTTGATTCAGCCTAATCTTGACAAAGCTATCAAAAGATTGCATTGCAAGGAGAGAATTAAAAAAAAAAAGCTTTCAAAATTTATGTGCTATCCAAAGATTTTACAAGGTTCAAACCCAATATTTAATTGTAAGGTTTAATATCTTAAAATGCTGCTGTGCTTTACAGTTTTATTACTTAGAAAAACCAGTTTTCTCCAGTATAACCATGTCCTGGTTCTGGCCAGGACAGGGTTAATTTTGCACTAGCCAGGAGGGGGCATGTCTAGGACCCAGAAGTTATTCTGTACCTCGTTTTGGGGCACAAGGGGAAGGGACTCTCCTTCTGGAAGGAAAGGCTCTCTTGCTGTCAGGGTGGTGTGGCTGGAATTGCGGGCTCCACAGTGAGCATTTTGGCATGTGAATCACTCTTCTGCACACTTTTTTACTAATATTGTTGCTGTTACGGTTAGTTTTCTTTTCTCATTGTTTCCAGTAAATTGTTCTTAGCACATTATTCTCTGCCTTTTGTGCCTCCAACTCCCCTCTCAAGTGCACCACAGGGGAGGGGCAGCAGCACTGGTTTTGGTGGGAGTACTAAATTGGAGAATACCATTCCTAAACCGCAACGGACCACTACAGAAAAGCCATAAAATGGTCAGAATCTGACTTCTGAAACAACACAAACCAATACTGATGTTAACAGAAGGACAACTTTCTAATGGAAGTTGGGAGTTAAATGGAAACCAAAGTGAGTTATACCTCTTCCGCTGTATATAAATAGAATAATTTTCCAGAAGTGTAACCAAATATGAAGGCCAGTTCTGAGAAAATTCCAGCAGCTGTTTCATGAAGGAGGAATTAATAACTTTTCCCCCCAACAGGATAGGTGCACTTTCACACTCCAGAAGCACTTGTTAAGAAGTTGTGACACATAAGAAAGAACTTTGTATTCCTTAACTATTTTTTTTTCCTGATTCATGTGAATGCCCTGGTAAAGTGTCTGAACTGACTCATCTAGCATCACTGCTATCAGCTGGGTAGACTGGATGCCAGCTTCATTTCCCTGATGCTTGTTCTGCTTTTGTCTCCATGAAAAGGTCTGGTTAATACATCCACCTTTGTGTTTGTCATATTTAAATGTGCAGCCAGATTCTTTGTTTTGCAAGGATATTTTCATCATCTTTTGAAGTCACTCCATGAGGCTGGTAACAAATGATAGCTTGCCAGCTACGGAGTGGGTATTAACAATGAATTTTTCATAGCAGACATTCATGCGATTGTCTTGTGGCTGACTGAGAGGACACAAGTGTGTTCTGCATCTCAGTGGAGCAGCTGGCAAGATAAGGAGAGTGTCTGGATGTGCTCTGCTCTAATTAGCTCCATAAAGAGGCAGTTGGTCTATGCAGAAGGCTATGATGGATTAATGAAAGTACACCTTTTTCAGGACAGTCTCTCTGCATAGCACTGATTCCTATGGATGGGCTAACTCATTTGGGCCAGCTTATTTATGACTAAACCGTCTCTGTTGTGTTTGTTGCCTTGTCATTTTCAACTGGTAGGTCAAGAGTGACATAACATTTCCTCAGATTTGATATCCTTGGCAAAACTAAGGAGATCTACCAATCATGTACTCAAGCAGTTTCGTGAAACTGAAAGAAAGAGGGTAGAAATTTGACATTTCCTTTCACAAATATTCCATCCCTATTTTTCTTTATAGGGAAGTCACTTTTTTTCCTGCAACTCTCTACAGCTCCATGTTCATTTTGGCTGCAGGGCTGTTGGATCAGGAATGTGGTGGGATTCACAGGTAGGTTTGTGCTATGTCCAAAGGGCTGTCCTACTGCTACCCTCAAGCCAGTTTTATGTACAGATGGCGACCCTGCAAGTGGACTTCAGTTGCCCAGCAGCTTAGCACCCAGATATACAATGCTGGGTACATGCAATGACTCTGAGAAGCAGGACATGCCAGTCTTTCCAAGCGTGCAGGCCCTGTGTGTGCAGCAAGTCTGACACACTTTGGATTTGCTGAGCTTACGCCGTGTGCCCAGAGTGTCTCCTCTGCACCTGAGCAGTAAATCCAAGTTGCCATGCATGCATGCAGTAGCCATTTATGACTGAGTTCTGGGCATTTGGCAAGTAGTTCAAGCTACTGCCTCTGCTCTGTAGTCCAGGAGAAATGTCCAAATCTCTTGTTTCCTATGGGAACTGCTCCAAGTCAGACAAGGCATTTTATCTGGGGTAGATCAGGCACATGGCATCTGCACAGGAGGTTAGCAGATCGTCACACAGGAAGAGTGAGAGCCTCTCTTCAAAAAAGGCAGTCATAACTATTGATAACACATTTTATTGAGATCAGGCTGTGTTTGGTCCAGTTGCTTGTCGATGACACTCTGAAATATTCTCTGCCTGCATTGCATTGCCATCTCCCATGCTTCATTTCCTAGGGAGTCCAGTCATTCAAGTCCTACATAGAAACAGCAAAAGTGCCAACTTTTGCTAAGAGTTAGTTAGGACTTCTGTATCAGGATGCCCTTTTACAGCAAAGCTACTTCAGGATTGTCTGGAGTGTTGGTAATGGTTTATTGCAGCTGCTGTTGAGTAGCCTGAAGTTATCTGGACCACGTGCTTCACTGTTTAAGTTTCCTCTTTCCCACTTCCCACTCTAGTTTGCCTCCCCATCTCCTTTCATGTTGCTTTCAATACATACTGCTTCCTGTTTGTGTTTATGGCTGGTAGTGAGAGTAAATGAGCAGCAGTAAATGAATTGATTCAAGTAGCAAGCAGTGTGTGACTTGCCAGGGCCAACCTTTCCCAGGCTTCCCAGGACAAGGTCAGGGAGAACTGGGCAGAATGTTTGATGGATAATCCAGGAGAGTATTTCTTTTTGCAGTGCTGAGCTGTATTTCAGAGCACTTGCAGCCCTTGGTCTTTCTCTTACTTTGATGTAGATTTTTCTTTTTAAAAGCAACAACCAGTGAGTGTATTTTGAACAGGAATCTCTGTGAGTTTATTCACTTTTCCATGTTGCCATATCCTTTCCACTTTGTGTCACTGTAACCTCTCTGTTGGGAATGTATTCTTGCTCTTTCAGATGAGTTATCTGGTCTTTGCTGCCTAGCTTCTGGCTATTAATTTGCTCTCTGCTGGTTCAGGCTGGATTCTAAACATTTTTTTATGCTTTAGAGTTAGTTTGGCATTGTATGTTGCTGTTCCTTCTTCTCGCCAAATTAATTAACTGCTACTTTATATATCCTCTGAAAAATGGAAAATCCACATCACTCTGTAACCTGACCATAAAGACTGTAGTCTGAGAAAGCAGAGGGTCTAGCAGAAATTGCAAGTAGGGGCAGGCAAGATCAAAATGGCTCTGGAAAAAGTTATTTTAGTCACGTAGGATTTTTTTTATTTATTGCTCGGGACAAAGTATGAGCACAAGCTGAAATTGCAGCAGCAAATAACCCCAGAGCATGGCAAGTTATACTTAGCTAGCATTAAGGTAATGTCATGTAGAAGCAGAATATTTGTGGTTAGCTAAAGTGACAAAAATACAGCTGCACTGATATTAATCCTGTGTTAATCTTGTAAAGAGATGGGATTTTAAGAAGTAACGGTCTTTGGAAGGGATCTACCTGCTTGCTCTGCATAGGCCAGTTATCTCTTTTTAGGCATTAACTGAACTTGTTATTCTGATTTTATTATTGATAACCTGACCAAGCTTTACTGCTCACTTATCTCTGAGTTTTGTGAGTTCATTTAAAATCCTTGTAACAGCCCTTAAATTCTACTGATCATTAGAAGTTCCAGTTTGAGAGATTTATTGATGATTTCATAGCTGGTCAGTAATTCGGGATGTGTTTTCAAAGATGCAGACATTGGCTAAATACTTTTCAATTACAATGGGAACATCTGAATGGATATTCCATAAAACATGGTCCTAACTTAGGAAAAAATTAAATGTATGTTTCAAGTTATGTGAGTACTTAGATAACAGTTGAATGTTTCTAAATCTATTGTATCTATCTTATTAACGTACTCTTGAAATACAGCATCCCAGATGGTTTAATCTCATTCTACAGAGGGCAGTATATATGTACGTGTATCTAATACTTAAATATTTGCATTGCTCTCTTTAAAATCACTTTCACTTGAAAAAAGCTGATAAATTGTGTAGTAAGTAGCTGTTATTCAATATGGCTACAAAATTTGGGTTATTTGCCGAGATATAAACATGAAAATGCTAATAGTTAAAGTAATTTTTTGTAGAAATAGGCTAATTTTAATCTTTGACAGCCCATGTAATTTATGCAATGCTGTTACAAGCCATAAAAATTAGATTGGGACTGTAAGGTATTTTCAGGTTCTAACTCTTCTTTTTTTGGTGTAGGAGAGGTGTAATAATATGACCCTGAGAAGAGACTTTGTTTATTCGAAACAAAATAGCAACTCCCGTGTTTTTACTCTCTTCTAAGGAGTTAATATGATCCTATCCCATTGTCATATCTTATCATTTATTTTAGTTGTTCATTTCCCTGGAAAGTGCTTAGGTGAGAAACGTTGGAAGTGAGATGGAGACAGCTTGGGTAGGCCTATAAACCCTTGAGCTTACATTGCTGGACATCAACCTTTCTAAGTAAATAACTACTGAGCAGCATCTGCACTCAGTGGAATTTTTTCCAAAAGTAATAGGAGAGGAAACATGATCTTGAAGGTGGTTATAGTTTTGGCCTGTGTCCTTTTTCTCTCTTCTAGTTTCTACTCATGCCACTGTGCCTTTGGAACTGCTTTCCCCCAGATTAACACTCTGCAGTGTTTAAAAACTGTACCACAGTTCTTTGAAAAACTGATGTCTGTTTGCTTTAGATCTTTTATTTTCTGTATTCCTGGATTCGTGGCTATTGTGTTACTGGGTTACAAAACCAGACTGGTGAAGAATTCTGAGATGTTCATGATTTTTCTCTCCAGGGAAATAGAGTGCTAAAATGTGATTTCCCTTTAGCACAGCAAATATCACAGGTGTCTGTTGAGTTTTCAAAGGGAAATTACAAAGCAAATTTGGGACTTCCCATGCCCACACTGTCATTTTTAAAGCTGTCACATGAGTATATGACATGGATGTTCAAATTGTATCTCAGGTATCAGTCCTCATGGAATTAAAGAATTGCAGAGGGAGATGCTGTTTAATTTGGAGTATGTGCCTTACATTTTAACCTCCATAGTTTAAGTGAGGTAACTCATGAGAAGATGCTGCATAGCCAGCTGTTTCTCATGGCTTCCCCTGCAACCTCAGCTGCTCTGGGATGA
>NW_008239054.1:6466826-6509667 GCF_000691975.1 Corvus brachyrhynchos | reverse complement strand
AAGAGAACATATAGATGTATATAGATATTTTATACAGATGTACAAAGAGAAAAATGTACAGGATTTTTTTAAGATTTTGGGTGCTGTTACTGCTACTTTCTGACTAACTACAGATACTGATATTTGCTCAGGTGGTGTCTTTCAGGTAGAAATCTAATTGATTTCTGAGTTAGTTTATTGGCTGTTCATTAGCATCCTCCCTTGATTTTCACTTACAACGTTGTCTAGCACAATGAATGCCCAGTCCAGTTCGGTTTTTGGTTTGGTTTGATTCTGTTAAATGATGTGCAAAATCTGGTCAGGACAGTGCTACGAACCCACCACTTATTTTCAGTTAGGTTTCCTTAAAAATGAAGGAAAGAAGAAACTGGTTTATTCCAGATATCTTGAAAACACACTTTAAACACAGCACGTATCACAGGAGAAGTAGGGATTCTCTGGTAAAATTGAGCATATGCAGATAAATATTTGGACTGCTGTATTCCTTTTTTTGATGTAGGTTTGGGCACTTGCCTGCTAGCCCCCTCCTTTTCCACATGGCAAGGGAGGGCATTTCCCTGTTGTCCATGTAAGCCAGAGACAGAAGAAGAGGATGGTAAGTGGCTCTAAATTGATTTTGGGAAAAGATAGGTTAAATGGCTTCCTTAACGTGGAGCTATTCATTGTGGACCAGGTGAGAAGGAAAGATACTAAGGATTAGCAATCAGGTGCATCTGCAAATTGACTGAGTCTTCTGGAGGAACCATCCATTTAGAGTAGGTAAGGAAAAAAATCATGTTCCTTGACCTCAGTGTGAATACAAGATGACTGATCAAGTTTTTGCTGGTGTTGGTCTTGCAAAAGAAACACTTACTTGAAAACTGGAGGAAGTGCCTTCATATTTGCATCGTTTGTGTCTGATAAGATCTTTTTCAACTGTTGGACAGTCTGACCCAGATTTAAAGTACTCATTTAATACGTATCAAATAAGAATTTGAAAACCAAGTCTTGATGCCAGCAGATATAATAAAAAGAAAATAAACCCAGCCCTTTGGTGTTACTTAGCTTTCCTTATAACATAATATCTCAAAATGGTAACAATATGATGTAGTATAAGGTAGTTGCAACAAGATAGAGTGCAATATTAATATCTTCAAGTTTTGTAGCTGAAACATACTGAGATCACGCAGACTGTGCCTTGCATTTCATGTTGCTGAGTAGTAAGTCATTGGCAAACATGAAATCAGATGAACTTGCAGGGAAAGTAAGGAGAGTATAAATGAGTATAGTTGAAAACAAGCTACAGTAAGTAGCTTTAGAGTTGATGTCTGACTTGGAGGTCCAGATTGCACAGTGGTTAAAGTTTTCTTGCTTATTGTAGATTTCTGTTTTGTTTGTTTTTAGAGATTCTGATTTGTGCTCTTTATAAAATGCATTATTTTCTGGAGTGATCGAATAGGGGAAGTCTGATATTTTTCTTGTGCTCACTGCATGGCAGACACTGGAGTCTGGATGCAGAATAATCTTCTTGCAGCCATCTCATTACTGGAGATTTTGTGTGAGAGTGAGGCAGAACATGCAAGCCAGAAATATTTCTATATTGGCTTATGCACTGAGAGGTTTGTTGTAGTAAACAGTCAACAAGAAAGAGAGAAAATAACAGAGAAGGACGTGGGATTGGATGTTTCACCACAACTTCCCTGCCTTACAGAATTATAAATGGTCCGTGCAATGCTGACCTCTCCCTGCATATGATGCATTCACGTTTGATGTAAAAGCCTTAGCAGGGATCCACAGGTTCCATCTGCACTCTCTCTGTAGCTAAAGGAGATGTTTTTTCAGAGCTGTCAAGCTACTGCTGTTCATAAGCAGTAAATTTATACAAATTAATTATAAGAGATGGAAAAAAGTTGGGTTTGCTCACAGGTAATACATTTGGACTTCAACAATGTGAAAAATTTAAGAGCAAGTGGAAAGAAAGAGAGAGAGAGCAGGCCGTATTTTTTCCTTATATTTAATGAAGCACTATGAATTTCTGGCTCTTTGGGAAAGGTGTATTACTAAGAGTCATTAATGGAACCTAGGCTTAAAATACACTCAGCTGAATTGCTGACTGAAGAAATGTCTATGTAAAACTTAATGTTTTCCTTTTTGTGAATATTTTAGAATCTTTAAAAAAAATTTTGAAGAAAAAAAATTGGTGTTACACTTCTTACCATTTGCTTTAAAAAGGATTTTCCACTTGCTTATTTCCAGAAGGTCATCTCTGAGATGTACAAGCTAGCCCTTCATTTAGGTCTCCTCTTACATTCATATTTAACTTTCTTTCATTCTGTGGCCTTTATTAGCTGAGCTCAAGGAGCTTGTAGCACATTTTAAACAGCAACACTGGGAGGATGTAAATGCAGAATAATGTATCAGGACTCAAATTTGCATGGTCAAATGTCAAAAAAATTAGGCCTTCCCCAGAACCATGTCAAGAGAAATAACGTAAGTGGCCAGCTCAACAGCAGGCATGCCATTATCAGTTAGTTCAACCTGTCATCACTGACTGGGAGTGGAAGCAGTGGTCATTAGCTTTAACTCTGCTGGGGAAGGTTGCGCTTCTTTTTATTTTATTATATATATTTTACGCCATCTGACAGTATTTCACAGAGCACCACAATGTTATGGTTTCCTCCTTGACAGGGGAAGGAGGGGGAAGTGAAGGTGAGGGAGTAGAAGAGAACACTTGCAATCATCTGTTGTCAGCCGGAAGAGGCAGGAATTGCATTGCCTATCGGATAAATACTCATTTAGAGTAATCACTTTATTTCAGCCCTGTAATGACATTAACAAGCTTGGAATACAGGGAATTACATGAGTCAGAACAAATAATTGAATATTCCACTGCTGGGAAATGCAGCACAAGTCTGACTTAATGTCATGCCATCTCTGAAGCCAGCACTACCATGCAATTAGATGATAAGCTTAAACAGCATATAATTGGCACTACTAGTATGAAAAACATACTATTAATTGTTAACTTCTTACCTGCTTGTAACTTTCATGAAATAAAAGTATCTTGCATGTCTTTTTTAAACAAAAAGAACCAGAGGAAACACTTCAGTAAGTTTTTATGAAAATAAGAGGGGAAGAACTGGAGTCCAGGATCTAGAAGGAATAACTTCAGCACGAAAA
The DNA here is from genome assembly GCF_000691975.1 of Corvus brachyrhynchos. NCBI lineage: Eukaryota > Metazoa > Chordata > Aves > Passeriformes > Corvidae > Corvus > Corvus brachyrhynchos. The sequence goes on along the minus strand of NW_008239054.1, from coordinate 6,506,508 downwards.
ACTTCAACACCTTTTTTGAGGGGGCATGATTTAGAAAGGCTTAGATTGAGAAAAATGTGAGAATTATTTAATATATCAAATGCTACCCTATTTCATATCCAAAGGAGAAATTCCTCATTTGTCCTTTCTTGGGGATGGTCCTGTGCAAGGCCAGGAGTTGAACTTGATGATCCTTCTGGATCCCTTCCAACTCAGCTTATTCTGTGATTTGGTCAGCTCACAGTTTTGTCTCCAGATATTGTTGTCTGAAAAACTGTGATCTCACAACTCTGAGCCTTTTTTTTCAGTCACTCACTGTTCTTAGTTAATAATGAAAAGGCCTTTTGATAGAAATATGCCAAAGTATCAAAAACTGCTCTGGGCTCTGGTGAGTTGGAGGAATCTTAATGTGATTGGTTAGCACAACACCTTATAATCTGTTTGTTTTATCAGCAAACTCTAGGGTTAATATTTGAGACATTCTTAAAGCATCCCAAGTCAGTATAATTTGGAAAATTCCATAATTTTAAGCATCCATTAAACTGACTTAACCCATCAAATTATACACTCTATGATGGAATATTAAAAGGATTCAGTTGCATATATTATATGCATTGAATGATTTGATAGTAGTTACCACAGGCAGCACAATTCCTCAAATATGTGCCAGTTCATGTAAAGATTAATGATGGACAGATAGAATGCAAATGCAAAAGCAGCATCATCTCTATCACCTGCCTAGATTAGCTCTGAAAATCACAGTCTTATCCACAGATAAAACGTTAAATTTGCAACACTTGAATTAAACACAGTGGAGAACTTCTCCCATTTATTATAAAGATTGAAAGATGACACCATCTTAAAACTAAAATCTTCTGGATCTTTGGCCACTGATTTCAGCAGCATTGGAACTTGCATATAGTTAAACCAATAATTGGTACTGGAGTTGCCATTTGTTTTTCTCACCAGTCTACCATCAGCCACCTCTGACTTTTTCACTGAGACTTGACCGAAGTATTGTGCTGTAGGAGCTGGCAGGCCTAGGGAACAGCTCCTTTTTTTAGAGTAGTCTTGTGTGGAAGCCCAGGCCCTGTGTGGGTTTTTAGTTCAGAAGGAGAGAAGAATCCAGACTGACAGGGAATTGTAGGTTCTGATAAGTGAAGCTTTGCATGGCTAGCCGAGTCTCAGAGATCTGAGGCTTGTCATGTTGAACACTTATTTCTGTTTTCTTAACAGAAGAGAATGACCCCACCTATTGCTTTCCTGAAGATAAGGCATTCTGGGTGATCGTACTTCAGATTTTTGCTGGCATTTGGAAAATGTGACCCATGTGTTTGACAACTTGGCTTGAAGAAAAGCTGACTGTAAAGTAGCAAGCACAAGCTTTAGATTAGAAGGTCAGGTGAAATATCTACTATAAAGGGATGTAGTTGATCCCCAGATGGAATCCAGGTGTGCCACTCCTGCAATAGTGTAGCTTTGAAATACTGAAGTTTTTCTAAAAGGAAATATTTGGTGCATTGCTACTAATTAGTAATACAATTTTAATTACATTACATTGTGATTTTTACTCAATAGATGGCTTACTTTGAAGTAATTTCATTTATTCTATCAATAAAATACTTGCAGACCTCTCCTGTTTTTAATAATGGTGCTACAGTTACAGAATGCATTTGCAATTGACTTGTTAATCAAAATGCATTTTACTAAAACAATATTAACATTTAAAACCATTGCAATTACTATAATCAATTGGAACATTTCTATTCATCTGCTATAATTTTCTGCCTGTATGTATATATATTTCTACCTATATGTATTCATTCCAAGAAAACAATACTTTTAGTATATTAATACTATCCATGCATATGCCAGGATTTTATATTACTATGCTGATTCAGTAGTTTCACTCTGAAATTCTACTAGCACTCCTCAAGCAGCAACTAAAAATGTTAATTTATGCCAGACTACTAATTTGTGGATAATTTTTCTTAAAACCACAAAAGCAGTAGGAGGTACCTACTGAAGAAAGGTAAAGGAGTGCTGCACTGGTTTCCATGTCACATTCTATGTATTTGTCAGGTCTCCAAGTGCATCTGTTTGGCTCTGTGGGTTTGGCAGCCTGGGTTTAAGGTCAGTGCAGCAGTGTGGCTCTAGGTCTAACTGCTGCTGAGGAAGACTGAGAAGGAGCTATGAGGAGTCTTGCTGGGGTTTGTTTCCATTTTACTTGAGTGCTGTTTTTAAACTCAGACCCTTCCTCTTTGCTGCTACCTGACCTTTATTGCAGCTATGGCCACATATCCCATTGAGCCAGACACTAATTTGTGTATTTAACTCTCTGGTTTGGCTGTGGATCTGCCTCAGTAATGGAGACCTGTCCATTAGTTTGAAATCTTGTTGCCAGTAGACCTGCTCTGCTGTTCCTTTTTAGGTACTGCAGGTCTGTGCCCTTGCTGTCTGCCTTGCTCTCTGGCTCCCCTTCCTTTATGGCGAAACCAGCCTTTACTGCTCCCTGTTGATCACTTTGGACCTTCTTGAGCCCTAAGTCAAGCACCATGGAGCTTGGCCTTTGAATTTCAGGTAGGCCAGGTAGGGCCTTTCCATTCATAGATTAATATACCTAACTCATCCCTTACAGATACCCGTGGAACATTCTTTGCAAAAGCTTTCATGACTGAGATTCTGCAGCCTCTCCAGTGTGTAACAGTTCTTAAAATTTTGCCCAAAAGCTAACCTGAGTCTCTTCTGCTACCAGAAGAGCAACTTTTACATGGGCAAAGGGGGCATTGTATTAAACTAAAATAGGAGAGATTTAAATTAGGTATTAGGAAGAAATTCTTTACTCAGAGAGTGGTGATGCACTGGAACAGGTTGCCCAGAGAGGTGGTGGATGCCCTCATCCCTGGAAGTGTTAAAGATCAGGCTGGATGGGGCTTAGTGGGTGGTCTAGTGGGTGACATAGCTGCCTGTGACATTGGGGATTGGAACAAGATCTCTTTCATCTTCCAATTTGAGCCATTCTATGATTCCATGATACCATTGAAGCTGATTACTTTTTGTTTCCCTCTCACTGAATATGAGAGAGTATTGATAAGGTTATGTTTTACTACAAGTCTTAAAATGGTGTTAGAGATTCTCCTCAGTACTTTTTTTCCAAGGCTGAACAACAGTTCCTTCCACCTGTCTCCACAGACCATGTTTCCTAAACCTCCCACCATTCTTCTGAGAATTTATCTTATTTCTTTGCTTTCTTGAAGTATGGTTCTGGAAAGTGGCTGCTCTGTTCCAGCCAAGCTGACTGAACACAGAGTAGAATGCTCTTCATCACTTTGGTCACATATATGACAGTTGTAACAGTATATGCTAAAAAAGATGTTCCTTTCACAACAGCAACATCACCAAGTTAAGTCTGTCAATTTATGCTCCTCTATGCTCTAGCTATTCAGTTATTTATATCCTATTATGCACTTCACTTCCTCAGGCCACAGTTCTTTGCATTTGCCTATGGAGTGTCTTCCTGGCATATTAGGATCACTTTGATATCACTTCTGTCTCTGGTGTGAGGCCTTCAGATCAGTGACATCTGCGAACTGATAATTTGGTTTTCTCTGACATTCAGATTTTAAAATACTGGGTTGAAAAGAGTTTGACCAAAGACAAATTCGTATTCTATTCCAATTGACATGTATTCCCAATCTAACTTTTATATTCCTAATATGCACATTTTCTATCAAGTAAGTGCTCACTCTATTGTGAATTGATCTCTGCTGCCTTTGCTAGTCCTCTTACAAGACTGTCATGAAAGAAAATAGCAAATTTAAAAAAAAAAAGAGTGTATTACATCTGCTGCTTCTCTCTTTCCATTATGCCAGTTATGCTGTCAAGGAAGATAAGTAGTTTGAACTGTGCTATAGGTTCTTGATTTGTTGGCAAATTCTTTGTCTTTTATATGTTTAAATGCTGATTGCTGAATAGATAGTCCTAGGGTCTTGAAATAAGGCCATTTTGTAGCTTCCCCTATCTTCCTTTTTCTTCCTTTTAGGTACTGTTTCTCTTCTGCTACTCTACCAATCTCTCCAAGTTCTTAAAAATGAGTGATTTAGAGATCACAGTGACTCTTGAATGTTGCAGGGCACTGATTACTCAACAGAGAAGCCAGTTTCTCACCAGACAGTAAGAGATAATGTGGCAGGGATATCTGAGGCAGCAAGGATAAGGTACTAATTCCAAGAAACCATTTCCAGCACATTCTTGAGGTAGCAGAAGCACAGCATCCATACTGAGCCTCAGATAGCAAGGAAGAAGAGGCAAGGAGCTCTATCTGCAGGAGTCCAAAATGGTGCTAAATTTCTGAAATATGTCTTGTCTAAATTATTTCTGCCAAGGTGTTTTGGTTTTTGTTTGTTTGGTGTTTTTTTTTTTTTTTTTGCTTGTTTGTTTGTTTTGGGGGTTTTTTGTGTGTGGTTATGGTGTTTGGTCCTTGATAAGAATTGTATTTGACTTTTGGAAGTGACTGATACTATGAAAAGATAAACTGTGCTCCCTTTAGGGGAACTGAAAAGAAGATTCCTGGTGAAAGAATTAATCTTTCCTCCCTCCTTTGGTTTTGGTGTTTTTCAGAGGAGAAGCCACCTATGTGTGCAGTTGTTGAATTTTCTGATTTTCTGTTATTTTTCCACCCCTTCCCTTCAGTAAGCAACCAGAGCAGCTTTGCATCCTGCTTATCCTCTGATAATTCAGCATTCAGTGGGCTAATAATATGGGTATTGAGGAAGCCTGGAACAGAAAGTCTGCTTGCTGACAAAGCATAAATAAGCTTTAGCTGGTACTTACAGACAGATGTATATAGCAGCTGGATCTGAAAGAAGATTTGGAGTGCTCAGCACTTGTTTGAAGGCTGCATCCATATATGGTTTTCATGTCTGGATGAGTAGCATTTTGTGTTGTCAAATACTGCGTGGGGGAGAGAGGGAGAAATTCTGGCAGCATTTGGTAATTAGCTGTGAGCAAGCACTGATGCCAGAAAGTATTTCAACATCAAAAATAGCTACGTTTCTGTACAGGCTCAAATGAGACCCAAGGGTTCAAAACAGCAGATTCTTGTTGTCACTCTGCAACTTGTGGAATAGCAGAAAAGGGACATGAATGCAGGATAAGAGTAGTTTTGAATTTATAAATTAAGGTTTCCTTTTATTTGGAGTCACGTATATGATGTAGTGTTAGGCAAGATTCATTATGTATCTTCTCTGGCTATTTAACTGTTGGCTGTTATAGATTGCTTCTTAAAGAGCAGGAGCTTTTGCTCTGCAAACTTTGTTTATTGCTAAGGTACCTGTACCCTCATGAATGCTAATACCCAGGTTGACCTCATGCCACAGTGTAAGCAGGGAAATGAGAGATTTTTATTTCATATCTAAAGACAGAATGATTTTTGATGCAGTTGTAGAATATTCTGCAGGAATGTCAACATTATAAGTTGAAAGGCATGTTATCTTAGAGTGCTGTTAAAGCTGGAAGAGCCAAGTTTTCCAGAGTTCTCTTTGCCAGAAAAGGAAGGAACAACAGACTCTTTTTTTCTTCTTTCTCCATGATGGGAGTAAAACCACCTTTTGTTTGTTTGTTTGTTTTGTTAAGAGGTTGAGGACAATAATTCTAAAAACTTAAGAAATCTTTAATGAAGAAATTTGAGTGATCCCTGAACAAAAAAAATAGCTGCACTGGACTCATGGAAAAAGTCTGCCTGCTGTGTATGGTAATGATTCACCCAGTTTTTGCCTTTCTTGCTGATAATAATGAAAAATGCTCCCAATAAGAAGTAGTTTCCAGATGGGAAAGAGGAATAATACTTTCACACATTTCCAGTATGTCAGCAAAGAAGCATATCAAATTACAGCAAAAACATCATCCAGTTCTGTGATATAAACAATATGCTTGTAAGGAGTATGGACTTCTCTGGCCTCACAGAGACTTTGGATACATTTCTGAGGAAGGGTTGGAATTTTCATGGAAATGACAACTTTTCAGTGTCAGACTGGCAAAAGGCTGGTGAGATGAGAAGCCTTCCTGATGTGTTTGTCCAGACAGATGTTTAAGAAGAACACATTTCACAGACATCTGCATCTCTGTGGCATTCTGAGTTTGTGCTGGTTCATGGCTGTTGTGCTTGGTGGTTCAGAGGATGCTGACAAGACAGATAAGTGCAACAATTGGCTTACTTGCTCTTCTCTTTCTTGTCATGTCATAGTTTTTTTTAAACATTTCACTGACCTTGAGAAGGCTCAGGACAAGGGGTTTTTAGTCTTGCAGTCCTCATTCTGTTGGGTTAAGTGGCTCAGTGGATATTTCTGCAAATGTCTGTGATATGTCATCCTTTAAAAACCTGTATATAAGTATCTTTCATGTCTGTATACCTTAACAGAGGTGCTGCTTCTTCCACTTTGCAAATTTATGCAAAAATATAAGCCAGCTTTCTTGCTTTCTCTGTTCCTCTAAGCAGAATTTTATAAACCATGTAATACTACAGTCCCTGCTATTAAGATGTTACCTATAGATTCTGAAAAGATGTGATATTTGTTGTGTCCATAATTTCATTAAAGATTTTTCTTCTTCTCTGGTATAGATCTGTGAAACATCAAAACTGCTGATGTGTAAGTTGTGGCCTGTTTTGTTTAAATTATCCTGGGTATTGCAAATTGCATCCTGTGGCAGTGTTAGCAATCAGTCCAAGGTTTGTACATGATTTGAAGAGAGTAGCTCTGCATAGGAACTCCAACACATGTCCATGGAATCAGGGTAAAAGCTGTTCAGAATATAGTGATTTTATTTAGCCTAAAATCCAGACCATTCATTATTAAACTTGACTGAGATTCAGCTGCCCATTACTTCTGTTTGGTCCTACTGATTCAATGTATCTGTGTAATGAAGTGTTCCCCTTGAGATCCCCATATGTTACCCTAGAAACCATGTTTACAGATTGTAATCCTTTGTACTCTACAGGTTTGAGTAATTGGCTTACAATACTACCAACTTTAAAGAGATTTCCAGTTTAAACAAGTGTGAGGCAAGAATTTGGGACCAAATTACTATCACTGACTTGTCGAACAGTTGTTATAGACAAGACATTGCTATGGTGGTCATAAGGTGAATAAACCTCAAGAAGAATTTGCAGCCTGAAAAGGTTGCCTGCTAAAAATATGTATTTTTCCACTTGTTTCTCATACACACTGATGTAGAAGTGCTGTTTGGGGACATCTCCAGTAGTTCTTGGAGTTAAAGTTTCTGATGGACACATAGGTAAATGTTCCCTAAAAATGGATCACAATGAGCATCCAACACTGTGAATGTTTAGGTGATGATCTGTTTACTCAGATGTTCATACTGAGACAAGAGTCTTCCCTCTACTGCCCTTCAGTTCCAAACAGAAGTAGGACATCCAGAATTTTTAAAACCTTGATAGAACTGGTCACACTGCAGATGAGTTTTAATAATTACAGGAGGGCCAGGGTCCTGGTCCTTTAAGATACATACTATTTATTTCTAACTGCTGGGAAAAAAAAAAAAAGAAAGAACATCAAACCCCCAAAATTCTGTTCACATGTGAGAAAGCATGTACAAAAAATACTATTTAGTGCTGGTAATTTAAAAGCACATTTTTTTGTTAAGGGTCCATGAGAAACTGAAACTTTGGGTACGTGGAAATAAAATTTCTAATTAATTCTGAAAGCACATAAAGCACCTTCCTGTGTTTTTACAATTCAGAGTTGAACCCTTTGGGGCTGCTGCCTTGTATGTAGCCTTTTCAGTTGCTTTCACTGCAGTTATGGAGGCTGAAAAATACCAGCTTCCTTTGCTATAGTTCAGTCTTTCTCATTAGAGTATGGGACCTTTTTGGGCTGTTATGCTGAAGAAATTCAGGGATTTTTACCCATGAGTAGCTTTAGGGTGATGTTCCATTTTTCCGAAATTAGTTCCTCATCAACTCTATTAATTATTAATTATTATATTTTACAAATGCTGTAGTTTTCTGGGTTAGCATTAAAATGATCCTTACATTGTCTTTCTACAGTTTTGTTCAGCTGATTAACTCTAACTGGTTTATTGCTATGCCATCCATTTAAATTAACAATCTGCAAAGAAAGCCAATAAAATGCTTCACACATCCCATTACTGGAGTAGTAATAGTTACTCAATTAGGTACAGCTACTTCAGTTTTCAATCTGTTCCTTAATGATCAACAGAGAACATTAATTTAAAATATTATTAACTAACATCTATTTAAAGAGATGCATTTTAGCAGCATTAATAGGGAGAAAAATGTTGGTTTACTTATTAAGCATCTGCACTACAACTGCTATCACATCTATGAAGCAGTACAGTGTTACAAACTTTCCAGTTGTGACCTCCAGCTGCGAGAGTGTTGCCTGATTGATTGTCCCCTGACTTTCAGAGGTGATGAGCTAGGAACATCTCTGAACACTTTTTCCCATCATGTGGATGGGGGTGTGTATGGGAGGAGTTGAGGATGGGGACATCTCGCTATAAAGTTTAACTAGCATTTGATATGTTTTGGGAACTTCTGTGAAATAATGGTAACAAGTAATCTTTAACAGTTATTTAAGCAGCTGCTGTATTTGCTATACGATAACAATATTGGTCATAGGAAGCATAGTTCAGAACAGGGTTTAAAGACAGTTAAAAAGACCATTTGATGACATATAGCAGGTCCTGTTCCTAAGCATTAGCATTTTTTACATATTGGAGAAAAATATAATGGAACACACTGTAAAAATTCTGACAATCTTTCAGTCTCAGGAGAACTACTGCAGAGCTGCATTTATACCTTAATACACTTCCAGTATACTCAGTGCTGCATTAGCAAAATGGCAGCTTCTGACCTGAAGAAATGTTCTGTCTCTGAAATGCGAAAAGCATGACTCATTAATAATTTCAGCATTTAAAAAGTGGAACTTCACTCCTTTTTTACAGCTCTGTTGGTGCTGCAAACATAGGAATCAAAAGTGGTGCTTCCTACATATGTGCTACTAGGATTCTGAAGCTGAGTGCTTCTATGAAGATTGATTAAACATCACACTAATTCTGCACAATCAGCATGTTACACAGTTTTTGTAGGTGAGTAAGCCAAAGCATGGAGAATCTGTTTTGCCCGACATTACACAACTAAGTCGATACCCTTAACACCAGAAAAAGAGTAAAGTAAGGAAAAAGCATGTGGAGGTGTGAAATTAAAAAAAAATTATTTTGCCTCAGAAACTGATAACTGGAAAAAAAAACTTTGTGGTTTATTGAAACTGAAACATATATTGAAATTTTGCAATGAGGTGGAAGGAAAAAAGTTCAAACTCACTTGAAAAGACAGATATCAAATTTCTTTTTGAACTTATCTGCCTGTTGTGTCCTGGCAGATGTATTTTTGAAGTATGTTCTTTTCATCAAACATCCTATAATACTTGATTGATTAAATCAGTTATAAATTGATTTATAGAAATTGATTATAAATTGATTGGAAGTACTATTCTTCACAATTTAAACAAAACTGCACTTGTCAAAATAAAGGAACAGAATACCCTTTGTGATACCATATCCTTGACTTTTTAAATCCTGTTTGTTTATTTACACACTAAGTGCAAAAATTGGTAATCCATATGAAGCCAACTAGGTCCATGCAAATGAGTTTCTACTGTAGGTTCTGATATTGTAAATATTTATTTAGCTGTCCAAGTTATTGGAACTAGCCACTACAGTTTTTCTGTAAAGGACAGGTTTCTCTGTAAGAGCTTCCTGAAGGGGAAAAGACAGTAAAAGAAGAGATATTGGTAGAAAGCTTCTTTTTAATTTTATTATGCAATATTATGTATATTTTGTATAGTTATATAAATGTATAATAATAATATTATCATCCATGTATATCATGGTATAATATAATGTGATATAACCAATCTTGTTTGCTATGCTCAAAGAATAAATTGTCAGTTCCAAACCAAGTTGCAGACTTGAAGTCTGGAGGGAAATATATGAAAATACATTTTAACATATTTCTACATTTTCCACTGGCTCACTTTTTAGGTGTTAGACAAACATCTTTGCAATGGACTGAGGTAAATGAAATCTCAAGCACTGAGGAATGTAACCTTTATATCACAAAGTTGCTTCAAGTGCCATATATATTTGATGAACATACACTGGTTATGTCAGATACTATTATTTTTAATAATAAATAATGACTTCCAAAAGTCATTAAGCTTTTGTCATGCTTTTTGTCCACATACGTATCTTGACAGGTTGGAGTTCTATAGGAGATTTAGAAATATCAAGGCTTCTTTAACCTGTCTGATAATTATCTTTAACATTTCTGTTACAAATGTACAAGGTGAGTCATGCTATGTGTTTTATATTAAAATATGTCTATAAATGTCAAATGCTTATTCTCTCTGAAATATTTCAGTCTTCATTATGTGTAACAACTCAGAATAAAATGGGCTTGGACTTACGTTTTTCTCTATATAGACTCATAAATGAATACTGGAAAGAATTAGAGTTTTCCTGTTAAAAAGAGGCGTCGGATCTTCTTTTGTTTAGGAGGGTTTCAGTCTCTTTTTATTGACTATCAGATGAAGCTTTAAAAATTAACCAGAAAATAGGCTTGTTTAGTAATTTTACTGAATAAAAAGAGGAAATGTCATTGCACTTAAAATCCAGGGTTCTGAATCTACATCTTTGTAATAAAATGCAGACATTAACAATTGTTTGCTTCTCAAAAGCAGGTATTAACCAGACATACAACACATAAGAATTTACCTATATGGTTTCAAAATCAGTTCTACATGAAAATATTTTAATATATGTATTTTTAAAATTGAGTTTAAGTTAATTTTAAAATTAAGTTTATAAAAGGGCCTTCACTGCATCTGCATTAAGATATTACCACTGTATGTAAATATGGGGATTATCTGCATTCATAGACGCCAGTGTTCCCTAATTCTGTAAAGTAACATCTGCAAATTGATACATTTTAGGATCTTCCCTCTGGTGTTAAAGACACAAAGTGTGTGTAAACTCAGATTTGCTCAATGGTAGGCACACAAACAATTATGCAAACTATAATTTGTGATTATGTTCCTTAACCTCTAAATAATTGTGGAATTGTTTATAGTTAGTTTTTGGTCTCATTTGTTGATAATGGCCATTCCCTTCTTCCCCTTGGCCACGAAAATGTTTTTTATACCAAACATGCACCGTATTTTCTGTTACAACTTCAAAATATCAGGCGTAATGTTCTTGACATTTAAATCAAGTACTTAATTTGTATTGTTGACACACATTGGATTAAATTGTCTGTCTTAAACAAAAATGACTTCTTTGACTTCTTTTTTTTTTTTAATGTTTTGAAACACAAGTAAATGAGATGTTCTGATCTTTTTCAGAAGTAATTTGCTATATATTATGTAGTCCTGAAAAGGCATAGAATGTGTACTACCAGAATTGATATCACACCTCTTCATCCTGAAAGCTGGTATTAAGCAACACAACTATCATATTTACATCAGTATAAGCTTGAAACACAATCAGAAATGCAGTCCTTCCCGGAGAGGAGCAGGTGGGGCTGGAAAACATATAGAAAAGAAGCTTTCTGCTAAAATCTGCTGGAGAGAAGGGAAAATAAATGAGTAAATAGGCATCAGTAACTTGTTGAGACACTGTTCTTTTGCAGGAGCAGTAAAGTCACCAAATTACATATTTCTTCTGCTCATTTTGTTACCTTTCCTAGAAAGATTTTAAGTTTTTCATCTTGAAGTACCATAGGATGATAGCTGTGAGGATGAGACTGTAGACATTTCTTTTGCCATCTCAGTAATACTGTGATATGTTAGCTTTGGTTTATTCCCTGCTGACACCTTCTGAGCTGAGGTCCGACATTTATGTTGATTCTGGTTCTTGATCTTTGGGTTTCATTCTCTACTTGACCAGAGATGAGTTTTTCTGGCTACCCTTACTGCTTGTTGCTCCTTTGCAGAGATATCAAGTTCCTTGAGAATAGACTTGGCTCATATGTTGACATTTTCCTCTCTCAAGTCCAGATGCAGCAGCCACAGTTCCCTTTCTGAAGCTTCTGAAGTTAAATTCTTGGAAAGTGATAGTGTGCATAGACTTAAAATCCTCATCTCCACTGTTTCATAATTTAGCAATGTCTTAGGTGTGACATAAAGACTGTTGCTCCTCGTGTGAAGATCAGAGCTACCTGCAGAGTGCAAGTAGCTTGTTTATGGCACACTTTGTTACATGAACAATTTTGTATGAATTGTTGTGGAGAGTGAACTGTTAAACTGTTTGCTTCAGCTGTTCACTCCGTGCTGTTCATTCCTCGTGCTGGGTGAGTGGCCACCTCAGCTGCCGAGGACTGAATTTTCTCCCTGACCGAGTGACTGAAACTTTCAAAATGCAATCAGAAATTAATAATATATGATGAATACTCATATTTGCACATGGATAGCCTGGTTTACATGCAAATATTGGAATTCAGATTTCTCTCAGTGTTTTAGGGTGTATCTAGCAATGGCCAAAAACCAGTAACTCTCATGGTGCAGTATTCTAAGAATTCATGCCACATCACTGTTAAGTGTAAGCACACTCTCCACCACACCTTTCAAAGTCTTAGAAGTTTTAATGGACGACTCTTTGTTGCCACTGGGGACCCATATCCTCCATCTCTCAATCCAGTTAATAAAATTGCCTTCAGTTTTGTTTCATAGAAGGAGATGGTAGTATTGCTCCATTGCTGCTGGAATATAGGGATGGCAGCACCAGAGATCAGGTGGAATAGTAACTCTTTTGACTGATGAGTTCAAGGTGTTATGTTGTGTTGTCTTCTTTTGCATAACCTTGAGGGAGAAATCTGGATGATAAAAAAGCAGTAATGAATTGAATTTTTCTACATCTTAAAATAGATAAATGTATGTATATACAAATACAGAATCATGTATTCATAAATATGTAAACAGATACATAGGCACATACATGCTTTTGTATGTGTGTAGGTGTATCTCATGGTGGAGAAGACTGAGAGGCACTTCACAGCCTTCACAGATAATTTGAAATTCTTTATCTTCTGTGTAAACATCATAACTGCACTCTCCTACGTACAGTGTTTTCTCCCTGGGTGTCCATTCATGATAGTCCTCCTAATGGGCTTCTGGGGTTATGAAGCTGGCAAGGAACATAAGGGAAGGTACACAGTACCTTCCCCAAAGTTGCTGCAGTGTGAAGATGTTCCTTAGGATGGTATAGTTCCTGGTGAGAATGGTATAAGCTTTAAATATAAGCTGGTATTCGGTTGGTCTGAGCTTACCTTCAAGAAGCTGTCCTAGAAATGTTTCATCCACTCTAAGTTTGTAATTGGTTTGTCTTGGAATGAGTTCTGCTGGCTCAATGCTGGGGCTTAGATCAGCAGGGGAAGCCTGCAGCAAGTTAGAGAATTTCTCAACCAGTTTGAACCTGAACACTTACTTCTGTATGGTCAGAAATCAAGCTTCAGAAAATGAGAGGAAAATGCATGGTGAGAATGACATTCACAGAAAAGAAGCAACTTCTAAGTGACATAGAAGAGAAAAGATAATCAGAAGTTTCAAAATTCTGGTTCAGTAGTGTGGCCATTGCCTCCAGAAGCTGGGTATAATAATGTATATTGAAACTGCTTCATCCTTTATAAAGATTTCACCCTCTCAGCTGAAGAAAGTAACTATTCCCTGCATGTTCCACATTTACTGAGACGTTTTAAGCTGAAAAAGGTAACTGAGTCTACCCAGAACATCTGCATGCCACATGGGATTCCTGTGGCCTTACCATCTCTCTTTATGAAGAAATCTACTTGATGCTTTACATTATACATATTTGTGTATGCATAGTGCCAAATAAAACCTTTAATTATATCAGCGTAAAGAAGGATAGAACAGCTATCAAACATCAAAAGTTTTTACCATCATTTTCATTCTTATCACAGCTATCTGTTGACTTCTTGGACTGTTTTTTACTAAGTACAATATATCTATATTCCATATGCAAATTCCACTGTGAGTGATTTGCCTGTTTTGTAAGCTAGACTGCACCTGTAACATGTGGGATTGAGTTAAAAATGACAAGCAGACAAGCACAAGGCACATTATCTTGACAAACTCAGGCTCCGAAAATTAGCCTGTGCCTGAATTATTAAAATAACAAGGAGTATTTCACTCAGCTGTGGAGAAATGCTCCTAATTGTCCACTTTAGCCAACTTCTTTCAGACTTCACGATCGGTCAATTTACAGTAGCGGCTTGCAAATTCCTGAACTCCCATTAGAGAAAAGTGCAACAGCAGTCCAACACACCCTCATTTATTTTAATAACCTGCCAAGCAGACATGAAAATGTTAAAGTTGGAAGGCTGTAACATGACAGGAACCTGACTTGTCACAGCCACATTATAATCTAGTTAAACTACTTTCTTTCTGCCTTTCATGTCTTTTCAGGTAAGTGGAAAACTAATTGTCAAATTACTAATTTTGTTGGCATTAATATCAATACTAGGGCTAGAGAAGCATGAACAGATAGGCCTGTGGGTTTTCTTTATATTGTGCTTGAATGCTGGAAAGCATTCTGAAAATACAGAAGGAGAAGATTGGAGCCCAGTCTTTTATTAACAATGACCTATTTATTTTAAGAGGCATTGAAGCTCTATAAACAGACTAGTTAAAGTCTCTGGGTTCTTTTATTATTATTTAATGCCTGGAAATCTTGTTTACTTCAATCTTGTTTCCTTTGTGCATGATAGTGTACCTGATGTAACAGGGCCAGTATTCACATCTAAAGTATTAATGGCGGAGTCTGATCGTGTAGGAGACTACAAGGAACTGCACTACTGAGAAAAAAGTCTTCAAAAATGCCAGGGTCACACTGTCTTTCAAAATGAACTGTAAGTAGGTCATGCTTTAACTGCAGGCAGGGTCGAGAACATTACTGCACAAAGTGCTTGGGATGGTTGAGGAGCTTGTTGAGAGAACCGGGGACAGCTCAGGTGACTGGGAGGAGGAGCTAATTGTAATGAACATGGAGATATGAATCTATGTACAGATATGCTGCTGCTCATCCCTTTTACAAGAGGTTGCTTGGCCTACAGGGCATGAAGCTTTCCAGGGGCTTTCTCAAGGCAGGACAGAATCTATTACTTATGTCTGAAATCCATTTTTCTGTTTGTTGTTTTTCAGGGTGGGGTGAGGGTGGGGTGGTGTTTGCTTGCTTGCTTGCTTACTGTTTTTCTTCCCCATTTGATCATAACCTTTCTGGGGAATTTGACTTGGCTTCATAAGTGTTTGTACAGATTTTACTGTCCATCATGGCACTGATAGCTTCCTGTGAATAAAAAGCCTTCCACAAAGAACACTGAGATGCCTTAATACTGTCGTTTCCCTGCAGTACTTGAAAGCTTTTCCTACTAAGTACTTAGCTTTGCCTCTATTTCATCTGGAAAGGGCTCATTATTAGCTGTGGTTTTTCAGGAAGCTGAGTATTCAGCTTGTAGAAGCATGTTACTATTTCTTGTACAGTTTGGGACAGAATTTATTTTCCATTGTCTTTTACTTGCTCTTTTTCCCTCTGCTGAAAAGAAACATGCAGAAGCCCATTCTCACAGCCTCAGCACATCAGTTCTGTCCCAGCAGGAACCAGAAAATGTGTCATCAGAAAACAAACCTTTTGATGTTACTGATGGGATTATCAAGAGTGTGATTGCACTTGAGTGAGTCCTATGGCTTTGTAAACACTCTCTTTTGGAGAACATGAACCTAGGCAAATGCATAACAGCACTGAGCACCAGAAGGTCTGAAAAATCAAGCTCTGAAAGATCCTCTATTCCTCTGCCCATCTTCATCCTCTCCTCTCTTCTCACTTCTCTCACCATACTTTGTGCAAAATGGGTTGGCAAGTTCTGGAGTAGAACACAAATATTTACAAAGGGTCATTATTACAATGAGCAGGAAAAGAAAGAGAGGAGGAGGAAACAGGTCTGCTGGAGCACAAGCAGGGATGGGCAAAGCTAAGAGGTACAATTAGCTTCTCAGTTCCCAGAAGATAGTAAGTATCATGAGCAAACTTAGAATGGCAAATGAGGCAGCTAAGGGTTTAAGAGCAGCAAAGCAGCACCGAGGCTGGGTTTCACAAATAACTGATTTTCTGGTATTGCTGTCAGAGGAGGGAAAGTTTCTGTGTCCCCTGAGAACTGGGTCACCTGAGAGCAGCTGCTACAGGGCTTCACTCAGAGTGAAATGGTAGCTACCTTATGAGGTGTTAAACTCTCTTTTGAGAAAACTCACTGAGTACAAGATTGACTGATACATTGGGTAGGACAGAATTTTTGCTAAATCATTTTCCTGCCTAATTAAAGATTCTTGAATAATTAGAAATTAATCAAAATGCAATGATTTTTTTTGGCAGTGACATTGCCTTTATGTGTGGCACATACTCTCCTGTACCTAGTTCTTCCTGTCAGCAATCTACAAAGTATTTATAAATCTGCTTTTTGCTTTCCCCATTGTCTGTTTTAAAAACGTCTCCATTTTGGGAGACAAGAAAACATCCGTGAATGTTTAACTTGCCATTAGCATCTATATTTTATGTTTGAAACATTTAAAAGCTTCTGTTTTAAATAAAGATAAACACATCCCTTAACAGCTGTGCAATGCATGACACAGAACAATTGAGTAAGCATCAAAGTGCTTAATAGATAAAACAGTGCTGGATGTGTTAAAATAAACAGGACTTAATCCCTTTATAACTTGAGTAAATAAATACAGCTTTAATTCAGATACAGTTTTGCCTTTAGGTTGCTCTGTTCTGTTAACACCTATCTGTCAGCATTAATACCATGTAAATGAGCCACTCTGAGCCTTTCCCCTTGCATCTTGTTTAATCCTCTTCCATTCTTCTAATCATCCTACACACAGAGGCCAATATCTATTTTCATCTGGCAAGATAGGATCTCCTAAGGAATTAAAGACGGTTTCCACTTAGCTCCACAGTAGGCAAAGGCTGGGCTGTGATCTAGGGCTTTAGGGACTTCTCATAATGCGCTGGTGCTCGCTAGATCGAAGAATTGAGCTCTGGCTACTGGATTTTTAATCCTCCTGTGGCTGATGTTGGGCGCTCCAGTGATTTAAGATCTTTGATTGCTCAGAGCTTGGCCCTTTGATTGAGTGAACTTCTGAAGACAGAGTGTGACTGATTTCAAGTTAGTGGTTTTAAGTAACTACTGGAAAAAACAGATAGGAAAAGCCCTGTGATTAAGATGCACCATCTCTCTTTTTAATTGACTTTCTGAAGCTATCTGATGCTTTACTCTCTATACACAAAAGAAAAACTGTATAGATCAGTATTTGTTCTAATGAAGAACTCAAGTGTCACAGTATTTGTCTGTGCTTGTTTGCAGTGACATGTCTGTTAAAACACTAAAGGATGTTAGGATGTTAAAACACTGTTAGACACTAAAGGATGTATTTAGAAACACACTTCTCACAGGGCATGCATTAGAAGTATCAGCAAATAAAGCCTCAATTCACAGGGCTAAGATAAATAGTGAATATCATTTTGGTTTGTAATATATTTTCAGATACTGTATACGTGCCAGCTGAAGAAGAGTACATGCATAACGACAGGTAGGAGTCACGGAAATCTATTTATCTTGGCAATTTGAAGTATTAGCAGTTTGTGAAACTTTGAAGTGATCTCACCTATTTCTTTAATGATGAAGGTAGGGCTTATAAAGTAAGAAAATGCCTGGGAATTGAACAGCCTTGCTAGCTCGGAGCAAAGTTTTCCTATTCCTGTCTTGCTGCTTAATTGTCAGGTTCACAAAGCATTGCAGAAGGCTGCTCCTTTTGCTTAGTGAGTCAGACATTTTTCAGGACAACCACAGCAGTTATAGATATCATTCCTATTCACTGGGTATGTAATTTAGTTCTGTTTCTTAGCCTCTCTGCAAAGACAACAGCATTGGGATCTTTGCCTCACAGCAATTCAGACATTTCAGGCATGCACCAAGAACAACTACTTGTTTTAAAAAGTGTGAGTGACACTGCATATCTTTACTGACCTTGTAGATAGAGGGGTTTTAGTATATAGTTATATATCACATTTGGTATGTTTTGTGTATGTTTCTATCTATAAACCATGTGTGCACATCTTCTCACTCCCGTGTAGGTGTTTATATGAATGTAGTAGCTTCAGGAGCTATGAAAATCATTAACATTTCTCCTTTAGCGAAATAAAGTCTTGCTTGTCTTCTCCAGTGAGGGTTTCTCATGCATTCCCTTCACCTAGCTGTCTGTTCAGAACAAAATGTCAGGTTTTCCTCCATGTTTCACTCCCTCATTGCTTTTGCTCTGTGTAGACTCTCTTAAGCTCACTGTTTTGGGTGCCTGTCTCACATTAGTCTTATGTTTTTCCCACAGTTGTCTTTCACAAGCTAAGGTTTACAATCCTCCCAGATTTCAGCTTTTGCATTGGGGCTGCACTGACTGAAGAATGGGAGTGTTTGATGCTGATACCCTTTTGTTCTGTGTGAACATCCTCTGTAATCTTCTCGAGCTGACTTTAGGGAATGCACAACTTTGCTTTTGCACTTGAAACTGGGCTTAGTGAATATGCTAATAAACTGCATACGAGTTTGGGAGTCTCATTCATGTAGTGTAGACCATTCTACTGCATTTCTGATGGGCACACACTTGCTCATTTGGGCATGCTTGTATGTATGCACGTGAAGTGGGAAATCTGCATAACGAAATATTGGGCAGTATAGCCGTGCTTGTATAATCATTCATTATTTTTATTAAAAGTGAGCTGAGACTGAAATGAGGATTAATTATAAAAAGTAAAAAGCATAATTAGTAACATACTTCTCTTCTTACAGCTTTCTTTGTCTGAATTCTTTTTCCTGATGCCCTAATTATTTCCCGTCTTTTAAAATTCACTTTAATTTCAATTTAACTCTCCCTGGGTATGCAAACTTGACAAGTATTTTTTTTTTCTCAAAGATTGATTGACAGAAGTTTCAAAACTGTCACAGTGCTAATTAAAACCTTGAATCTGTGTTTTTATGAAGCCTGAAAGACTCTGCATTGCTACAGGATCCAGGATCTTATGTCTTGAATGAATGTTTCTAACAGCTAACATGGAATCATTATTAGTTGCCTTTCCTCAGGCTTGATATCCAGCTCTCTATTTATCACTGAATTTAGATCTTATGTTGACAACATGACAAATAGAAGCCCTCCTAGGCAATGATACCTGCTCTGTCTAGACAATGTCATTTTACACTTTGCCTTTTCTGCTTGGCAGAGCTGGGCAGAGTTGGCCCTTACCAAACGGTGGCACAGTTTGACTCCGAGTCCTGTGTATTCCTGGGGAATTCATGCTAGGAATACTGTGGTAATATTTTGCCGTCTGTGGACTGATTGACTCTACTGAAACTGTGTTGTCAGGAATCTTCTACCTTACACTTGAAAGAAGAATATTGTTAGCATAAGTGCTGTATGCATCAGAATTGGGTCCTGCTTTCTAGCTTGCAAACTTTCTGGAGGCCAGAGTATTCCCAGAATCTTAAGATAGGCATGTCTGGAAGCTAAGGTAAGCATCTGCCACTAAGTCACAATTGCAAAGGCAATGTAGAATAAAATCATTGCATTCTGTTGGTATGTGGCTGTCTTCCTCTTTCTAATCCCATAATAGTCACTTTTACAGTAAAGCAGAGAAAACTATGTGGAGAGCGAGGATTCAGCATTCCTTTCTTTGTGGCACTCAGTGGAAATGAGTAACTGTAAAGCTCTGTGAGAAGATGTCGTGCAGTAAGCATGTTACCAGTCCTGGTCAGAACATCCAGAACAGGTCTTGCTGCTTCTCACTGTCACAATAGCACTGTGTTACTTCTTTGTAAGTACAGTTCACTTCATACAATAAATACTTAGTGTGACAATATTGATTACATTAATAGATCAAAGGAAACTGGAGGGACTACTTCATGTTTTAAGAATCTGCTTAAATATGTTGCACAGAGACATTAGTATAAACAATCTGCATTACCAAGTCTTGCCCTTTTTGGGGGGATATTTTTTTTGATTGCCTGTCTGACCATGACAGAGGATACATTTAGATTTTCTGCAATCTTACACAACACTTAAAAATGGGTTATTTTCTCTTTCCAGTTCTTGTTGATGTAAGTGTTCTGAAAGACTGTTGTATTTAAAGATTTTTTGTCTTTACTTTTTAGTATAGAGTGATCAAAAATGGAAAACATTACCCATATTTAATGTATATTCTTGTACTAAAATGTGTGAAAATAGAAAGTTCAACACTCTTTTTTTTGAGTTAAGTCAATATTTCTACAGGTAATAATTCTTGCAGAAACAAAATCAAAACTTAAACAGTTTGGCTAAAAGTTCTTTCCTCTCTCAGACACTCAAGTTCTGGTATATTAACTTTAACATTGTACTAATTATTAGTTCTCCCGGTCACCATAGGCCCTGATTTTTTATTTTCTAGATATACAGCCTAATCATTAGGATCACCTGCTGGAGAAGGTGATGCCTTTTCAGCACCTGAGTCCTTTCTGAACATAAGATTCAGCTGCCTCACCTGTGGGCCTAAATACCCAGTGTAAATCTTTTTGTCTGAGTGCCTTTGCTCTCTATCTGAATAGTTATGTTTTCATCCTCATCATCTTCGTTCACTGAATCAAGGTCAGCAAGACAATCCAGAGGGAAGGACAGAAAAACAGCATAGTGAGAAGAGATAGAGCTCGGTGTGAATTGATTGGTGAAGGATGATTTCAAAAGATCTCAGCTGCTGTAAAAACAGCCAGTAAAAAACCCCAACATCTCCAGCTGATAAGGATGATCTGTCTCTTGCCTCTGCATCCCCCACCCCATGCACACTTGCTGTATTTAGAATGTATGTATTTCTTAAGTCCCTGCTTGCATCACTCCTTTGTCACAGTAATTTTCGTGGGAAGAATTGCTATCCATCAGTTTGTGAGATGCTGAACTATTTTGGAATACATCATAAGCATATCAGGGTATAGAGAAGAGAGGTGAAAATGCACTTAGCTATGGATGGCAAAAAGCAGGTGTCTCTGATACATTTTTCCCTTCCCTATGCAAAAACCTTTCTAGCAAAATTATCATAAGGAGCTAACACAATTATTCTTAAGGAGCTGCTTTTGCCACATCTATTCCGTCTTGGATATAGGGGCTATTGCATGCATTTCTGATTTTAATATGAACATCTGCACAAGAAATTATATCTGGTGATAGTAACTGCCTGCCATGGCAGTGATTGTACCTAATTGCAGACAAGAAATATCCATAGATCAAAAATTGCTAATTTGCGCCACCTCTGCTCATAAAGGTAGAAGGGATTATGTGATTTTGACTCTTTTTTACCTCAAAGGAGCATTTATCAGTCCCTGAACATCACATTTTCAAACAGAAAAATTACAATTAGTTAAATGTAAAAATATTAATGTTATTTCCCCCCCTTATAAGTTATTGATAGCCCTTACAATAAAAGTGTTCTGATTAAGAAGTTCTAGGCTCTGTATAACGTGTTATAAATAATCTTGCCTACAAATGCTTATAAGGTAATTTTATGACAAGCACAATAGACCATAGCCAGCTAAATACAGAATGGGAAGGTAGTAGAACATCATAATGATCTTGTTTTGCATGAAAAGCAGTAATTTTAATTGATCATGCTCTGAGACAGACTACAGTTCAACAAAAATGAATGTGTTAAGTAAGGGAAAATATGGTAATTTATTTTTTCTGAGCAGGGCTTTCTTATCAGTGTGCAGACATTGGAGCATCCCTTCTCCTCTTGATTACTATCAGAGTGCAAAAGGTCTAGCTGATAAAATTCTTTAATGATCCAAAGGTAACTTTGGAAAGTAAAGGATATCAGATATTGAAGACTGAATGAACTATTGCTCTCTGTATAGTAGCAGGGGCTTATCTTTCATACAGTGAAAAAAGTGAGCAAAGTTTGAGGCAGAATGACTGTCTATTTAGCTTTGTGTATCTGGATCGAAACAACAGGTGGAAAGGAGAGAACAGAGCAGTGGTAACCACTGTGGTTTTCATCTTTCCTCAATGAATGTGTTTCTGGTAGTGTTCTTAGACAGAAAAAAAAATCCTGACATTGTTATTAATCATATTTATTATTACAGTGGTTAAGGGTCAGCCAAGTATTGATCCCCATTTTGCTAAGCCATGTACAAACACAGAGTTGACAATCTAAATAGACTAGTTGAAAATAATGTAGAGCATAAATGGAGTAAGCTGCTCATAGCAGGTCCTACCTTGTCAGTTCCACAGTTAATTTTAGTAGGAGATGAATCATTCAAAAAGAGATGCAAAGGAAGTTGATTAGGGAATGATTGAAGGGCAGTAAAAGGAAGAATATGGAAAAAGCTAAGTATGTGTCAGAGTCATGGAGCTGCTTATAAATGAAAAACTGCATTGTTATTAAGAAACAGTTATCTGCTATGAAGCCATCTCTCTCCTCCAAAACAGTCTTATGACTGACATCAAGTCTGTGTTCAGAACTTCAGTTGTGCAACAAATTATTGAAAGCAACATACTTTCTTTCGTGTTAGCAGTGCAAGTAATTTGTTTTCACCCATTTTTACATCATCATTTGGTAGCTTACAGAAAGCTGAAGAGAACCTGGGGCTGTTTCCAGCTTTTCAGCTCCTCTCCACCCTGTTCTTGTTTCCTGCAATAACAGCATAAGCCAGTTTCTAATATTCCAGATCATTTTTTTGTTATCGCTGACACTTATTCTACCCCTTCAGACAAGGGCAGGCTCAGCCACCAGTAAAAGTCTTAGGTTCTTATGTGGCCAGGAATTGCATGTGGTTGCAGAACCTAGTACTCTTCAGTCTTTGTGGAAGTGTAGCCCACTACTACTGAACCCTCTGTCTGAGCAGTCCTGTGTGACATGGAGCCCTGCCTCACTTACTGCTGGAAGGAAAGGAAATCCTTAGAGTCCCCGTGTCTATAAGACACTTCCCATGGCTTCTAGTTTTTCTAGTACCGTTACTGCATTAGTGCCCTGGAGAACAGTTTGTCTGGACAGGTTGTGAAATGCCCATCCTCAGAGAGCTTCAAAATGTGATTGGACAAGGCCCTAGGCAATCTGATCTAGCTTTGATGTTAAGCATGCCTTGAGCCATATGTTCGACTGAATGGCCTCCCATGACCTCTTCATACTCAGCAATGACCCAACTGCCAGTACATCTGTAAAATCTCTGGGCAAAAATTCTAATTTGATCATCTTTTAAGTGTTCAGGGAGGGATGGAAAAGATGAGGCCTGAGTTGCCTCCAAATGAAACCACAGATCTTCCAAAACTGCATTTGAATCAACTGCAACTGCTCCGAAAAACTTGTCATTAATGTCAGAGACTTTTATTGATTCAGTTTTCTTTTGTGGATTTACTATTTCTTGTTCATAAAGTTTAAAACAGCTGGTGCAAAATTCTTCATTAAAGATGATGTTTTATGCAGCAGCTTGTAAAAAAAATAGAGACCACTGCTTCTTCTAGCAGGATCCAACTTTATTACACAAACTTCAGTATTTATACGTTTCTACCATGGGAAAGTTTTAAGAAAGTTTTTAAGATGCAGAGGGAAAGACAAAACAGCTACACCCCCAAACACTTGGCAGGGCAGACTTCTCTGACCTTTATCAGCCACACACAAAAACATGCCATCTCCTAGCATTCTGGGAGGTGAAGGAAAAACATTCACACCTGGTGCTTATAGCTGTGGTCATTTCCCTGGTATGCATCTTCCCTAGAGAACAAAAGGCCTTTATCAAAGTTAACAAATAACAAGTTGCTCTCTACATGGGGCTCTTGTTAAGGGCAGGATGACCGCCACAGGCCTCTGCTTTTTATTTAAGGACTTTGGTGGATTGAAAGAGTTCTCAAAAGACCTAAAGTTTATGTGGTCTATTTCATGGAACCTTTATGGCCACTTCTCTATGCCTCTTTCAGAGTTTCAGGAAAGACATTTTGGGTTTTAGAGTTCTAAACTTCTAGGTACTAACAAGTAGTCTTTTGGCACAAAACTGACATAATCTGACAATGGATATAAATTTCTAAAAAAATTCATCTTCATTTTTTCCTCTCCTGGCGTAAATCAGAAGGACTTCTGCCATGGAACCTTTATGGCCACTTCTCTATGCCTCTTTCAGAGTTTCAGGAAAGACATTTTGGGTTTTAGAGTTCTAAACTTCTAGGTACTAACAAGTAGTCTTTTGGCACAAAACTGACATAATCTGACAATGGATATAAATTTCTAAAAAAATTCATCTTCATTTTTTCCTCTCCTGGCATAAATCAGAAGAACTTCTGTGGGTTTAACTGAAATAGCTTCAGGTTCATGCACACTGCAGCAAAATTCAATTGTTTATTATTCACAGCTGTTCAGCACTCGTAGAACCCATCTAGAGAAAGGCAGTGATAAACTGGAGTAAGGTGCAGATGGACTAAGGGATAGCTGTACTTCCCTTCCAACTGAACTGTTCTGTTCTATTCTGTTCTGTTTTGAAGTTCAACATAGGGTGCAGAAGGTTGGACTTGAGACCTCTTGAAGTCTCTTCTAACATGAGTTATCCAAAGAACCATTGCTCCTATGTGTAGTAACCGCTGGACTCTGCCTAGGAGGCTGCTGCTCCCTGAGAGCTCAGCGAGGGTTTCCTAGGGCCATGCGATCAGTTGCATCCCAGAGTCCATTTGGGACAGCCCTGCCATCTGGCTCCGGCAGCCAGCAGCGTTACAACGCAGTGGTGGTAAAGAAGGCAGAGAAGGGTCTCTCATGAGGGTTTGAGATGGCTTTAATCACATCTCGTCCCCGAGATGTTCAGAGGTGGAGAGACAGCGTGCTCTGAGTGCGGGATGGTTTTGTCAGGGGCCCAAGGGCGGTCCCTGGGTGGGTTTGGGGTACAGAAGCAAATAGGAAGAAACCAAGGGAGTGGCCAAGGCCAGGGAGGGAACAAGGGGAGCATGTGAAATAGGAAAAGAAATGGGTTAACAGATCCCCATACCTATGCTAAGAACTAAGAATCCTTTTCACAGTGGACAATCCCAAATACTCACAATACATGTGCTACGTGAATGTTCCTGGTATGTGCGTCTTTTCCTCTGAGGGGGCTGAAGAGAGAAAAAATGGTTTATTAAAATGCCTTCACAAAGGTAAATTCACCATTCTTCCTGTTTGACTGAGTGGGGATGTTGGGCTCCCTTCCCCCCTGCCACGTAGCCCTGGGAGAGGGGCCCTGGGGGGAGGCACGGGGTTTCCCTGCCTCTGGTCAGCCTCGTTCCCATTGGTTGTTTTGTGTTCCCCTGCCCAGGCAAGGACCCTTGGGTCCCGGGATTGCCTCAGTTCCTTGGCAGAGCCCCGGCCATGCGGCTGGAGAAATAAACATCTCTGAAACATCTATCAAGAATCGGTCCATATATACTTCCTTTCCACGGGACTCCTGGTTTGATACATCGTGTTACAGTATCCGCACTGTAACATGGGGACCTGTGAAATCTGCAGTTTTACTGCCTGGGTGAACTTTATTTCTTAAGTCCTTCAGTAATGACTCAGGCTATAAATTTTCATCTGATTTTGCAGTTACTATAAACAAAATAATTATGAGATACAAAGTAGATAATACTTTCGGCTGAACTCATTGTTAGGCCTATCTGCAAATCCCTTAATTTATAGGTACTTATTTGCACTAAGAAAGCTGAAAAAAAGTGTAAATTTTGTGTTTCTTTAAAAGCTGTGTAATATGCAAATATCTATTTGATTGATCTCATTAAAGAGTTTTCTGAAGATGTACTAAAAAAGAAATCTTGTTTGGGTAAAATCAAATTAATTTCTTGAATAATGAACTGAAGGCTCAAACCAATGTGAAGGTGGTTACAAAAATGAAACAATGACAACTTAAGCAAATGCTGGCTTTTGCTTCCTATTAAGGAACATCACTTGGTGTCAGCACTAAGTGATTGGTGTAACAGCTGAAATTTAGTCTAAGCAAGGATCTTTTGGATTATCAGAGAGGGAAGCAAGTGACACAGGACTAACATACTCTTTTATGGGATCTTTCACTTTCCTTTAGCTTTTTACGCAAAATCAGACCACAGATATAGCAAAGTGAGGGACAGAATAATTCTGGGAGCTAACCTTCAATGAAGAAGGGGAGCATGGAGGATGCAAATTTGTTTCAGAGGTTTATGAATAGCAGGAAATGGCATGTTGGGTTTCTTTACAGATCTACAAAGTTCCTGGGCTTCTCCTTCCTGAGGGGATACTGAGTTATGCAAAAGGTGCTGTTTGAAAGCACTGAGAAGTTCCAGATTTTTCGTTGTGAAAAATTAATAACAGTAAAACAGGAAGTTTCAGTTAGGTACCTAATTGATTGTTTGACCACCTAAATGAGTGCAATTGGTTTCCTTTATGTCACACAAGTAGAACTTTAGAGCAGATTTGGGCTTCAAATGCACTTGTTAAAACAGGTAATTTTATTTCATCTTTGTGTACTTGGCACTTGATGATTATGTATTATTGATCTGTGTAGCCAGTCTTCAAAACTGCTATTGATAATGAGAAGTCTTTGTATGGAAGTATTTTCTGAAGAGACCATAGCTTTGCTCTTTTTAATAAACTAGAAGTAAATTCTGAATTTGCTTTCTTATCATGTCCATACTGTGGCTCTGTAATAGCCTATTATATGTTTCAAGTTCTTGAAGTTTCGGATATGGTAAGAAATAATGTAAGTGTCACTTCTGGAGTATACAGTAGGTAGTTTACTTTGTAAAAAGCCAATAACTTGGCTTCTTTCTTCTCCCTCCAAAATATAGGTGACAGGTTATTTTTAAAAACACATCTTAGGCAAGTAATTCAAACCTCAAATTTCTATAGTCCTTTAAGTGTCATTTTTTTTCCTAAAGGCTGTTATCAAAATAATCTAAATCACTTTCTTTCTATTAATCAAAGAATTACAGCACTTAAATTTGTAGTTGTCACTCACATAGTTTGTGCCTAAAGCATTTTGAAATTGTTTTGTGTGGTCTTTTCAATCACTCTGGTTTTTTTTTCTCAAGACATTGTCAACATGCACAAAGAATGGGATCACAATGGTAATGAATTTCATTCCTTTGGGACTTACAAGGTGAGATGTAATCTGATCTCCAAGGGTTTTAACAAAAATAGTCATTGTTTCAGAAATTCTAACATTAAACACAGTCAACAGCTACTCAGTCAATGGAATATCTTTCCCAGCAAATTGGAAAACAAAACTAGGAGTTTCCTACTCAGCTCAACAAAACCTAATGAAATCCATAAATTAGCATCTTCAAGAAGTAGCTTCTAGTTTTCGTATTGACAAAGACCGGTAACACCTCATCATACTTTGGGCATTTTGTTATAGCAAAATTCCTAAAACAGCACCTGCATGATGAGATTATTATTATTATTATTATTATTATTATTATTATTATATTATTATTTCATGTTGTAGAAACTTGGAAAAGCAGACATTGCTATACTAAAGACCACGTGATCTTCTTAAAGTATTTTTGTCTACAAGTAACAGAGACAGATAGAAAATAATGAAGAGTTCAAAGACTCATAGATTAGATGCATTTACATATTGGAGAGTCCTGCATAAAATAAATGTGAACATATTATTTCTAATACAGACTACTGAAAACAGTACCTTCAATGAAGAAGGGGAGCATGGAGGATGCAAATTTGTTTCAGAGGTTTATGAATAGCAGGAAATGGCATGTTGGGTTTCTTTACAGATCTACAAAGTTCCTGGGCTTCTCCTTCCTGAGGGGATACTGAGTTATGCAAAAGGTGCTGTTTGAAAGCACTGAGAAGTTCCAGATTTTTCGTTGTGAAAAATTAATAACAGTAAAACAGGAAGTTTCAGTTAGGTACCTAATTGATTGTTTGACCACCTAAATGAGTGCAATTGGTTTCCTTTATGTCACACAAGTAGAACTTTAGAGCAGATTTGGGCTTCAAATGCACTTGTTAAAACAGGTAATTTTATTTCATCTTTGTGTAGTTGGCACTTGATGATTATGTATTATTGATCTGTGTAGCCAGTCTTCAAAACTGCTATTGATAATGAGAAGTCTTTGTATGGAAGTATTTTCTGAAGAGACCATAGCTTTGCTCTTTTTAATAAACTAGAAGTAAATTCTGAATTTGCTTTCTTATCATGTCCATACTGTGGCTCTGTAATAGCCTATTATATGTTTCAAGTTCTTGAAGTTTCGGATATGGTAAGAAATAATGTAAGTGTCACTTCTGGAGTATACAGTAGGTAGTTTACTTTGTAAAAAGCCAATAACTCGGCTTCTTTCTTCTCCCTCCAAAATATAGGTGACAGGTTATTTTTAAAAACACATCTTAGGCAAGTAATTCAAACCTCAAATTTCTATAGTCCTTTAAGTGTCATTTTTTTTCCTAAAGGCTGTTATCAAAATAATCTAAATCACTTTCTTTCTATTAATCAAAGAATTACAGCACTTAAATTTGTAGTTGTCACTCACATAGTTTGTGCCTAAAGCATTTTGAAATTGTTTTGTGTGGTCTTTTCAATCACTCTGGTTTTTTTTTCTCAAGACATTGTCAACATGCACAAAGAATGGGATCACAATGGTAATGAATTTCATTCCTTTGGGACTTACAAGGTGAGATGTAATCTGATCTCCAAGGGTTTTAACAAAAATAGTCATTGTTTCAGAAATTCTAACATTAAACACAGTCAACAGCTACTCAGTCAATGGAATATCTTTCCCAGCAAATTGGAAAACAAAACTAGGAGTTTCCTACTCAGCTCAACAAAACCTAATGAAATCCATAAATTAGCATCTTCAAGAAGTAGCTTCTAGTTTTCGTATTGACAAAGACCGGTAACACCTCATCATACTTTGGGCATTTTGTTATAGCAAAATTCCTAAAACAGCACCTGCATGATGAGATTATTATTATTATTATTATTATTATTATTATTATTATTTTATTACTAGGAATTATTATTTCATGTTGTAGAAACTTGGAAAAGCAGACATTGCTATACTAAAGACCACGTGATCTTCTTAAAGTATTTTTGTCTACAAGTAACAGAGACAGATAGAAAATAATGAAGAGTTCAAAGACTCATAGATTAGATGCATTTACATATTGGAGAGTCCTGCATAAAATAAATGTGAACATATTATTTCTAATACAGACTACTGAAAACAGTGTAGTAATTTTAAGTTGATTCATTAATCAGCTGGACATTTTTTGAAGTCTAATGTATTCTTTGACTGTGTATGCTCTTAATTAGCTCAAACTGAACAAACAGAATTTATCTAAGGACTTATGGGATAAATAAACACAAAATTTAGCACAGCATCATAGACTTTCTGGGGTGATATAGACGTTTTTTATTACCTCTTAAGTAAACTGTAAAATACAAAAGAGAGGAATATTAATTATTATTTATTAATTCAATATTATTTTTAAAAGTCTATTTTACAGTTTCACACTTTGCTTAGCTCACTGTAAGTTAAGACACCTAAGAGAAACATAATTCATAATAAAATTAGTAATTATTCATATTTAACAATTAGCATGGCATGTTGATGTAGAGAACAATAAATATATGTAAAATATCCTTTGAAATTGACCACTGCTTGTGTAGTCAGAGACATCCAATGTACTTATTAGTGGCATGTAATCTCCTTAAGTTGTATTGAATTCATTTAAAAATCAGGCAATAAAAACAACACTGGTAGAAAAAACCCAAGAATGAATTATGTTTAGAACTGGACAGGCACATTGAAAGAAATAAAAATATAAATGAAGAAAATAAATGTGTTGTTTTTTTCTTGATTTTATTCAAAGAACAGACAGAACTCTTGGGTAATTTTCTCCACCTTTCTGACAGCCCTGACAGAATAGAATGTTGTGGTTTGATGCCTTTTTTTTTAATCGGTAGGACAGCAACTAAGAATTTTACCCATGACAGCCAAAGAGTCAGAACAAGACAAGAAAGGTAAATTTCCTCTGGTAACTTTTGTAAAGTTACAGGCTACTCTGTAAAGCCTTGAAAGATTTTTTTTTAATGATTTTCCGATCATTTTGTTGATAATGTAATAAAATTGAGGATTAAAGCAATGAAAAATAAATTTCCTGGATAATTTGCACATTTCTTTTAATTCTGAGAATAAAAACATATGGAAGATAATCAATTACTTTGTTTAAATGGCTATTTTGGGCAACCTTTGGCATACTAAAGAAGGGGGGGCAGTTCCACTTCTCAGTTCTGACTGAGACACATCACAATCAAAATTTTAATACCAGCATCTTTAAAAAAATACTTTAAATATTTTATTTGCTATTTTTTCTTGTTTTAATAGCCTATTTGAATTTTTCTTAACAAAGTAATCTTGGTTTTTTTCCTTGATTTCTCTTTTTTGTTTCTTTAATGATGCCTTTGATATCTCTGGAAAGCAGGGAGAGGGATTTTGGGAAAGAGGGAAAACAGGAAAGAGAAAGTATTCATTGAGGAAGAAAACAGAATTTGGTAAACATTTGAATAAACTGTGTTTAGTAGGTGACTTGCATCATGTTATTCTCTTCCCACAGAAAACCCTGGACTGTTCTAGCATATTTTAAGGAAGCTATCTGAAATCACACAAAGAATTGAGAGATCAATAGACTAGCTTAGTTGCCCAAGCAATAAAAATCAATTTTGTGGTCTCTTGTTTTCTAAGCAAAGTTTGTGGAATTACACTGTAATTATGGACAAAGTATGCAAAAAATTAACCTGCATGAAGAACGGAATGCAACTGTATGTTTTTTTTTATCAAAGAATACTACATTCCATTCCTTAATTACATTTTCAAACAAAAAAGGTTATCACTTAAGTGCAGTTAGCAATCCAGTAAATAAAATAGTTAATTTTCTTCTAATATGTATTTTATTTCCATTATTATATAATCTGTATATAATATTATTTCGTCATCTTCATCCTTTAGGTGTAAAATGGGGAAGAAACAAAAGTGTCTTTGATTTCACTATTTACTCTGATTTGAAAGATAGACCTTTCCTGTCATGAGTGGAACAGATCTGCTAAGGGAGGTAGTGGCCAATTTATTCTGATTTTTTTTCAGTAAATCAAGACTGCATCCACACCAGCAGCAACAAAAGCGAATGTACTGTCACATGAAAAGTCTGGATCTCAGATCTGTTGTGTTCAGTGAGAGGCTATGCAGTGACTAGAATTCAGGGAAAAACTGACTACAGTGAGCTCCATTTTTATATTTCAATTCAATCCCCTCTTGAAGGTTAAACATGCCTCATTCTGTTTGGGCATGCATCATGCCTGTTAGTGCACGTAAAATAACAGCTGCTAAGTGGCCTGTGTGGGTTTGAAGGATTCTGGATATTTTAATGGTAAATAGATGTCAAAACTCACATCACTTTTAGGTTCATCTTACAGTAGACTGCCTAGGAGATACAGGGTCTAGTCCTTAGGTTACATACAGAAAAGGTTTGCTCAGTGTTTTAGAAAGGAGATGATATCCCTCTTCCTAGGATTATTTTACAGAATTATGAGCTGGCCTGCCCAAGAAGAGGAAGACTGAGTATTCTTACCTGAGAGATGAATGCTGTATCTTCTAGGTAAAAGTTAGATATTGTATATGCAGCACTATCACCATCTTACCATTTTTGTTTTGTATGGCATCTGAGAATACAAAAATAATCAAAGTGAACCTTAGGGCTTAGGTAGGCTGAGATGCACCCAGTTTGAAATTCTGGCTGATGTGTGATGAGTGGCTGCAAAAGTCCTGTGTGCCATCAGGAGATGGGTTCCTATGCTCATGGCTGGTAGGAAAGCAATTAGATAACAGTATTAGGATCACTGAAACCCCAAGGGACTTAGAGAGTCATAGAATGGTTTGATTTTGACAGGACCTTAAATATCATCCAGTTCCAACCCCCCTGCCATGATAAGGGATGCCACCCACTTGATCAGGTTTCTTAAACCCCCTTCCAACCTGGCTTTGGACCCTTTCAGTGGTGCTCATGTTGCTTCTGTGTCTTCAGCTTTGACGTCAAAAGTAGCAGGTAATAGGTAAATTTGGTACTATAATTTTGGAGTTTACAGGGCACTGAGGACATTGAAAACTAACACAAGTCGGATGTCACTCTTGCATTGCTGCTGCAAGAGAAAAGAAAAAGCTGTGGCCCTGTGTGGGGGATACAGCTAGGAAAAGGGGGGTCCAAACCCTTGTTCCACCCATCTAGTGTTGGTTTTTTCTCCTGAGAAACTTCTATCCAGGTAACCCGAGGGAAGAAGAAGTACAGCAGTGGATAGAATTCATAGTTCAAGGCAAACATTTCACGTATTTAAAGAAGCGAACACATTGTAGTCATCATCATGTTTAAAAAGTATTAGTAGGCTTGTTGCTTGTGTTTTTAGAACTTACTTTAGAACTTACTCTACTTAAATTTAACTCCAAAGGGATTTTAACAGACTGATTCACAAGCAGTATTTATTAGCATTTAATATTAAAGTGGACTGCTCAAGCCAATGCGCTGAAGAAAAAGAAAAGCCAAGCTTGCCTTTTAGAGTTCTTTAAACAAAAAGACTTATTTTGATTGCAACAAAAACACCCATAAATCTATGCACATATATATTGATCTTTCTTTCCTCTTAAAAATGACTCTGTCCCAGTAAGTTGGCATATTTCATAAACAAACCAACAAATTATTGATCCATCATACACTCTAAAAATCCTGTGAAGAATCTAGGTTGCTTTTAAATTCATGCTGTACCTAAGGGAATGAGAAACTCCAAAATGAAAAATAGATGTTTAAAAAGAAGTACAAATATTAGAAGATGTATAGCTACTTCTGCTCCTGCATAACCTTTCATTGTAATTCTTTTAAAGTAGTTCATTAAAAATATTCTTTATGAGCTAATAGATTATTTTATTTGGTAATATGATTCTTTGTGGTGACTATTAGTTACTACATTAATTATATGTCCCTGCAGATATCTCTGTTCCTTTTTGGCAAATGCTGTGACAGCATATATTTTCTTACACAGAAATAATACAAAATTAAGACTGCCTGACATCTTGTTAATGAAAGCAAAGTTATATTCAGCTTGGATTAGAGATGGATTCTGGTCACATGTCCTTTTGAAAAGGAAATAATGAAGTAGATTACAGATGTTTATTAGTGCCAATGTAATGAACAATGCTGTGAAAAGTTAGAGCTGGCTAGATTTTCAGTTATTCAACCTATCTTCCTTACAGTGTTTTGAGCAGCTGACATGACACACAGAGTCACCAGGAGCTTAATTGTGAATGAATTCCTAGAGAGGGATGGCAGCAAGCTAACATGGTCTTTCGGAAAGGAGAGAGAATTAAGAATATTAGTCACCTGCCCATTAACCACAAATGGTTGCAATTCTCCACTAAAGTGTAATAGTCGAGCTGCACAAGCTACGACTATTTTTGCAAAATACTTGTCTTGAAGTAGCTGAAATTCCTGTAGTTATGCAGATACCAGAAAATAAGGCTTGAGTACCTCATTGTGAAAGTGTGGTCTGAAAAGTGCTTCCCTCTGAGCAGCTGGCTAGTACTGGCACTGTTTTTCAGGTGGACCTGAAAGGTCCCAAAAGCAACACTTGATAGAAACACCAGAAATATCTTTCCAGCAGTTAAAAACCACCAAAAATTAAGTTTCTTTGTAATCATTTAACAGCACACCTGAAACAGAAATCACAGAGCTAAAGACCAGAGACTGTAATTGTTAGCTCTTTTCTCCCCCTCTCTTGCACCACAGCAGGGTAGAGCTGTGCAAGGAAGAAGCCTTTGTGACTAATGGCCATGTGGAATGTGGATGTTTACTGTTTGTATAAGTATTTTATGGCAAAGATTGCGTGAGTACTATGAGAAGGGAAAAAGTCTCTGACTGCAACTCTAAGGATCAAGGGGCTTGACAGAGTTTTCTCATTTGACTTTGCAGCCTGTATGTTGGAGAACATCTCCAGCTTCACTCTATTGTACCTCTCTCATGTAGAGAGGAGATTCTGAGCTGTGATGTTGAACTGGGAAAATAAGTCATTTTTTCTGAACTTATAGTAAGGCCCAGCTGAAATTTTCAGAGAACTGTGGTGGAAAACTTCCCACAAGCCAGATATGGACTCATTTATATGAGGAGAGAAGCATAAAGCTTTCCCTCCCTTGTCTGAGTGAGGGGAAAAAAAAAATCTCAGTACAACAAACAGAGAGATGTATTATTAGTATTCACCCCATCAGAGGGATATCAGAATGACTCATACTGAGCTGCTGCTCTGAAGGCTGTTTTATATTCTCAGCCCAACTGGTCTAAGATCAAGGCTTCTCAAATAGGAGTACTACACACTCATAAGCTTAACATACTTTATACTTGCACTGACTTTTTAAAAAACAGAATCCTAAGTTAAAAAAAATTATGAAGCTATAAACACTACTAGCTTGACATTCAAAAAGTTACATTAAAATGCATCTGTACAGCAGTTGCTGTGTAGTCAGTGTGCTGGGTATCTAAAAATGATTGTATTATATTTATTTATATTTGTCATATTGGTTTTATGGACACAGTACTTTGAATGATTAGTTCAGTACACCACATATGATAACGTGATAATTGATGTGAAGCTAAGCTAAAGTGTTATTTAGGTGCTTTGATTGGTAAATGAGGTGTGAACATATCATAACTTTGACAGTAAATTTAAAAGAAATATTGCGTCAGTCTTCCTTCGAAAACAAAAGAAGACTTCTTTGAACAAAAATAACTCAAGGGCTACAGATAATCCAAAATATAGAAGATCAAATGTTTCTGATAATTGTTCTGCATGAAACAGTCAGAAAGTATAAACTACTTTTTGCTTGACTGTTTTTGAGAAGAAATGCTGCATTATTCACAAAGATAAAGTATTTTTCATGTCAAAGTTTACAATGATTGAGTAATAGTTATTTATTTCTTTGTGAAAGACTGACAGATGCAGAAAAAGAATGAAAACATAAGTAATAAAAGTAATTTTTGTATAATTTAAGGACACAATTGTTGAAACAATTTTGCCACTAAGTAAACCATGAAATGTGTGCTACCAGTCACTCCTATGCAGAATTTAAGTATTACTACTGTTTAGTGAGTGCTCTAAAGGTATGTTTAAGACAGAGAAAAATCTGTATATTGTCAGCAAAATGCCAGTTCCTTTTTCAGATGAGAAAACAATAATTGGCTTGGTTGAAATATGAATGTTTCTGTACTGCTGCTAGTGCTTCAAAAGAATCGAAATATGTATTGTTTCCGAAAACACATAGGAATAATCCACTTCTTTCCTCTTTTTTTTTTGACAGCAATCAAATTTCATTAGAAATATTTGGTAATATAATAAGTTTAAGTGAATTAGAGGAGTTTCTTGGCAGCTTGTCATTATTTAGTGCCTACTGTGGTACTGCTAATTTGGGGAGGAAAACAGTTCATGATAAATAATGAAAAAGATTTGCTTCTAGCTAATTACTTAGCTCATATTCTGCATAATGCAACGAAGTATATGATAGATTAGTCATCATTTGATCATGTAGGAAACAGAAGTTTTGAATTACACTATATGGCAACAAGTTTTCTAGTTGCTGGAAGTATTTAGTTTTCCTGACTTAAAAGATATGGAAGTGTTGATCTATAACACCCTAAGATTAGCTTTATGAGGTTGACAGATTCTTGATTATTTTCCAGCTATTAAAAGTTAGTTATCAAATGTCGGAAGAAACTAGATTTTTCAGTTCTCTGAAGATGGAAAAATGGGAATGGTGGATTCATATCTGATGCCTGAATACTTATTATTTTTCAGCATACGTTAAAAGATAAATTAGGAAAAATGTAAAGTGTCTCCATTTAATAATATACAATTGATCTCAAATACCTGATTCCACTTTTTGATTTGGCAAACAAAGCTATCCTTACCTCATCCAGTCCCTTTTTGGAAAAAAGGTCAAGCGTTCTCAAAGGCTGGGTATGAAAAGAACTGGGTGTAGAGTGCTTGTCAGGAATATTGTAATGAGTTGCTTAGTAGAGCATGCATACAGCTGCAGAAGAGCTGTATTAGGAAACAGCATTTCAATCTTTAAATCTTGAGTATGTTAATTACTTAAAACCTGTGGAATTTTTGTTCACTCTAATACAACAGTAAGAATAATATTTCCTTGAGTAAACAGGATTGCTATGAATACAGAAATTTGATAAACATGGATTCTGTAGCGACTGTTTAAATTTAAATTTTATTTCACTTATACATGACAAAAGTTTTACAAATTGATTTACAGCGCCTATTTGCATGGAACTGCATTAAGCAGGTATCGCTTAAACTTTAGAGCTACAATACTGAATTGTATGTCTTGTAGTTATGATTTAAACATTATTTATGCAGTATGTACACATACAGGTGCAAGTATAAATTAATATACTCTTGTGCATAATAGTTGAAAGATGATATTTAGATTTATATGTAGTTAATTTCCAATGAAATTATAATAGTAATTACAATCTCCATATTCTACAGATAATGTACGGGTATTAATAAACTGAGTAATAATATTGTTCAGAACCCTGTGCCTCCTTTTGTCACCAGTCTTTGAGTGGGAAACTAGTTGGCCATCTTGCAGTTTTTTCATATATGTCAGTGGTGAGTGACCAAAACATCAGCCTCGTTCTTTATTGCCCAGTAAAGAAATAGGACCGAATGCAAAGTGTGAGATTAGTAATTCAGTACCAACCAATTAGTCTAAGGGGAAAACTATTATATGTAGGTGAGATCCATTTATTTAATAGATCAAAATAATTCAGCCCTGAAAGAATGGTGGGAAGGCAGCAGAGGGAAGCTGTTCACAAGATTATCCTATTGGAAGGATTTTCAGTACATGGGATTATCTGTAATGAGATTAACCACTGGGAGACCAAATTCTGAATGGATGCTTCAGGGAGACAAAATGCCCACTAAAACAAAAGAGAAGTGGGAGGTAAAGGCTACAGGATTTAAATAAAGTCTGTTCCTGAAAGTCCTGTTGTTTTGGCAGCAATAATGGGAAGAAGACTGGTTGGCAGACAACCAGGAGACACGTCAAGTGCTCATCAGTAAAAAGACAGTATTAGGAAAAGGGTTTCTAATGAATGGAGTAATGCAGATATATAATAAAAGGTGGCCACTGATTCTTCTGCATCAATGGGCAGCTGAGAATCCTGTGAGCAGCAAGATGATGCTGCAAACAAATACGATGCATGTTATGTTTTGTGTACAGTTACAGAGAGCAGCTTAGACCGGATTTTAAATAAGAGCCTGCAATGGAGTACGAAGCTACAAGATGTGCAAAAAATAGGTAACATTTATGCTTCAAGCCATGAAGGAAATTTGAAATCACATTTAATAAGTGATTAGTATTTCGAATAAATAGTAAACAAATTTTGGAACTTATTTTCACTGGTGCAACATTTAGACAGAACAGAAACTGATTTTGGGGAAGTAGGTATCAGCATAAACATATGTGGAAAGGAAATTCAATAAATAAACTTAGGCCAAAATCAAGATACTTCCCAGAAGATTCAGTCCAACTCAGTATTTTGGTACTTCCAATTAACATCAGATGCTGCTAGTGGGAAAGGTTATATTTTTGAGACATAGCCCAAAAAAGATATAGAGATTGCACTTCCATCAGAAATGCAGCTGTAGATTTGCCTCTCAAACTTTGGGCATTCTGCATACTTTGTCCTCCTCTTGGGGCAGAATCTCACTTGAGGCATATCTGCTCTGCAGTGACATTGGCATATCTAGTAGAGACACCTAAAGGCTAAAAAATACTGACACGGAAGACATTGCTCAGAAAAAGTATTCTGTATGTAAAGGAACAATATTTTCTTCACAGACATATTTACAGTTCCGCAAGTTTTAAGATATGTGACTTTTGTTTTAGGTAGAAATTATTGTATGTAACAACAGGCTAAGAAGCTGTGTCTTACCTAGACCCATCACCATGCCTGGTGTCCATTATCCCTCTCTCATTCTAGTGAGACATGTCAACACAGCTCCTCTATTGAAATGTCTTGAGCTATTCTGCGTGCCACATGTAGGAAAGAATAGGATGTGTCTATTTTTTGTGGCCAGGTTTTGGTAGTGGAAGTGGGCTATAGGCGTGGCCTCTGTGAGAAGTATATATTTTACATGTCTTGATGTGTAAATAGCAGTGAAAATGCAAGTTTAAAGCTTTGAGCAGTCTGAATCTGCTTTCCTGCACATGTTATCCAGTTAGAACTTTATCTGGGAACTGGAGAGTTAGTCAAATGCCATAAAGCATGTACCAAAGAATAAGGCAACTTTGTAAACAGACTTTAAATTATTTTTAATTAGGTGATGCCTTAGATTTTATTGGAATTTAATGGAGCCTATCAAATACTTGAAAAGAATATTCCTCAAATAAATTATTCAGCAAATATTGCTATTATACATTAATTAGTTTATTCAGTGAATAATATTCAGCCAGCTACACAATTGGTCAAGTGCTGCTAAAAGCAGTTTGCTGAAGAACAATTTTGATGAGTAACAGCAGTACTCTTTGAATAATACATTTGGCAAAGACTACCTGACCAGTTCTGGTTTTAGGACTTTCAGCTGACTGGCCATGGAAGCTCTAGGTCACAAGACCAATGTGAAACCCAGTTATTTAGTATGTCTTGCTAGCACAGTGAACTCAGGAATAGTGAATATTTGCAGTGGTTCACTAATATTTTCTGAAAGTTGAGTTTGCAGGACAGCTGATTCCACAGATAACTGGTTGTTTTGGCTATTTAATGCAATGCTTAGTAGACGTTTTTTTCTCTGATCTTTTTTCCTTGGTAACCTGGCTATGTCCTTCAGGAGATTCAGGACTTCTGTCATCTATCCAGCAGCTCCAAGAAGACAGTGGAAGTTGTTCTATTCTTAATGACTTTTGAAAACCAGGGGCAGCTCTAGTTGTTCAGATCCAGGCTTCTCATTGGACTGACTTCAAGGTCTTAAAAAACAGTGTTACGTTTGTGGAAGAGTTAGGTCACCCTGCAAACAGTGATAAAGCAAGCATCATAGACCATGAGATTTAGAGGGACTGAAATTTTGTGAATGAGCAGGTTTAATTCTGGCCTTGTTGACAGGCAAATGCGATCTGGGAAAATGAAACAGGCATGGTGTGGAGGTGTGTTTGGGTGAGTGGGTGTAAAACAGGATTGTCACGGGTTAGCAAGCATAGTCCCGGAAGGGATGTTCTTGCAAAGGGGTGCTTACAGCTTCCTCTGGGAACTGATAGAACCTATCAGCTGGCCAGTTTGAATATGGACAATTCTTTGAGCCACTTAAAGTTGTGATCACCTCTGTGATCCACATTTAAGAATAGGCAAACTCCCCCTCCAAGCTCTCTCTCGTTTCCGGCGCTGGGACAGGTGGCTGCGGGCCCCGTGCGGGGGCCAGCGGGCCTGGCCAGGCCCTGCTCGGGCCAGGCCGGGCCGGGCCACGGCCATCCTGGAG
>NW_008239054.1:6461559-6466331 GCF_000691975.1 Corvus brachyrhynchos | reverse complement strand
CCAGGGAAGGAGAAGGGCCTCTGTTTTTTGTTTCTGAACAGCTCAACCTTAAAATTGTACCCCAAAAAACAAGAGTGGACCCTTGAAAGCAGTTGTGGGAAAAGCTGCAAGTCGGGGGAAGGGACTCACATGTGAGCAGAGAGACTCCTCTTCCTAAATGGACTGAACAATATTTGGAAGTGGGCGGCTGTCTCGTTGTGATAATGCTTTCATAGCACGAGCAAGAAGAGACTTCTCTTTCTAAATGGACTGAGCAAGGTTATTATGGAAGTGGTAAACAGACTGAACATCTTAAGGGTTGTCTTTTTACATTGTCAGTGGGAGAAGGGAGGAAGGTGGGGGGAGGAGGAGAGTTCTGAAGGTGGTATGATTTTTTTTCCCTCTTTTAGGTCTGTTAATAAACTTCTTTATATTCTTTCAAGTTTGGTGCCTGCTTTGCGTTTCTCCTAATTCTTATCTCACAGAAGATAAACAGTAATGAGTATTTTAGACCAAACCACTACAAGGATTTATGTGATTTAGCCCTGAAACACAAAGCTTTGAGCTTCATTCACTCCAAAACATCAGGGCATTAGGTAAACTGCTGCTTTCAAAGCAGCAGAAGGTTTGATTAATCCAAGCCAGTTCAGATTGTGATTGCTTGACTAATCAATCCTGTGCTTTTATTCAATTCAGAAGTCCAGGATTTATGTTTCACTTCCTACTCTGCAGATTCATCCTACCCAATATTTGACAAGGGACTGCACTTGGTGTGTTCAAGTAACCCTGCACAGTCCATTTGAACTACAGTCAGAGGTTGTGAACATGACTGAGGAAACTAGATTTAAAATAGAATATAAAATAGACATAATAAAACACGTCTGGAAACTAGGCTACTTGGGCATGGATCTGTGCCTTGCTGGGCTCCATTTGCCCAGGCTGTCCTGTTATGTACAACACTCTACTGCTTTAGCCTTGTGAAATTACATAGTTAAAGCTGAAGCATGTCAAGATGATCTGTTCTCAGAAACTGGACCTACAGGCACACCTGACATCCCTACTGTACATGTTTCCATGGGGTTTACTTTTGGCTGGTTCTGGTATGATTCCATGGTCTGAATGCCCAGTTTCATCTGGTATGCATTAGGTGTGCTCTGGGGAGTGAGGACTTTCTAGTTTAAATTCATCCAAATAGACTCTCTGAGACTGCTGCACAACACAAATGAAAACACAGTTACTTGGGTGCATTCCTCAGCTGCACAAAATGCTAAGAGACATGCTCCTTATTGCTCATGGTAGTAGGTTTGCAGTGTGTTAGATTTTAGATAATCATGGAACCAAATTAAGAGTTTTATTATACTTTCTCATTAAAAAAGGCAGGGAGAAAAGCAGTCACATTTTACTGAATTATACCCTTCAGATTTCTTTAAATGAGCTTGCACTGGTGAGTGGGTTGAGCAGAGAGGTGAAGTGAGGTGTTGAGGATTTGCAAAATATATTTATTCCACAAATTAATTAAATATGGAATTACAAATGCATTAGTGTTTGTTGAAGCCCCATAGCATTGCATATACTGTTAACCATGAAAATATATTACAAATAGTATCTCTTCTGAGCTGCAAAACCATATTGTTAGGCTCAGTTACAATACCAAAATTAATATATAATTTAAATACTCATTCCTACAAGTTTTGATCTCTGGTTTTTTTTAATTAACTGAGAAAATACCAAATGATATGACAAGGAAAGACCTTTAAATCTGCACTCTCTCTGGACTATAACAGTTTTACTCTAACTGCATCCATGAGTTAGAAATATTATGGGTCAAAGGCAGGCCTAGGAGACCCTCAAGACTGACCTAATTATCTACAGTACATTTCCACTTTTCTATATCTGGAGGCCAATTAGTTTTCACGCTATGTACAGCGGAGCATATTTTTGTGTCTCTTGTAGTCACTTGAGCCTTAAGAATACTATAATATTTCAACATAATAATGGAACACAATTGAGATATTGTGATTTAGTAATAGAATAAAGAGCTCATCATCAGAGCTAACTGCTGTATGAACTACCCCAGACACATACAACTGTATGCCTAACATTTTAGACAGAATTTGGGGTGAGGAATAATAAAGGCCAAGCCTCGTCATCTCAAATCTGTTTTTCTCCATTTTGGCTGTGTCCTATGTACCACGACAATGGCCATACTGCAACATATTAACATGATAGCCAATGACTCAATCTAATCTAAATGCCTTAGAAAACCATTAACTGATTTTTTTGTTATTCTGATTTGTAAATTGGAGTAATTTAAACATTCTGTGCCTTTATTTCCTGGTGATGACATTCAGTTCTGACTTTGCTCTGCTTTGTAATAACGTTAAGGATTATTTCAATGTGGAAGAGCTAAAACTTACTAGTAAATCATCCTAGGTTTTGCTCTCTGTATTAAAAAATATGAATCCTTCTAACTAAGTCCATCTTCCTCTAATATGAAGCTGCTTCCTTTCCTTGTGAGTGATTTGAAGGGTCTGTGGAGTGAGTTGAAGAGGGTGCTGCTCACAGGAGTAGCAACACCACTTCTGTGTCAGGGCATGTAAGAGCTGAGAGCCAGAAAAATGTGGTACCCAAAAAGTGGAGGAGGTACTCCAAAAAACCCCAAAACCAAAAAAATCCTCACCTCACCAAAAAAGCCCCAAACTCAAAACCACAATAAAACAACAAAAAGCATGAA
Organism: Corvus brachyrhynchos; assembly: GCF_000691975.1. Classification (NCBI taxonomy): domain Eukaryota; kingdom Metazoa; phylum Chordata; class Aves; order Passeriformes; family Corvidae; genus Corvus; species Corvus brachyrhynchos. The sequence continues at coordinate 6,463,618 of NW_008239054.1, read as the reverse complement.
AGAAAAGGACAACAATAAATTAAGGCATGAACCAGGGCAACCACATTAAAAGAAACACCTGAAAAAATATGATGGCACACAAATAAAAAATACAAAGTGGAATTTCTAGAGCACTGCATATTGGACTGATGCTATTCCATCAATGGATACTTCCCAAAGCGCCATGTAAAGTTTATTCAAGTGTACTTTATATTAGCTGTTGTCCACCTTGCCCACCGTGGTGACCTAATGCTCTCCAAACTGTAACATAGTTTCTTAACATTCAGCCTCCACAGGCTGTCTGTCTGTATCCACGCCTTGACTTGGAATCACACTTTCTAGCTATTATTTTAGAATTCACTGTAGAACAGTGTGATGAATGGTTGAAGTACTTCTTTTGCTCACTGAATACACACCATGTTGTCTATTCTGTTAAAAAGCCTGTGGCTGAGACGCCCATTCTGTTTGGGATCAGGAAAACTCTCTAGGCAGAGGGCAGGTTGTGTATTTCCTTGAGAATAATCTTGTTGTGCTGCTGGGAGAGGTATCCAGGCTATGGGGTGATGCAGGATGGGATGGCTGGACGTGAGGTGCATTTTAGTAATGTGGGATTTGTGTGAAAGGAGGGTAGAAATGCAGCTGAGCTTCAGGTAATGGAGATAATAAGAAATTGCTGTAGAGCTCCAGAGGGTTGGTGCATGTTAGGAGTCCAGGGCCAAAGGGAAGAGCATCCCTGAAAGAGGAGTAGAAAAGGGCTCCACACCTCAGGCTGCTTTATTCAGCAGTCCTGAGTCTTGTGTTAGAGCTTTTGCTGTATTAACACTGCATTTAGAGTGTGGGTTCCTTAATTCTGCATCCTTGCTGTGGGGAGGAGGATTCTCTTCCGAGTGCTGCCTTGGGTGCTGGTGCAGGTGGGTCTAATTCTGTGTCCAGTTCTTGTGGTTCTTTATGGCCAGATTATGTGACATTGTGGGACTTTGTTTAGGAAGGGAAAACTTGCTTATTTTAATGCTGGCTAGGCTTTTTACTTCTCTTAAATAAAGCTGTTATTGATTCCTTTACCATAGCTATTTCTGTTTACTGTATACTTGCTGAAAGAAACAAAATAGCAAGTGAATGTTATTGGGTAAATGCTCTGATGGATTTCTTCTCCCTAGCTCTGTAGATACCAATATTATAGAGAGGAATTTTAATGTTTCTTTTTCTTTTCAACTTCTTAGTGCACATCAGAATAGTCATTGGTAAAGAATTAAGAGCTAAACAAATAAGCATATAGAAAATGATACTTTTTACTATTAATGGACCTATAATCTCTACAGGAGAAAAAAGAATGGACTATTAGAAGCAAAAGCCCCAAAGGAGGTGACTGCTGAACTGAGGCAAACACCACCTGGAAAGTAGAAGATTAGAAACATGTAGGTGACAGACCTTCACCTAGAAAGCTTTATTTCAGTTGTTCAAATCTAGTGAAAAAACAATAAAATTGGTGACAGCTGAGAAAATAGTGACCACTGTTGTGCTGTCAGAGATTTGGTGAAATATAAGTAATACTAGGAAACTCAGGATGCCCAAAGCAGTGTATCAACTGTGCTGGCGAGGCTGAGATGCCGCATTCCAGGGATGATGATTCCACGACTTCCCTGGGCAGCCTATTCCAGTACTTCCAAATCACCCTTTCTGTAAAGAAATTTTCCTAATATCCAACCTAAACCTCCACAGGTGCAACTTTAGACCGTTTTCGCTTGTCCTGATAAATGTAAGCTTCTAGTCAGACCAGGGCATATCTGAGTAAAATGTAATACTTTGTGTTAGACTGACCCTTTTTTTGGTCCCTTCTGGCCTTAATATATGTAGATTCTGATCTTTCTGACTGTATCAGGTGCAGGGGCCTCTGTGATGAGTGCCTGGACATAACCCATTCCAGCCAACTCCTATGGCTCCATCACAGGGCATGACTGGGCCCTGCAGCCAAGGTGGTGGCATCTTGGGGAAAACCTGAATAAGAAAGGGTGAAAAAATGCCATACAGGCAGGTTCCTGAAGGACTGCAGTCCATGATGGAGCAGTGGAACAGTGGGGGG
>NW_008239054.1:6417750-6461355 GCF_000691975.1 Corvus brachyrhynchos | reverse complement strand
AGGGGGGAGGGGTGAGGAGGGGCAGAGAGGAACTGCTGTGTATTGAATACACGCTTTTCCCATTCCCTCCGGTGCTGCTCCACTCCAGAGGAGTCTGGAGTGCAGGACTTCATGCTGTGCAGGAGAAAGGGGGGAGGACAGATTAAGTCTTTGTTTCTTGCTGCCTGAATCTCTTTTTAATTCTCTTTATCCTGACAGGGAAATTTCTGATCCTATTTTCTCACCTTGCCCAACTGGGGAGCAGGTGTGAGTGAGAAGCTGGATGGGTATTTGGCTATTGGGCACATCGAACCCACACACTGACACACAGAAGTAAAGGTCTGAGTATGCCACATGAATCTAGAGTATACTTCTGTGTCATAATCCTTTATGGGGTTTGCTGCAAAAACAACGTGCATATAATTTCATTTGGTCAGATTTGAAACACATATATCACCTACTGAATTAAATAGGATAAAATATGATGTTGGAATTCTAGGTTCAAGGAGAAATAATCATGGTAGAGATCCTAACAGAGGACTTGCATAATTCTGAAGTGAGCTCAAAACAGGAAAGGTCTAAAGTTTTCCTATAAGATGATGCCAGAAAAACCATTTCTGTGACTATAATAAAAGTGGCTGGAGAACACGGTATTGCAGGTCAGTGCATGTCTATTTCCATGTAGGTAGTGAGTATAAATACGATCTGTAAACAAGGTGGATGAATTTATTTGAGAAATTGGAATGAAAAATGAGAAACTGTCCTACCTGCATGATGTGGAGACAGTGACATAAATTTGAACATGTATGGGTTTGGTCTCTCCACTGTGTCTTTGGAAGAGGTATAAATACACATTGCTATTGTGTTTTGTGCAAGTAGAACCAAAACAGTAATGCAACGTGGGCAATTTAGGTAAGGAAATCTAATCAGAACACAGCTTAATTGGTAAAGTAGTGGTTTTACAAACAGTCAACAGAAAACCAGCCCAAAACATTAAGAAAAGTTTGAATGGGGTTTTAGTTTGTTAAATTTAAGGTTAAGATTTGTTGGTTAAATATATATGGCTTTCCTTATAAGTGGCCACAAAAGTGTTAGTGACATGATGTGTTCTGCACTCTGTCCACCTCCTGGGCATTGCAAGCAGCTGAGGAAAACCTTGCCTGGGTATGCCTGGCAGCATATTAACCATACAAAGCTTTCCAGAGTCCTTAGGGAAATAGGCTTCTGCATGTTTTAGAGCATGGCCTTCTGCTTTGCCTAGGGCTTCACGTCTGGGGTTGCTACCTAGATAGATGGTGACTGTGGAATCGAGCGGAGAGCTTCTTTCAAATGACAGTCTGCATGTACTTGTGGGCACCAGATTTTCATCTGGCCAGGCTAGACCTGGGAAGTTTGCAGTAGTTTTGAACAATAAGCAGTGCTGGGCATGTGACATTAAAGGTTATGGACCTAAAATAGAGCGTATTATATTCCAATCACAGCCATTTATTTTTCAGTTTTGACACATTAGGCTGTGTAAGATGTATGTTGTGCTTAGTGGCTATTGTAAAGGTATTTCGAGTTTCCTCCTCCTAAAAGATAACAGTAATATGTTGGCCAGTTGGTATACATATGCTGTAGGAGCTGTAGCAAAAGACATTAATGGATAGTGGAAAAAAGCAGGGAAAACAAAATATGGGATTCCAGGTGCTGGAAAAAATATTAAATATAAAAATATTATTACTGTGGACTTGTGTCAATTTTGCTTCTAGAGATGCATATATATGGTATGCTTCTCAGGCATATATTCAGTCTCCAACTTTCATGAGAAATCCAGCAAATTTTTGATATTATCTCTGTCAGACCTCAGTGGTCTTTGAGGAAGAAAATTCTTTTTAGCACTATAGCTCTTAGAAAAGGGATAAAGAAGAAATGTTCAAACACCTTTAAGTACTTGTCTCAAGAGTGTTGAGCTTAAATCATCATTTAATCTCTTCTATGCTGAGACTAGAGGTCTGAGAAAGAATTTTTGTTTAAAGCAAAATCAGTGAATTTGGACTTCCGTTTTCTGTGAGGACAAAATTAGTCTATGTTTCCAATGATATTTTGTTAAAAATAGCTCACCTATTTTGAGAGCAAAAAAATTCAGGATGGTTGAAAAGATGAAGTTTAGTTGAAATAAAACCAATCTACTCCTGTAACAATAAAAGGAATAATTTAAAAGGCAGCATCCCAGGATTTAGGCACAAATGCAATCTTCATGACCCTTGTCTTTGTTAACAAAGATTTCCTCTTCCCTTCTCCTTCAAATATTATAGCTTTGTGTCTTACCACTTTCTTGTTTTCATGTAAGTGACTTTCAGCATAGTTGGCCCCTGCAGTCAGATATCATTGAACTAACCTGAGTCCCAAGAAGGAGGCTTTTCTCTGCAATGCTAACCAGAACCCAGCTTCCTAGGGACAGCTTCTCTCTTGCAACTTCTTTTTTTTTTTTCCCTTGAGGAATTTTTCCAGCTTTCATAAAGTAAAGGAGTTTAGCCGTTATTAAAACTCCTTCATATAGGCACTGCATCGGTATCAGTGTGCTAAACCCCTTTGATATAATGGTAATAGATATGTAGATTTCCTGATCTGTACCCAAAGATCACAGACTGTGCAAATCTCTAGTACTTTGTGGCTGACAAGCTGCTTGGGTGTGTTCTTTAATTACTCACAGAGAGGAGCAGTATCAGATAATGTCATACAGCAAAGCAATTGTCAGGTACTGAATGGCAATAGTGGCACAATAGTGGTTGGTGCTTGTGAAGCTCTACAGGCCTTGTCTGATGGATGGCTCCTGGCTCCCTGTGTACCTGGCTGGTGGAAGTTCATACGTGGGAAGGCAGCCAGCTCACAGTGTGGAGGAAACACAGCTGTGGCTCCACTGTCAGTGTAGGTAGGACTAGGAAACATGAGAGTGTGTGTCAGAGATGATTGTCAACAGCAGAATACAAAAGGGGCTAAAGATTAGAAGATAGAGGGGGCTGAGAGAGTGGCAAGTCATGCAGGACATACATTTGCTGAAGTGCTCCAAATCACGATTTCCCCTCTGACCATCTGTATGGCCAAGTCAGGTATTTATGGCAAATAATTTGAGGATGTGCATTAAGTTTGGCTCGTTTCTTCTGCCTATTTTATGGGAATCAACTTCTGAAAACGTGGTTGTGGCTAAACAACTTTAAATCCATCTGGTGGCAGTGAATGTCTGCCACAGAGGAGGCTTTTTAAAGCTCTGCTCACACTGTGCACATTGCAGGCCTGCTGGAATACAGAACGTCGTGTTTTGTGACCCCCTTAGCCTCTGTGAGAACATGGATGTGTATGTGGTGCAGAACTGCCACTACAGAGTTGAACCAGCTGGACTGTCCTTGTACTCCTCAGGCTCCTTTCTTCCTAACCTGCTTTTAATTTGAAGCTCTTGATGGCTCACTCACCCTCAGTGACCCTCAGTGACCAAGTATGGGAGTTGTCACAAAACCAGATCCTCCTCTGTAGGATTTTTAAAGCTCTGCAGAGCCTCTGCAGTGTGTTTGTGCTGGTGTGTGGACACATCTGCCCTTGCTGGCATGCAATGTGCTAGTCAGTGATCATGTGTTTTTCAACAAAAAGTGAGAAAATGTGGTTTACTGTGTTAAGTGTAGCAACCTCTGAACTGTCAAAATTATTTCTTCTAAAATCAGTCTTTCTGATTTTAGTCTCTTCTATTTGAAGGAGGGTATGAGTAAGGCACATACTAGGAAATTCTAACTGTAAGAGTTTATTATTGAACTCTTTGTAACTGAAATATTGAGAACATATTTGAGTGGACTATTTCTGTGAATTTTAGCTAAGTAAAGCTTAATGTTTTGACTTTTTTTTTCCTGAAAGCTTTTCAGGCTTTTCTAGTGTATTCTTTTCTTTGATCTTCTTTTGTAATAATATGATAGTCTCAGATTTCAATAGAAAAACTGGAACTAAAGTATACATGAAAAAGTCCATAACAGCTCTCTTGCTGTTTATTTCAACAATCTTAATTAAAGAAAAACCTAATCCTACAACAGACTTGTGATTTGCCTTTTCTTTGAAGCGCAATTAGTTTTCATTCATATCCCTTGATGTCAGTGAGGAAAAACTATTGGTGGGCACACCAGTGCTGATGGGGTTCAATTAATACTTTTTTTTTTGCCTGAAACATATCTCACAATAAAACCATGCACACAACACACATGCACACACACACACAGGAAAATAACCTCTGTATTCATGCTGCCTGCAAAGCCATGTCTAAGTCTCTCTTGGCTGCTAGCCAAAGTCTCTAAAAACCCATTAAGGCTATTACAGAAATTATTTCTCTTCCTTTGTGAGCTGGGTAAATTTCACAGTTATCATTGCAGAAGGGAATGAATTGGGAATATATCTGTCTGGGGATAGTTGGCCCTTCAGTGGGAATTAAGCCAACTCAATGTAAAACAGCAGCTGTGTGTGTCAGTGCATGTACTTGCAGGAGAGAGTCAGTGGATGGCACTGTAATATAACTATTGTGCCAGAAATATCCGAAGATTTTAAGTGCTGTCTGGTGTTTGTGAATAAATTTATATCTTTGCAATTACAGTCTTTATTGGAAATCAGCTTTTGCTTTAAAATTATATGTAAACCAATATTTCCCATGAGGTGTGCTTTCCAGATGCAGGAGAAGTAAGCAATTCATTCCCAAAATGGTGCAGCAGCATCATGTATGGCATTGAATGGTGACCTTGTCGGATCATGCTAACAATATAAAAACATACGATACAAATTCAGGACATTTACAAAGATGGAAGGATTTGGCCTGTGTACTGTCTTATACTTCACAATATATGCATTAGGAATTACCAGTTTAAGGGAGGTTTTTGATCAGTGTGAAGTTGGAAGCAGCAGAATTTCCTTTTGATTTGTGAGCTTAGGTAAGTACAACTTATACAATCTGCCATTTCAAAGGGCACAGAGAATAGAATTGCTTTTCTTTTTTAAAAAATTCCACTTTTCCCATACTGTGAAACTTCAAGTTTCTGGAACCCACATATAAAATATATGGTGGAACAAGTACTGTAATACCAGATAAACCTTTAACTTTACACTTAGTCACACAAAACATTTTTATCTATTTACTGAAACAAGTGAGATATGTTTCCCAACTTCTTGCTAGAATTTTTATTAGTGATTTGACAGAGGAACCATGTTCCCTTCTCCACAACATATATTCTTTCTGAAAGGGTCTGTTTATTTACCTTTCTTTTGTTTTTAACTTCTTGAAATCTTGGTCTACTTTCCTCATCTCTTTTTCTTCCTAGTTGCTAGCAACTAGCAATGGTCCACGCAGAACTTTTTTGCTACTTCTTTTAGGTGCTGCACATAACAAAATTATGCAGACCATCTTAAATTATATCCTGTGCTCCCACTGATTCTCTAAGATTTTTCAAACCTTAAGTGTGACCATTTCTTAGAGGACTTGCATATTTTCCAGGCTTCTCTCACATTCCCTCAGCTACACAGGATTCAAAGGAATAGAATAGTGACAACTGAGCAGAAGTGAAGCCCTCACAATTTACATTTTAAAACACAACTATATGTGGGTCTTTCCAAAGAGTGTATACTTTTTGTAAGCTATGCTGTAAAATTACCTGTTTCATCTAGGTCTGATAGCAAGATATTAGGTTGGTATGAAACCTATCTTTTTCTTCAAAAGGATAGATATAATAGCTATAGGAAATTAAATGAAATGTGTGAGCCACTTTTAAAAAAAAAAAGTAGCCATAGGGATGACTTTTGCAATTGCCAAGGTAATCTTTGGTGTGATATTTGCCCTGAATATCTTGTCCTTTTTGCTCTGCCTCTATTTTGTCTGAGCTTTTTCCCTTTGTGTTTAGAGTTCACTGTTGAACTCATTCAAAAAATATTTTCTATAAAATTCATGTATCCTTTAAAACAGAACATTTGATCATTTACACTTATTTTCTCTCAGTGTTTCTCTGATCTGTTAAAGTGGAGGCTGTTTTTTGAACCTACAATTTAAAAAGGTGTAGTAAGCCAGTAAAACTTTCCGAAGAAGTAAGTGACCGTGTCCAAATGGTATATATACAAGAGTTTTGAAGGTGTTTTAAGTATGACTCGGCTGAATTTCTAACAAAACCAACAAGTTGCTTAAAATGGGCTAACTGGTCAGATGATGACAGGGTAGAAATTCTGACCATATCTTTTAAACAGGTTCCAGAGGAGCTCTGTGGGACTACTTGCTGATAAACCTTAGCTGGAGTAACTCTGAAATAGAAAGAAGAGTTGGGAGATAATGATCTATAGCTAATCATATAGTTATGCAAAGCAAACTTTGTCTGGCTACTGTCTTAAAATTCTTTGAGAATGTTAGCAAATTAATAGAGGGGTTGTTAAGTGTATCTTTCACAAGACTTCTGACAGGGTCTCAGAAGAAAGACTATTCAGCATTTCTAGCTCTTGAGAGTTTTTCCTATGGCCCATATTGCCTAATTTTCTTCCTTTAAAATTCTTCATTACGGTAGCCAAGAAATGGGATGAGAAATTTTTGTAAAAAAGAAATTTTCTAGAAAATCACAGCCTGGAAGCTCAGGAGTTAAAGTTCATGATCATGAATCAGGCTAGCTTAGAAATCAGACACCGATAGAAACAGAATTGTTATTATGTCTTAATATGTCATGATTTGTAAGCTATCGTGTGATTTTGAGGGTAGTCATGCATGGTTTTTTGAAGGTTGTGGATTGATACTATCTCCTCTAAAAGAAGCCAAGTAGCCATGAGGCAATGTAATATCATGGATCAAAAAGTAGCTGAGAGGCAGGAGACAAAGCGGAAACAAATGGTCCATTTTCATCATGGCCAAAGGTTAATAGCCACAAGTTTCTGTACTAGGTCTGCTGTTGTGTAATGTATTTATTAGTTATCTGGAAAGAGGAAGGAGAAATGAGGCAGCAACACCACGTTATTGCTAGATAACCTCTTTGTAGGTTACTTGTTAATCAAGTCCAGAGGAGCCTTAAGGAATTTGATGGACTCAGTCAGACTTGGTAACTGTGAGGTACATTCCTTTTGAAGAAATACAGAAAAAAAAATGGAAGTAATCACATACAAAGTCATTGTATCAGCCAGCAGCGTGGTGTTCTATAAAATTTATTGGGTATTAATAGAAGGTCCATCCTGGAAAAAAATACTGCAAATTTGGACAGGCTCAGATAAAAGCAGAGAGAAAGGCTAGTGACATAAATGTATCTGAAGTGATTGTTTACCTAAGGACTCAGGTGAGTGATAAAGATGTGGTTGAAAGAGAAAAAAACAAATAAAAAAAGAGGCGTGCAGCGAAGAAAAAAGATCATGAGACTACAGTTTCTCCCATCTCTTAAGAATAAAGAAACGCTTCCCAAAAGGTTCCTATGTAAACTGTAGAACTCATTTACTCTGGATGAAGATGAAATCAAGAATTTTGTGAGCATCAAAGAGGGAAGGGGCGTTCGTTTGGATAACAAGAATATCCAGAGTTATGATAGTAATGCTAAAATAGAGTATTTGAAGGGATGAAAACCCTCATGCGTCAGGATTTAAGGGAATCTACAACTAAAGGGATTAGGATGAGACCTTTGAGGGAGACAGATTATCCTGCATCTGTGGGGATCTTGTATCTTTCACCAAAGCATCTGGTACTGGCTGCTGCTGGAGACACTGTATTAGGCCCAGTGGGTGTCAAGTTTGAGTCAGAATGGCAAGTCCTGTGGTCAGATCTGGATTTAGCATTCATTGCCTCTGTCTGGGTCTTATTTCCACCACAGTGGGCTCTGTCTTCTGTTTATTTGCCTCATGATTTTGTACTAGGTCAGGCTCATGTTTCTGATCGTGCAATGTATGTTTGAAATCACCACAATGAAGAAGTTGTGTGAGCTAATGGGCACCATGCAGCTTCTGAGAAACCACTAACATGGAATACAAACAGAGGGGAGTTCCTCAGTCTTTTCCTCTATTTCTCCAGCTGTAAAATGGAAAACTTAGCTATCTAAATGGTGTCTGTGTCCAGCCCAAGCACTTAGAAGAATTTAGCTTTGAGTAGTTTCCAGTTTTTCAATTTCTTCTCAGTGTCTTAAAGGCAGACAAGTACAACTTCAAAACCCTGTATCAAGAGAATGTTCTAAAAATTTTTGCATCTATCTTTATATTAGATTAATTTAGTTGTTCTGACTACAGAATATATCTGTCAGAATTCTGTGTCTATGGGCCCTAATTCTACCATAAAATGAATTTAATTGTTATTGCTACTTCATCTGCCAGCGATCCTTTACTTTTGTGTCTTCTCTCTTTAAGAGTGTTTTGCAATAATTCCTGACTATTTTTTTTTAAATTGACCTTTAAGTTTATTGTTTATTTCTTAAATATTAGGACTCCTGTATTTCAAGGGCCTCATTTGACCCCTGTGTCAGTAAGACCTGAGCATGATTTTGGCTGCAGAATCATAAGGAATTTTTGAAATTTCACTTAAGAGTTAAATGATGGTGCAACCATTGATTTGCATCACATTTTTATTCAATCATATAGCAAAGTAAGTTAGTATTGACCAGGTAAGTTTTCTGTTTCCTGGAATTCATGAGACTTTGGAGTGGTATCCACTGTGTGGTGTGAATTAATTCTAAAGATATCACACCTAATGCAGAAGATAATTGTGCTAATTAGGCTTTTCATGAATGGCAGATAACAACGCATCCTTATGACATAAGATCCTCAGATACTGTAGCATTCTGTGTATTTTGAAGCATGTGTACATGTCTGAACTGTCCAGGTCTTCAGTCTGCTTTTTTTGTCTCATCTGCTTTAAGATATTATGACTCAGAAATTCAGCATTAACCATTGTAAGCTTAGTCCTATTTTTAGTTTCCTTCTTCCCAAAGACACAATGATTCTAGTTTAAACATAAATATGATGTCTGCTTTTAATTTTAATCAAACTGATTAATGTGAATAATGTATTTTTATCAGTTTGCCTAAGTGCTTTTACAGATAATATTTGGGAATGAATTTGTATATTAACAAGCATTATCTGTTTTACAGTGGCAGAATTAGTAAAATTTGAATTAGTTTCACTTTTAAATCCATTTTGCTCAGTGGTAAATTCAGGCATTGCAGTCTGCCTGGCAAAAAATTTCAATCTGTTCACTATTTCACTGGGATATATGACCTTTAAGCCCTATTAAAACTGAATTAGTAGTTGGTGGTAAGATTTTAGGGTTATGCAGACTGACTTGCAGCCTCTTTTGCTAGGGCTTAAACAGTAAGTATTATATCATTGATATAAATAGTCACTGGAAATATTTCACTGCTTTTGAGAAAGCCTGTTCAAAAAAGCCTGTCTTCTCTTCCTAAGTCTTTCTGCTGTTTGATGAAGGCAGATAACCTCTCAGTAGATTATGTTGAAAACTGGCAGAATGATTTTACCAAAATAGAAGCAACTTCACAGTTTTTACCTTTAACATGCTATAAGATAGAGCACCTTTTACCTGATTTTTTCCATTTGTGGAAAGCACTGTATACTGATAAAATAGCCACATCAAAATGATGCAGGTCTAAAGTATTTTTTTTCTCATCCCTATCTTTCTCCTTGCATTGAAATTGATAATATCAGTGGTTTAGTCTCTTCCTTTTACTAATCTGCAACTTCAGAACCTCTTGCAGTTTTAGGAAGTTGAAGAATAACAATTAAGAAAATGAGTAAAACCACCCAATTTTCTTTTTATTTTATTTTGAATAGGAAAAAAAAGAAGGTAGTAGAAGAATGCCAAACTTTTTTTTTCTCCTGTCTGTGACATAATTTCAATTTGAACCTTTGTTAACAGCTAGTTTAATTTACTGTTTGAAAAGTTGAGACATTTATTGCTCTTGTCAGAGTAATAATAATAAAAACATTAAACACAATTTCTGCCGAGAAGTTTTGGAGCCATCCCATCAGTGGGATGACAGATATCTTCACTGGATGACAGATATTGTGCAGTAGGTACAGGTATCCCATATTTCCCTTGAACACTTAGTGCTATGTGCATTCTCTCTTGTATCATCCATATGTCAGAAAGTAAATCTCTCATGTAATTCCTGTAAAAATTTCTCCCCTGGCCATAGTGTAGTTCTTTGACTGCTGTAGTTGAAGTGAAGTTGGTTTTAATCCCTTCTCTGGAAGCAAATTAAAATAACTTTCTTGCAACATCTTTTCTTAATTATTTTTATTTATCATTGGAATAATACCTAAACTGATATCTCTGAGAACCAAAGGGAAAATAATATGGAACCACTTCCCCAAAACCAAAGGTTAGATAAGGAATGACAGCTCTTTTGAACTTAAAATATGTGGGAGGGTGGGGATGTAGAAAGCGACGTATGGTGTGTAGATGTTAGATGTTAAAATGTGTGTCTGACAGTAAACAGCAGTTAGCTACTGTTTAATGCTACTCATATCCTGGTTTGTAAAGATAGTGTTTGAAGGGGCCTAGAGTACCCTGTTATCATTGTCTTTGCTGGGACCATGCTCTGACTCATGGAGCAACCTTGTGATAACAGAGGCTGGCTTATTTTAATAAAGATGTGCGTCTCTGTGTTCCCTCAGAGAGGCCAGCTCACCCGTCGGCTTCAATAACATCAGCTTCACTACACACCAGCTTTGAGCATACTCCAGGAGCTTGGAAAAAGCATAGCTACCTGGGAAAATGCAGGTCAGAAATGCCCCCCGAGATGCCAATATAATAGTACTCCTTTTGGCAAACACTTGTTTTGAATATAACCTTCCAACAGCTCTGTGATCCTGGCCCTTGTGGAGTCCAGGAGCTCTGAGCATCCTGAAAGAGCTGGAAGTCCTTTAACCTCACTTCATTGTTCACACTGTTGTTATCATGCCTGGTTTTCCCATGCTGACAGATGATGTTTTTTGGCACATACAATAATCCTAACTACTGTTCTACAGTTCAGTCCTGTCCTCATTGCTCCTGATGTAAGTGCCAGATTGTCTGTGTGCCACTTTGCTGTTTCTGCCTCAAGTTTCCCTCCCCTGATTTTTCTGGATTTGGTGGAAAAAAATCCTGGTTTTCCACTTTCTTCTTCCTTGAGAGCCTATGTTATCCTGTTTGTGACTAATGAAAAGTAAGCATTTTCTGTATGTGTCCTTTTAAATCAAGATTGCATGTTTAGGTGGATGATAGTCTAGTTGAAGTTTTCCCGTTTTGAAATAGCATTTATGACTCAGAGCAGAAAGAACAAACACAGACTTCAGGCTTCTGGTATTGTTAAAAACTAAAACATCTTATTGAGAACAAACCCAAGCTTTTTCTGTATGGGATGAGTAGTCCAGCATTTGGCCTATCTTTACGTCTCACCTTTCTCAGCTGAGAGCCCCTGTTCATATTTCCTTGCTATAAGGAGATCCAACTGGCTACATCCCACTAGTGAAAGCCAACAAATATAAAGAGCTCTCCAAAGTCAACATGAAGATTTAACCTTCTTGGAAAGGTTCAAGCTAAGGGAAACTCTCTTTTAAATCTGGAGCTATTTTTACTGTGATGAACATGCTTAAATCATGTCATGGGGCATGGCATGGGTTACCCACTGCTGGTGTTGGATGAGTTGGCTGTGAATAACCCTGTCAGTAGAACAAAACAGCTCGCACAGTGAGGCGTGCTAATTCTTCTCATATGCTTATGGAGCAGTGCTTCCTTTTATTGCACCAGATGCAAAGAAATTTAGAGCTTGCTCAGTGCTCTCTAACATGTTCCCAGTTGTGCTGTGTGGACATGCTTTTTATCACCTTAAAAATGTGAACCTTTTTGAACATGCCCTTTTTTCTGTATAAATATCTTTTCTGTTACTGCCCATTGCCCCTTCTGCTATATGCAGAATTTCCCTGATTTTCCTGTGAAGTGGAAAAGAATCTGTTATTTTTCTTGAGGGGTGGTGCTTCAATTATAAAACCATAAACTAAATGAGAGCCTTAATTATAATGGAAAACAGATTAGAATATTGTCATCTGCCTTGCTGGGGAGCCAAGGGGAGATGAAAAAGCCAGTGGCCTAAATTTATGTTATTTGTATTTCTGTGAGTCAAACCTCAATCATGTAAAACAGCCAGTAGGCCTGTATTAATGGGAGAGGCCAAGAGAACTGAATCTCAAAGGGCTGTCGCCCTTAGGACATGGTACATTATGATAATGTGATGAAGAATAATTACCAAATGTGAAATATATATTGTCAAACATGAGAGCAAGCTATTCCTAACTGAAAATGAGGATGTGAGAAAGATAGTGGATGCCAAGCAGCCGGGGCTTGGTTTCTAAGCCACCTCCTCTAAAGCTGGCTATTGAGGAATTGAATGGTCCTTCAGTTCCTGCAGGCTGAGGTAGGGATGAAGTAAGCCTGTCTTGTTTGTGTTGAAGCCGGACCTTAATACGTACTGCAGAAATCATCCTGACAATGACCATTGCTACGATAAGCCCACTAAATAGCAGTGGTGACGAAAGTGTAAGACTTCACCAAATGATATTAAAAGATGATGCAAAATTGGAGTGGAAGAATTTGTATATGTATGAGCTATTTATGTTAGTTATTTCTGACAAAATACATCAGTGCTTCCTGTCTTGTTTTTCTAAGTGTGGTAGGATTTTTTTCAGTAGCTCTCTTTGTGGCTGTTGTGCATGATGTCTGCATTAATACTGTGTTTGTGACATGGAGAGTGTGACACAGAGCATCGACAATCCTCTGACTGCTTCTCTTTTCACATTTGTGTGGTGCCAGGCAGCAGTGTTGTATCCATGACCTCCTCTCCCTGCTGTTTGTCTTCAGGAAACCCATACTGTGTGTGCTGAAAGATTTGTTCTTGGCTCTTCAGTCATTAGAGTAACCTTCTCCACGATGTGGTGTAAATGTATGGAAACACAGGACAGCCTTGCAAATTTGTGGCTTCAGATGACAGGCAATAGGTGCCTACATGGGTGTAACCATAAATACATAGCCAGCTGGACTGAATTCAGTGACATTCTTTTCATGTTTCAAGTTAAGCATGAGTAAAGTGCTTTGCTGGATCAAGCTTTTATTACAGATGTTTTTAAAAGTTCTGAGTGAAATCCATCTATAAAAAACTCAGGGAAGAGTATAACTCAAAATAGAAACATGTCCAGCTAATGAGACAAAATGAATTTTTAATGAATTTTCTGTCTTGGGAGAAAAGACTGATTTAGCAACTGGATATAATCAACTATAGACCAAAACTGTTAGGAATTTGTAACCCATACTTTACTTATTTTTTTCCAAATAACATGTGAAATAACTTCCCCTTGATATATTATCTGGTTTAGGTGTTATATTGGTATTTTCACAGCTCTCAAGGCTGCTAGCTGTATGTCTCATTTTATATAATATCATATCTACATGCTACTACTTTTTAGGATGGAATTGTCCCATTGTAAAGATGGGGAGCTGGTCTTCAGCTTAGCTTGGTCAAGATCAAATAGGGAATTTCTGAAGAGAAGACTCCTGACTCTGTGTTTCAGAATACCGCTCAAAGCACTGCTGTCTCTACTTCATTGCCTATCAGGCCAATAAGCATCAATTAATCACTGGAAAGAGTTTCTTTCTGTTGCTAAACTAAATAGCATCTCATTGCTCCTTATGCAAATTTAGCATCTTATAAGTGTTTTTGCAACTCACTGAAGGAAGCATTTTAATAGTTTGGGAATCTTACCTCTAAAGAAAAGTACACGAATACGTATCAGTACGTGGTGATCATAAATCTTGGATTGCTCAAATGTATGGATCACAGGCTAGACATGTAAAATAATGGAACAATCAAAGTAAATGGACACTTTCTGAAAAATACTGCCCTTTTAAAAGCAAGAGACAGAAATATTTAGGGTAAATAAATACAAATAAGCCTTAAATTTGTGCTTCATATTTTGTATACTATAGGCAAACCCAACAAACAAATGACATTTTTAAAGACTGTATCAAGTATATAAGCATTTTGCCTCCACCCACTTTTATGTATTTCCTTTATAAATACTGACTGTGTGACTTGTAGCTAAAAGATAAAACAGTAAACAGTGAAAGATTTTTCCTCTGTTTCTCTTGAATTTTGTAATGGTTTAAAGATGAGGGAGGGGTAAATCATTGCCTGGATCCAGTCTTCACTTACTTCTGGGGTATAGATCAATTTCTAGAGTCATGTTTTAGAGATGGGATTAGTTTTGTTTTTCCTGAGTTGGATGGGAAATAGAGCTTTTCTGTTTCAAAGTCTTCCAAACGTTACCATAGAGCTGAGAGAGGTAGATGTTTAATAAAAACATCAGGACATGTGAAATTCTGTCCAAAAAACCTCTGTAAGGAAGTGTGGTAAAGCAACAGTTGTTGTATATGCTTTGGTCTAAAACCATCTCCCTCTCTCAGTCTGCCCTTAGGCCAATGTTAATTGCTGAAAAGCCAAATGGTATGAACAGGTTTTCAGAGTATAGAACTGCTGAAAAATAAATGAAATAAGAAAACAAGATAAATACCCAGTGCTAAGAAATGATGATTCCCTAGATTTCCACAGTCAAGCAATATTTATCAGGTGCATTGATTTAACTAGCGGCTATTGGCAGTTACAAATGGATGATGACAGGAAACAAAAAACCACCTTCATTTGCCATAAGGGGGCTTTTCATTTTAATGTAATGCCTCTTGGAATTACCAGTGTCCAGACTACATTTCAAAGATTAATGAACATCATCCTGTCAGGTTTAATATATCATACTTCTCTAGTACGCTTGGACAGGAGACTGTTCTCATAGATTCCCAGAGTTTTCAATGACACTTACGAGATTTTTTTATAAGGCATAAGTTCTGAAAGGAACTAAACATTTAGGGTTTTAAAAGAGAGCTTTCATTCCAATCTGGGTATGTAGTAAATACTATAAAATTAATTTGTGTCTGTGGAAAACAAAAGCGACTTAAAATGTGTGGGATCATGCAGAAAGCTGCATATAGCTATGTTCTATTATCCTGGAAGTAGTACTATATTGTGTAAATGTAAGGAAGCAAAGAAATTACTCTTAGACATCAGGAATCGTTTAACAACCTCACTTAGTCTCATGGGTCTCTTACAAAAGTGGGACTGAATCAGGAAAATGTGTTCTTCATTTTTTGTAATTTGATGAATACAGTACAGTAGATAAAAAAAAAATGATAGTAAAGATGACAGTAATAAACAAATCAAGTTGAAAAGTTAGTAATTCAAAGTTATTGTGATTTGGGCTTAAATTTGATTTGTTTCAATGAGTTTACTTCATTAAGTTCAGAAAACACACAACCACTTTTTTTTTATATAAACCATACTATGCTGTTATGATGAAATAACATCAAAAAAAGAATAATTTTATCTTTCTTGAAAAAAACCTTTAAATTGTAGTCTAGATACCATTAACCATGCCTTACTTTTTGACATGACACATATTCCAAAATTAGAAAAATTAAATAATTTGATATATTATATATTCAGTCCATTATTCAGTGTATATTATACTCCATAAGCAAACTTTCTTCTTTTACACTAGGAACATCTTCATTTCTGAGGTAAAATGAGATTTTTCCTGACTTGTTATGTATCACGAGCTTCATTCATGAATTGTTTTAACAGTGGAGTACCTCATGGTGTAATTTGATCTTAGAAAAACATTTTCCAGTGGATGTATAGGTTTCCATAATTATTATAATAAATATAAAATTGATTGTGTTATATATGTGTTAATTTAATTCATGTGTGATTTATCTATTTCATACAGAATGTTCCATTAGCTTCCTGTAACCCATAAACAACCCATGGAAAACAGGAAATGCATATGCAACTTGACATTAAAATTGGTCTTCACATTAATGTTAACATTTTTGTTTCAGGGTGCATTTTCATATCAAAGGTGCACAAAGCACCTTTGATGCTGCCTTCTTTTGACTGGTATAAATATATTCCTACTGGTCTTTTAAAACTCTTAGACAAAATCTTAACAAATTCCAAAAGGTAGAACAGTGCATATGGGTTAGTACAGCAATGGAAACTACATATGTAATTTTAAGTAAAATGAAGGACCAGCAAATACCAATAACTGGAGGAATATTCCTCACTAGGTTTTTAGATTAGGGTCAGATATTTTATTAAAAGCAGCTTCTATCTAACCACAAGTTACCAGTCTTGCCTCAGAAATGCTTCTGTGACATTGTAGAGCTTCTCTTATGCAGGAAGTTGAAATACAGTATCAGTGTTGCTCCTGATTTTAAATCTCTGAAAAGGTCCTCTAGTTCGATTAACAGAATATAAATGTCCAGGTGAACTAATAGTTTTAACTAGCCTCTCTACTTTTTTATGGTAGTCTTGGGACAGCTGCAAGATAGTGACATACTTGGGCTGATTTTTTAATTTTGTCATCTAAAATTTTTGTGCAAAATAAATTGGAAAACCTCTTTATGGGCAGGATTATTTTTTTTTTTTTAAGTGTAAGTGTGGTGGGCTTTGTTTTTGTTATAATTAACATTGTCATAAGTAAACAAAAATGTTCTGTGATCAGGGCATCTAATGCGGCTGAAACTAAACAGTCTGCTGTGTTTCACTTCAAAACTCTTGAAATTGCTACTTTGCTCTAGACTTCTGAAATTGCTGAGGGAATGCTACGGTTATCAAAAATGCCTGACAAAGAATTCTCAACCTGAACAACATGTTTTGTGAGCTGTATGAGAAACAAACTTTGTGTCCTTTGGCTACAACACCTTGCCTTAAATAAGCAGCAAAATGAAGTAAGACTGAACAGAGGTGTGCAGTGTGGGAAGCACGCAGCACTACTCACCTTTTTGGGTGGAAAACCGCTTGGTCATTATTCTTTTTTACATACAGTGATTTTTAAGAAGACTCCTTAGAATTTTCACAACTAATTCCACTTCCACATTAGCTGTTGAAAAAGTAATGGGTTAAATGTAATGGATGAGAAAGAGGAATCTGATAGTGACTACACAGAAATCTGATTTCTTTAGATTAGGGAAAAGCCTAAGGCGTCAAAATGGGTTTTAATTTTTGCAGTAAATTTTGAAAAACAGCCCACACCTTTGTAGCAGCACAGCTTTTAATTAGACATATTGTGATATCTGGGATCATTTTTTGGGTGTCTCAGAATCTTCATAAATTGCTGAAAATAGTTCTTAAATGTCATTTATTACTTCTGTTGTGTAAGGCTTGCTTTGCAAGGTGGAAATATCAATTATTGATTCCATTGCATAGTTGTCCAGGAGATTTCCCCCAATCACCTCTGGCATTCATCCTTAGCCATACCTCATTCACCTCTAGACTGCACATGTAGTGTTATTAGCTGATATTAGTGGTATCAATGAGGAGCCCCTTTCCTACGCTGCGACGCTGCGGCGTTTCTTGGGCTTGCGTTACTTATCATCCCAGCCACAGAAATCTCTGCATGCTGTGACTGGGTAATATTGCCTCCGGGAGGTTTAAGTCTTGCTCTCAGTCCTTCCTTAGTTTTCCTTCGTTTGCCACAGGCAAATCTTGATCTGGTCCCTCTGAGGTGTAAAAAAGGGGTTAAACTTTAGATGTCTATCAACTCATAATGAAGGAGAGGAGGCAATTGAGTCTTACACTTGTTCCACCATTTCTTTCTCTCTTGCTAGAAAGTATTTGTTCCTTTTTCCAAAAAAACTGAGGTTATCTGCTCATGTTTCTCAACTAAATTGTTAAAAATCTCCTGTGCAGGTAAGTGACTGTTTCTAAATTTTGTGCCTTGATCTGTAAATTCTGGTGTCTTATCGAGCCCATTACAGCTTTAGTCATTATTGCCAACCCTCTCAGTGGTGTGCTGAGATGCTGAAGACCTAATTTTGTCAAACTAATTTTATCAGACTTTATTAAGTCCTCCAGTTTCTTATTAAAGAAGCAAATCTTAAAAAAATATTATACTACAACTTCTGTTTTGTTTCCTGGACTGATTTTGAAGCTGTCATTCTCTTCTGGAGAGTTTTTTGAGATTTCAAATTTGGGCTACAGTAAAACTTTCTGTAGTTTTATGTATGGCTTTTTAAAGGTGAGAGATTATTTTCAATGCCAGTAGAGCCAGTTGACTGGCCCGGAGAAGGCCCACTTTCAAATCCTTTTCTTGATATTGCCATACTTAGCTGTGGTAATATCAATTACCTATTTGGGTTGTGTGTTTGTTAGAACAGTTGCACTCTGTCTATGCCATTAAACAGTGTTTAGAACAAGGACTTTCACTGGAAGATCAATGGGAGGATGGTGGGAAGAGGCAACAAACCCAAGCTGAAACATGAGAGAGTTCAAGCATG
The DNA here is from genome assembly GCF_000691975.1 of Corvus brachyrhynchos. Lineage (NCBI taxonomy): Eukaryota > Metazoa > Chordata > Aves > Passeriformes > Corvidae > Corvus > Corvus brachyrhynchos. The sequence goes on along the minus strand of NW_008239054.1, from coordinate 6,442,994 downwards.
TGTAGGGACAAGCTTTTTCCCCATGAGTTCAGTCAAGTATGGGAACAAGTTGCTTAGGGAGGGTGGACAAACTCTGTCCTTGGCATTTCTAAAATTCAACTGCATAATGTCCTGAGTAACCTGTTCTGACCTCAGATCTGACCCTGCTTTAAGCAGAAGATTGAGCTGTAGACCTCCTTAGGTTACTTTTGGATACTGGGTAAGCAGTTTTTCAGTCCATTTATACATACATTTCTTACAGAAGCAGGAACTGTTAATGGTTCTCTAAGTTTTCACTCTAAGATTTCATCATATAGTTACTAATTTAAACATTTAACTTACTCACTTAGAATTTCTATAGAGTTTTGAAAAAATACTAAGCAAAATGCCTTTTACTTTGAGCCCCCCTTTACACAGAAAGCTGTATTAAAAACCAAACCAGAACTACACATATTAGGAAATACTTTCTTTGGGGTCCCAAAGCCAAACAAAATGTGCCCAGATTTAGCTCAGAATAGACAAGAATATTTTTATGCAAGCTCAGATACTGCAGTAAATAATCTGTGTTGAACAGTTAAGTATATAATTTGCTTGTATCTATACTGTGTGCATTGCTGTGTGCCTAATATTAATAGCGACTGGAGGGAATACACATGTATATGTATATGTAAGTATCCCTAATTAATTTAGAATATGTGACTGTATCACTCCAGTAAGGTGGTGCATTTGGTTGCTATATGATTGTTCAGTGAGCAGCCTCATTTGCTCATGGAATTGACATTGTAGAATTCTGCTTTCAAATGCATTATCCATCCTGAGCAGAACACAAGCAACATAAAAACCTAAGAAAATGATTCTTCCCTGAAAGATAAATGCCACATAATTGAGTCTCTGTATAGGTTGTTTGGAGACAGTAAGAAAGAAATGTAAAACAGGATCTCTGAAACTGGTACAGCTTGTAAAATCTTGTTAAGCCATGTTAAAAAAATACATTAATGCCCCCATTAGAAGCTGCAGTTTATTTATTGCATCCTATTCTTTAGCTCTAGTAGACATAGGCTCTTTTTTAATCTTCCATCCGTCCTTCCCCCTCCCCTTTGAAAGCACACTCATTGAACTCTTGGCAATTAGTGTAATTGAAATTTATTGACAATGCGGCTGTCTGCTGAAGCTCCATTGTTCCGAGTGCTTAGTGCACAGTGCTATTGAGCAATGCCATGGCAGTGTCAGACAGCTCATACCTTGCTCAATTATATCAATGGACCAGTGACTGCCAAAGGTTCCTTTGGGGGTACGAATGTTACTTAGTGATAAGAGCCTTTCGAAACAGAATCCCTGGGCCCCATCTCTAGTGGGAGATGGAAATGAAATATGTATTTCTCTGCTGTGGAAAATTAATGTAATTGGCTCCCTTAAAAAGCTTTGACAAGTTGACCTGTTTGAAATCTGAGGAGGGCTTATACTGCAGTATCATATTATCTCCAACATAAAACCCGTCCTTTGGTGGCAGTGACAGTGGGATAAAATGGAATTTGGATAGTAATATTAAACTTCAGCTCTATTGAAGATGTTCATATGTTTTTCCATTTATAGCTGCAAGATGGGGTCTTATAGAAATCCTACCTTTTTTGTATTGCCATCTAGTCTTTTTTTTTTTTTTTGTTTTGATTTATACTGGTGCTGGAGAGAAAACAGAGTAAGATCTCTATACTTAGGTTTTCTTCTAAAATGTCTATTGATGGAAATTTAAATAAAACGTCAAAAGAGAATAATTGTTTTAGGCTAATTCTGAAATCAGATTTAAGCTCTCAGAAAAAAATAATCAATATATTCCTTTTACGCATAAAGATTTATAAAAAATAAAAAAATAAATAAGAGGTTTGCACAGGAGTCAAAGAACAAAGCTGAATATCCAAATATTCATTTTATCTTGTGTTTGAATATAGATGCATACAACAGTTTTGTCATTTATTGGAATTAAATTATCATGATGGAATAGGAGACATTTGAAATGGACCATATTCTGCTCAGGCTTAAGCATCATGCATTTCTACTACATTCACTGTAAAAGTGTGTTTGAAAATTAGTCAGTTGAACTAATTGTTTTTTAAGTTTTTTTTTCCAGATAATATCACGACTTGACATTTTATTTAAAAGAATATTAAAAAAGAAAGAAGATTGAAATGGAAACCTCCACATTTAAGTAAAATTTTCATTAAATTATTATTTATTTTCCTTCTTTTCAAAACTAGAGCAAAATCTCTTTTTGTTAAGAGATGAGGGAGTTATTATTCACACTGTAAATTTTTGCATTACAGTTGTCTTTACCCTTCAGCACTCAGATGAAGATCACTTATTTGTGGGACCTCAGGGAATATAGAATTCTGGTTCTCATATGTGGGAAGTTTGGGCTGGAAAATCCTCTTTTGTCACTTAAAGAGATTCTCCAGTAATGAGAAGAGGCATCTCTGGAAGACTGAAGCACCTGAAATGGCGGAGTCCTGGGTGAAAAAAATGTAAGTCAGGAGAGTGGGAGTTTAGTTGAGATAAAGAAAAACTTCAGCAGAGATAATGAGGTAAATTATTTGTTATTGTTCTTTAAAAAAGAAGAGAAAACACCCCAACAAGCAAAAATCAGATAAAAAAAAAGATTGAACAAGTCTCCTTTGATTTTTGTGGAGACAGAACTTGGTGACTACCTATGATTTGAAATGTTTCATCTGACTATATCCCTGTGTCTTTGCTAGTCCTGCATTGGAAGAGCACCTTTCCTGGTTTCAGTTTGGATGCTGTCAAAATTTCTTGAAGGTATCTTTCAAGGTTTAGAGTACTGTTAAATTAGGATTAAAACCTCTGTCCAGGATTTTTTTTCAGACCTAGGATAATCCTGCTTTTCTTTCAAAATTACTGTTTCTCAGATTGTAGCTGTCCAGAACAGCTACAGTTGAACTCCCTGATATGTTTCTTCTAGTGTTAAAAGCTTCAGAAAGAACTCTAGACCTTTGTAACGCAAAATTTATCCCACCAGATATAAAATATTTCAACATACTTCAGCAGTGCCCTGAGTCAGACAATACTTCAGTCAGTCCAGTACTTCAACAATGTCCAGAGTCAATTATCTCTTATTTCTGGAAAAAGTTATGGGGAAGGAATGCAAGAGTTTAAGAATTAAAGTGTCAATATTTGAGTGCAGATACTTTAAGTGAATTTGTTTAAATAAAGAAATAATTACTTTAATATTTTAAAATTATTGTTATTTAGTACTAACAGTATTATTAGGATTTAGTATTATCACAGAATACATTTGTATTTAGTTAACTGGAAGTCTACCTTGATAAACTAGAGTTTTGTATGGAGTATCTGAATCTTACACTGAGTGACTTCTTTATGTAGTTATCACCCGTTGATTGCTGGATGGTAAACTAGTTGGTAAAAGAGTAATCCTTTATATCTCAGACAAAGATGATGCAATTAAAGCTCAGTCATCAAACCTATCCTACAGATCTTCCAACCATGATCATCTTTCTTCTGTTTCTCTGGAAGAGAATCATGCAGAAGATAAATATATATAATACTGGATTATTTATATAACTTTAAATAATTTCCTTTAATCGCATTAAACTTCAGTGAATGTTGTACATATGATGAATTTAAAGCTTTCATCCTAACGTCATAAAGTTCTTTCAGAGCCTGTACCAGAGAGCGATCGTTCTGAATTGCTACTAACTAATGAAGGCATGCAATTATTTTAAATGTTCCTCCAAGGGATTCTCTTGGTAAAGTATTTTAAATTCATATATAAAAAATTAATGGCAACGTGATTTTAACTTCCTCTGCATCTGGGCTGACTGCAGTCATTACATAGAGAAAATTATTCAGATATCTTTATTAAAAGTATAGCATTGAGATGCACTCTTCTTTGTGCATTGTAAGTTGCTCTTCTGGACTTCATAATATTGCCACACAGGGAAATGCACTTTACCTAATACTGGTTTAAATAGTCTGTATTTAGTTTTAGGATTACTGCTTTCTTTTCATGCATTCTGCATACTGGTAGATGTTAAGATTATGCAACTTGCTAGCACCTTTAGGGGATAACTATGGTCTGAAACAATATATAGTAGGCCTGAAAGTATATTAAAGTACTATTATTTTTTTTAATTCCCTCACTGCTGTGGACATATTAAATTATTTTAGGCATTTTGTGGATTAATTAAAATGTCCATGGCATTATCAGTGCAAGAAATGTGTAGGCAGAGGGGGAAGAAGGAGAGAGGAAGAAGAAACTAAATATGAAACTCTTGTACATGAGTACATGTGCATCTGGAGGAAGAAAAGGATCCCCATAGCTGTAAACCTGGTTACATCTGTTCTAAAACCTCATAAATTTCTGCTTAGCAGTCCAGCTGGGCAGAATCTTAAAAGAACATCAAAAAGATACTCATCTTGATAAAACAATTATGTTGTCAGTTCCCTTGATCAGCACAAGCTTGACAAAGCATGCTCCAAACTTGTAATTTTAGCCTAGAGCTCACAAAACTTGAAGAGGTGATCCATGGAAAGGAATGAATTATCTGAAGATAGGGGTTTTCATGAACTGTAGCTTAAGCACCAAATCTTGGCCTGCAGTTATTTGAAAGCTGGGCGGTTCCAGCCCTGGGGTGGAGAGAGAGAATAATATTTAGGCAGTGAATGTATTTCTGCTCCCAGCTGACAGCTCCATACCATAACTGTCAGCCGTGACATCTATCTTAAGAGCGTAGCACTTTTCAAGTTCTTTTGTGTCTGTCACTCAGCTATGGACATGCTGTGAAATCCTGGCCTGGCAGACAAAACTCTTGCTGACTACCTGGATTTCATGCCCTCCGTGTGGAGTGGGGGAGAGGCTCTTTCTGCCATGTGTATTCCTTTCTGCCAGAAGTCTCACCCCAGGCCTGAAAAGTTGATGTCTATGACCAACGTGAAAGGGGACATGAGTGAAGCAGTTGCACAGTAAAGAGAAGAAGGAAATTTTGTTTGAATCTTTCCTTTTGTGCTTGGACTGGGGCTGGGATAGGAAACTATGTAGTGCTCAATGAAAGAGAAAGGAAAACTCTAGGAAACACCCTGCATGAGGTGTGTGTAACCCAGCAAGAATTTGGGGGGAGTATCCACATACTTACATAATGCTTAAGCTTGGTTATGCATCTCAAAATATGACAGTTTTAATTATGGAGGTTCTGTTGTATTCTTTTTCTTACGTTCTTCCTGGAAATAGAAAATAAATTCCTAACAGATTTCAAGTTAAAAAAAAAAAAAAAATCCAGTGTTGTTCAAATTCCATTTTCTAAGCTGACATAATTGAAATATAAATTTCTAATTTTTACTTAAGTCTTATTTAAAGGTCATGAAGATGAAATATTTATAGAGCCAATGCCGTATGTTTTGGATTTTGTGACACGTAATGTTGCATTGAACCAATGAAAGATGGCAACTTGACAGAGATACATGTATTAGATTGGAGCAGTGCTGAGTGTTTTCCTTGAAGTTTTGCTAGTTCACTGCCTGGTGCTTTTTAATTCATGCTCACACATAAATTTGACACATTGAAGTACTGAGTATTCAGCATTAGGTTTCTGATAGAGCAAATGCAGTCCCTTGGCTGTCCAAGAGTATAAGTGGTTTGAAACATGATCACAACGCCTGGGAGAAATCCTTCTAATAGGCACTAGAGAGAGTCGGCATTTTTAAAGGATAAAAGCATATGGTAGTCAAACAAGAAGGTGCTCCTCTGAGACAGAATTAACATGAGATATTGATAGTAGTACTTTCAGATTAATGTGTTGCATAGTCATTACTAGTTTCGTTTGCATTTACTTAATGCATTTCTTCCCAGGTACTTACTTACCCAATAGGGACTGTCTTCTAATAAACACAGTGATATGTGCTGTAAGATATGTTCCGGCATATTCTCTGGAAAACATGCTGGGAGGGCTGAAATACCATTGGTTGGAATGAAAGGGCAGAAATAACCTGTTGAAAGATTAAAAAAGAGTTCTTTGCTATGGCTTATTGAAAAGCTTACAGTAAAGCACCATAGATTTGCTAAGAGATCTTATCTTTTGGCCTCCCATCATTGGAGTAGTTTTTGCATGTTTGCCTGTGCCTTTGCAAGCTCCCTTAGAGCATGCCATTAGAGTGCTCTTTGGCAGAAGAGAATGAGAGATGCAAGAAACATGTTGCAATTTTTACAAAAAAGTAAATGATTTGTCAGTAAAAGGTTAGTAGCATTTGTTAAGCAATGAGCTTTGCCTTCATGCAGGTATCATTGGCCTCAAAAACATGGCTTAATGACCAAAAAAAATGGAAAAGATGTGTGCAGATGAGTTTAAACAATGTACTGGTATAAAGATAAAAATGTTGCTGCAGTGCTGGGCAGTATTTCAGGTCTATCAAAAGATTAAGTTATTTTTTAGGAACTAACAGTTTAAAAAAAAATGTCCAAGAACCTCAAAAAAAGTATACTATATTTAGTGAGCTAAATTAAAAAAAAAATTAAATCTGACCAATATTTTAATTCTGAAATGATTCTATAACCTTCTGCTAGTGAGAAGGGTTGATTTGTTTCTTTTTTGCCTCTGCTACAGATCCTTTGGAGGTTTGTGTCCTGGGTTCCTCTCACCTACCCTATTTTGGACAATCAGTCTTAAAACCCTGTTGGCACAGAATCCTGAACTTTTGTTTCTTTTCACAGGGCAAAACAGGAACAGGAATTTCTTTCCAGACAGGGAGTATCATGCATTATGCGGGGTAATGTGCATTATGGATCGGCAATATTAAAAACTGGAAAATCAAACAAACAAGCAACCCTCCATAATATTCATAAATCCTCCTAAAACTAAGACAGAAGAAAACAAGTCACAAATCAGCCAAATAAAATAGCAATAATAATATTTTAAAAAAGGCCAAAAAGTTACAACAAAAGGTAATTGCATGTTTCCTTTTTAGTATGTCCAGGGACAGCCTATTGTGTAATAACTGAAATTTTGGTCAATCACCATCTGTGCTAAACCAGTGCAGTGTGAAAAGCAAATCTAATGGTATTTATTTTTTATAAGGAGTTCTTGTATTTTGTTTACTAATTCTGATAGACCCTGAAATAGTTTTCTTTCCAATTTTGTGCTGAGAACAAGAAAGCTGTTCAGGTTTGCCAGACAACTACATCATCACTTTCTCTGTAACTTCATGCCATAATTTGAAGAATCTACTGGGTGTGTTTCTTGCCGTAATGTAAGTAATAAAACTCAGTGTTTCTTTAGTATGTGCCTGTATTTGCTATTGTGGAGGTGTTGGCAGTGTAAGAAATACTGTATGTTTTCTAGTATATGAGACAAGTAACGTTGTTTGTTGGTGTTCCCTTTTTTTTTTCTTTTACAGGAGGGTGGATTTTGTCAGGGAAGTCAGAAAAAAATGTTGACTGAGTAGTCCCGATTTGTAATTTACATCCATTTAGAAAGGTTTTATGTAGTCCTACTCTCACTAAAGTAAGTCACAATGATGATTGCTTTGAGGGGAGGAGAAATAGGCCATTGTATTTTCAGTGTTTTCAGAGTCACTAGAGAAACAAGAATAATTTTGAAAGAGGCAGGTGAATTTAGAAATCCCAAAGGGAGTATTTATAGACATTTCTTAGTATGCAAGATTTTTATATGAATTAGTATAAATAGTGCTGGCTTGCTGAGACACGGATTACAGTAAATTTACTGATTTTATATGTAAGCAATCTCACTTATGTAGGAAAACAAATGCATATCAATGTGACTAACCTCCTCTGAAATTTTTCCATGTCATTCCATAGGAACCATAAATATGAAGCAGAATGACATTAACCTGATTTTTTTAATACCAAAGACAGCAAGTGGAAAAATGTCATAAAATCAGATTTTGTATGACTGTCACAACTTGTCACCTACGTAATTTATGCTGTAAAAATATGAATAGAGCAGGATGTTATACATGATTTATAAAGATATAAATAGTAAACAGTGCTTGAAATGTATATATTTTTTATTGCTAGCTATTCTCTAACCCCATTGTGTAATGCTGAGAATTGAACTTGTTTCACAATTTTTAACTTTTTGTCTTCAGCAAATCAGTCACATTGGAGAAGGGCACACTGAACTGGCAGGCAACTGTGAGACCAGCTAGATTTCTGTAACCTAACAATCAGGATAAATTAAAGAGCCATGTAAATACAGCTTCAGACTATTAATAGGTGGCATTGATGTCATATTTTAAACCATAAAAATATGGAAAATGTGGGAACTTTTTGACAGGTGATATTTTGTCTGTGTTGAAGAACTCTCTGGCTGTACTTTCGAACAGTGTGAATTTCCTAAGTCTTGGGAGGAAATAGAAAAAGGTGTGCTTTCAGGGTAAGAGGCTGGGGGAAGAAAACTACCATAATTTTTAGGGGTGCAAAGCTTATGAAGGTCATCAGTGAGTTGTGAGTGTGGTTTTTTTTGGTTATTAATTGAGAATGTATTGTATTTATAATGCTATATTGGGTCTCTGTGACTGATATACAGCTACTGATACAGTATTGATCATGAAATCTTTTGTAGCAGGGGTATGTAGGCATGTCAGTAAGTAAAGTTCATTTGCTGTGGTTCCCATGTGAGTCTCATTACTGATTTCTACCCAACCCTTAAATGGCTTCGTTAGGCATTAAGAACAGATCTTGCCCTTAGACATAGGGTCATTTCATAAGCTTTACTTAGCCAGACTTTCCATGCTGCCCCCCAAGCCAGCCTAAATTATTATTATTTTACTATTATTATTATTGTTATTATTATTTTTGAGTAGGTTTCTTGAGCTAGGGTATCAAATGTTGTATATCTTGGGGAATATTTTAATATCACATTATTTCCATCTCTGGGTAATCATCTGTCACTTTAAATAGCAGTGTCAAGTAAAGACTCCAAGTCCCTGAGGCCAAAAAGCTCATACTTTTCTCCACTATAAATTAGGACTCACCTTTCTTACCGTTTGTATTTTATCTCATGCTTGGTGCTGATGACCACCTGAACAGAAGGTCTTCCTTGAGGGAGCTAATATTTAGTTATTGTCTAATTTCTGGAGGAGGAAAAGGAGACTTGGATGGTGCCATGGAATTTGGAAGAGGTATTAAGAAAGCCTCCTCTCTGCTGCTTCTAAAGGCTCAAACTGCTGCATTACTACATTATTGATTGCTTGTTCCTTTCTAAAGAGTCTCCTAATGCAGCTGGAATTGCCAGGTGTCAGGAGAGAGGTGATACTAGGGAATTGCTGACCTGAGTAGAGGACAGTTGCAGTATGAGGGGGATCCCACGGGTTCATTTTCCAGACATCTCTCTCATTTACATATTTTGTGTTGAAAAACCATGCAAGAGTTATTGTGAAGACAAGCTGGAGCTGTTACTGGATAATCAATGTTAGGGTTGATTGGATATTGCAGATTAGTGGAGGCACTAAAATGTTGTCAAGTGTGTAGGCAGTGAATCTTGTAAACTTGTTCAAAGCTGCTTTTAAAGGAGACATTTTTTTACCGCATAAGAACAAATCCATGTTGACAAAATTCAGATGAGCTGAAAACAAGAATTTACATGGCTGTGTAGAATCCTAGGATCATTAAGATTGGAAAACACCTCTAAGATTATCAACTCCAACCACCATCATCATCATGTTCACCACCAAACCATGTTCTCAGGTGCTATATCCACATGTATTCTGAACACACCCAGGGACTATGACTCCACCACTTCCCTCGGCAGCCTCTTTCAGTGATTGAAAAACACTTTCCATGAAGAAATATTTCCTAATATCCAATCTAAACCTCTCCTAGCACAACTGAAGCTATTTCCTCTTATCCTGTCACTCGTTACCTGTGAGAAGAGACTGACACCCACATGACTACACCCTCCTTTTAGGTAGTTGTAGAGAACAATAAGGTCTCCCCTGAGTCTCCTTTTCTCCAGGCTAAAGAACCCCAGATCCCACAGCTGCTCCTCATAAGACTATCCCTCCTTCAGAGGCAGACTCTCTGTGTTTCCTAACATAATGTCTCTCTCAGCTGCTAGGATGTCTGTCAGAGTTGACATGTTGCATAACTTGATTTTGGACTCTCCTGCAGGTACCATCAGAAGAGAGAAGTGGCAGCCTCCATGCCTAGAAAGACCCTTCATCTGACACCTCCAGTTTCTCTGCTTTTGTGGAAGGGACAGATAGTGCAGGTCATTGCACAAAGCAAATATAGGTCATCTTTTCTTTTTTTCCCATTAGTGCCAAGCCAAGTCTGGGGAGGAAAAGAGGATAATGGAAAACCCCTGAAAATGCAGGAGCAGTGAATATTTTGCTCAAAGAGGTGTGCAGAGCCATTAGGAACTCTGAAGGTTATATTAATTACAGATCTTTGATGTGTGGATGAAGAGCCAAGAAGCTTCATGCAGCTAGTAATTAGTTAATTAGTTCAGATTTGATAAGAAATTGTAAGTTCTATACAACATGTTAGTCAGCAGGAGCTTCTAAAGCAGGGGCCAGGTTTATCTTTGTATGTCAGTCAGAGTTGGCACAGTGAGTTGCACACACCTTACTTAATGGGAGGTCAGAAGGCTTGCCAAATGTGTAATAGAAATACAGTTTTTTCAGTGGTATTTTGGCATCAAGGCCATGATTTTTGTTTCTTTTTTTTTTGACTCACATAAGTGTTAAGACGGCTAAGAGCAGTTATCAAGAGAGAAATGTTAAGGCGTCAAAATTTAAGATGTCTCCTCAGGTCTCAAGAGGAGCTAAAGCAATACACTGTTTATGCAAAAGATATTCTTTAGTTAAACATCTCATTTTGTACAATAACAGACAAGAATGAAATTCAATTGGAAGGCCTGGAACATGAACTAAAACATCTGGTTGTTTTTTTCAGGTTTCCACCAGTTCAAGTGTAGTGTCGATTATGTTTTGTGCCAGGGTTCTTCCTTTTATGAATGTATATGGTGAGAGGTCTCCTTTGTTGCATTTTTCTAGTTGGATATTTAAAGTACTAACATTGGTTTTAGGCTTTGTGGCATACTTCTCTCCTGAAGCAAAATGAACTGCTCTAATAAATATGACTGAGAGCTTCACAGCAGACTGATTCAAAGAGCTGGTTATGAGGAATCATAAGAGCTGAATTCATCCCTGCTCACTTCCCTGCTTTGCTTTTTGGCTCTTCTAAAGAAAGAAGAATGCTGAGTCTGGAGTTCCTGAAATGCTGGCTGTGTATAAGCACAGGATGTGATGTAAAGATCAGCATTGTTGCAGTAAATTATTTATGCTATTATCCAAACTTATTTGTTGGTGTTTAAGAGAAATTTTACATCAGAGTATTGAGTGAATGCCACTTCTGCAGTGACTGAACACAGTGTACGTTATTTAACCCACCCTCCCACACAATTACACAGTAACATACCACATGTGCATGCAGGAGTTTGTTGTTGCATGAATATGCTAATATGTTTGTCTTGAAGTGCCACAATTTTCTCAGCATGGTGCTGAGTGTATGGCCCCTTTATTTCATACTGTCTATACTTGCTCTGTTACTTTTCCATGGAACTTCTCACAGGTCTATATCTCAGACATCTAGGGCTTTCAGTAATGCTGCCAGAAGACAAGTCAGGACAAATAGGGAGATCATGTACTTACATCACCTCCAGAGAATGTTAATATCCTATTTCTGGGGTCTGGAGAGATGTACTTTCAAAAGTATTGCTGGTGTCAAAGGCAAGTTGTCCAAGTGGCCATTTGTTAGCAGTTCTTCCTCTCATGTTTCCAACTAAGCCATTGGAAGGGATTGATAAAAATGTGTCTTTCAGATCAACCATGAATTTTTTTTCTGACTCCTCAAACCACTGAGGCACTGTTCAAATCTTAGAACCGCCATCTAAAAGTGTATTATCATGTCAGAGACATGTACTGGAGGCAGCACTGAAAGCACTGCAGCCATGATGAGGAGGTCCTGGGTCAGTATAGTTTTGATCCCATATAGACAAGTTGCTTTCTTCACTGATGGAGAATTTCTGGCTTGTATAGTAAGGAAGACAAAATTAGCAATTCCAGGTAAGCCGATAAGACTTTAATGCCTGGATCCAAATTTTTAGCTATCAGTAGACAGATTGGTACTGTGGTCCATGATTTACCTGAACAGCCCAGCTGGCCGAGGTGTAAACTTGCCTCCTGCTAGGCAAGTTGTGTCTGTAAAAGCAAGTTGAAATCTGTTGTGTTTACAACATGAGGACAGGAGGCACTATATGCACAAATGACACGGACCATACTTTTTTGGATTGCCTCTTGTAGGGCTTTTAATACAATCCACTAATACTATAATAAAAATCAACTTTGTCTTCTAGAACGAACATAAGTTTGGGAAACCATGAAGTGGTCAGCATTCAGTTTTTCTGTGACTGTCTGTAGCTAACTAGTGCAGTAGTGCTATGGAACTCCATTTTCCATCTATGTTTGGCCCACATTTTGGCCAATTATATGAACACCATACAAGTTAAAAAAATGTTTAGTGTAGATTATGCACAGAAGATTTTTTTGAGCACTTCTGGAGTTAATATTTAAATATATATTTAAATTGTTTCCCCCCCTAGATCTATGTGTGTTTTAGAGAGTTGGTTTTCTTTAGGAGATAATTATAAGTCAGTTTGAATTTTTCCCTTAGGGGTTTTAAAAATGTTAACACCTACAGAAACTGTATTAAGACCCATTGTCTTCATTGTCTGAATATTTTGTAATATGTCTGAGCCAATCTTCAATTTAAAGGTGGTTTATTTTTGTACATCGAACATCAAAAGAGGTTTCTTTGGTAATATTTAAAATATGCGCTTTGCTTTTTTGTCTCTTCTTTTTTTTTCTTTCCCACTGGCACAGTGTTTTGTATGCTAAAATTATTTCAAGGGAAGATCTTTGCTTTAGAAACTCACTCTTCATACATATGCCTGAAGTCAAGAAAAGCATACTACTGTTTATTCCATGAGATCACACAGCCAATTAATCAAGATTTGAATGAGTATCAAGATGTAGCCTTCATTCTGTCTGCTTATTAACTTTCATTATGTGTAAATCTAAGTTGTAATTGTTAACAGGATAGATTATGCTCTAAAGTTTTTTTCCTATAACAGCATTCCTTCACAGTTCCCCTTATTAAAGCGTACTCAGGGTGATATATTATGTTAAGAAGGTTTAAAACATAAGGTGACAATGACCTTCCCTTTAATTAACTATGATGGAAATAAAGGTGAGAACAATGATGATGAAGCTCTGCTGGAGACCATAAATCATGTGCTGTAGTGGTTAGACAGGACACAGCCACAAAATAACCTTGCAATTCACAGGTTAAATGGCTCTTCCATTGTGCTACATTCACTATTGTTTTTATTTAAATACATACAGATAACTTTCATTTTATGGCAGTGTAAAAATTGTCCTTTAGTAAAAAAATGAGTTCTGAATACGCTTGAAAATGTTTGAATATTTTTGGTTAAAATATTACTGAATATTCCAGCTTTTAAACAGCAAATTGGCTTATGCAGCAATGGAAAGTCAGGATACTTCTGTGTTTTCCTCCATAAACCCATGCTGTAAAGGACTGAAGATGGTCTAATGTTTTGTTGTAAAATAGTTCTTTGTTTGTCCTAAAGATTCTGGACTTTCACCAGGCGAGATGAGCTTGCCAATTGTATTCTTCAAGGTCTGAAAACATTTTCCAACTTCATTAAGTAGGTTTCAGAAGATATAACATGTTCTTAGCAATAAGACTGCTTCTTTTTCTAAATACATCCCTTTATCTGAATTATAGTCCACTACCATTTAGTATACAAACAGAGTTTGCAATATAATGGGAACAATTAAATTTGAATTGTAGTTCAACAAAAGTCATAAATACATTGACTAGGGTCAAATACTGCACAATAAATTAAGCACGACTTCTGTCACCTTGACTACCAACATTGCAGAAAAGATATTAAGGGCTTCCTGGTGAAATTCTGTTGGACAATGCTGTAAGATTAGAATATATTCAGAAGTCTTCATTTTAGATTAAAACAAACAAGCAAAAAAACCCTAATGAAAGTTCACAGATGATTTTGAGCTTCCTTTATGTTTTATATCTCTTGATTTCTCCAAGAAGAGAAATGTCTCTTCAGTCTTTGAGACTGGTAAATCTAAACGTGGAAAACAAAGTCTGGTGGAAAAAAAAATGATAAAAGAGTTCAAAGTGGATGTTAACAGCCATTAAGCAAGAATTTTGTGATATTTTGCAACTGATAAGAAGGAGGTAGGTCGTCTAGAACTGAAAATATCTGAAAGAAATTAGTATAACAACAGCAAGTCCAAAATTAGCTATCCATTCTTTTCTGTGTTGTAATGCCAGCAGTCATTGCTCGGGTAAGTTTTGGGTGGTAACTTTTTTTTTTTAATTTCAAGATAAGAATGTGGAGTTTTATCTTATGATAATTTCCAAGTGCTTCAATTTAGCATTTTAAGATAAATCATCAGAGAAGTTTTGGCTTTTTGAAGTGCAGAAACATAGATGAAGAGATCATGGGATCATGGATGGAGAGCTAGGTGTCTGGGAATTATTTTTGAGTAGACTGACTCCCTAGGGCAGTGAAATGTTTTATAGTTAAGTGACATTGTTTAGTTGATTGTCCCTTTATGTGGTTAAACAGAGTGTGTAAGAAGGGGAATAGTAAATCATATTGCTTCAGTATGTCTTATGCATAACACTTAAGAAGAACATTTTTTTTTAAAGTATGCAATCTGCATTAGTCCTTCCTCTATGTTGGCATGTGGGTGGCAATGTACACAGATTTTGAGACACAGAAATGTTACTGAGTTTGAACTAAGTTACTTTGTGTGCTGGGATATCTGCAAGTGATGCACTCAGAATTCTGTAATAATTTTTCCCTGGATGTCCAGTCCACAAGACAGTGGGAATATTACTAAAATATGTGTTTCTCTGGCACCTTCCTGCATATGTTGAGCAAGTACCACGAGTGACTGGGATATCATCAATTCCAAATGTATCAGCAATATTAGGGAACTGATGAGTCAAGATACCTCCAAATGCTCACAGTATTATTCTGTACTGCGTAGTCCTGTAAGTCAGATGATAATAGTGATAATTCCTTCTCTACAAACCCTTAATGGTGGTTGTGATGCTTGCTATTGATCAAGAAATGTTACACCGATGTAGGCAATGATGCTCAGCATTCACCACAGCTCATACTTTTTCACACTTCTGTTTACCCTGACTTGAGCAGTAGATGGTGCCTGATGCTTCTAACCTGTCCTGACCTCTACACAGACAGTGAAGGGGGAGAAAAGTCCCTTCCAGCTCTACAGGTAATTGACCCTGGAAAAGAATTCATGCTCTAGTGTAGCACAGAACAACAAATGTTCAAAGCATCTTCTGGACAGGGAAATAATACAAGAGTATTTATTTAGGTTAGGCAGAAAGGTCAAAATATTGCCCAGTCCCTAAAAGACTAACCTCATTCCAACATTTTTACACTTAATGCATCCCAACCATTTTGGTTGCTATTGATCTCCTTGAAACGCTGAATTATTTCTTTCAACAAGCTACTTCAGTGTTTCTGTAAGAACTTCTATCTCAATCTGCTTTTCATTCTTTGAAGCTTATTTTCTCCCTTAAGAAATGTTTCCAATGGAGAATATTTTTGCTATACCAAGATATACACCAAGATTTGTAAAGGATAATATTCTGGTGCTGGTGCAACACACTCACATATTTTACTAAAAGGACAAATTTTGAGTCATTGGAGGAAAATGCTAATGTCAGAGTGTTGGAGACTTGGTGATGGGGTAAAATGCTGTAAAAGTATAGCAGAGGTGTCAAGCATTGAAGGCAGAGGTGGTGATAGCCAGGGACAGATCATAGCTTGGCTTCTTCCTGCAAGAATGGCAACAAATTTCACAGTTTCAGGCCAGAATGAGATATTAATTTTCTTAGTTTGATTTTCTGTGAAGTAGCTGGTCAATATTCAATCTTTCACAAACAATAATAAGAGGAAGTCTTTGAAGGAAAATGAGAAATTACTTTGCTGCTGCTCTCACTTTGCTGCTTCCCTCAGTCTGCAAAGTTTTCGGCTGTTGTAATCCAATCTTTTTAGGAAAGAAAGAATTTTTTACCACTGGTATTAGTTAATATGATTACTTAGATGGGATTCCCTCCTACTAATTTTTTGCCTTTTTGGTTGACCTTTCTATTAGAAGAGATAACTTTCTACAAGATACTTTAATTACCTGTTTTTCATAATCTTGCATTCATGCCCTGACCTAATTAAGTGGTGAAATTCCGTAACATTTACTTGGTATTTCATAGGCCTCCCACAATTCCTTACTAATTTTTCTTGTCTGTACATTGCCTTCACCTGGCCCCCAAGTTTTTCTCTGTATTTCATTTTCTCTTTCTTATTAGAATAAGAAGTGCTTATTATTAGAATAAGAAGTACTTCAAGACTCATACCCACATTGGAGCCGAAAGTCATTTGTGGTTAATGTGCTGAAGCTGAAAAGTGGGTTTTTTTCTCAGCACTTCTTCTGACTTCCATATTTTTAGTACAAAGGCAGAAGTTGTTAACTTCTGTACTGGAAGGCTGGAAGAAAAATTGATAGTACTGAATATATTATAAATAAGGTAAAGAAGAGACATAAACAAGGGACAAAGATCAGAAATTATGCTACTTGTAAAAGTATCAGATCAGCTTATTGATGACAAGGAAAGGGTAAGGAAAGAGAGAAGGAAGTTGCTGCAGGTTTACTTGTCTAATGACTGTCAGACACTTAGGAAAAGTGCCTATGAAAATGCATAGGTATAGATTTAAGAAATGTGGTTGGACTTGCTAAATTGAAAATAAACATTGACTATTTATTCTCTGTCAAGAGAAAAATGTTCCTTTTTGATGACTGGGGTTTTGTTTATTTGGCTTCTGATTTTTTTTTTTTTTAGTGCAGTTGAATGAAATTCTCTTGTCTTAAACTGGAGTCCCAACTTATTTTAGTTTTGGGCAGCCAAAGTGAATATTTACGAGCACATTTAATGTCCAGAAATTTTTTAGGGAAAAAAAACTTGGCTGAGAATCTGACTTGTATCATGCCATAATTTCTTCCCTTGGAAACTGTGAAGGAACGTGAGCTGCATATGCAGTTCAGTGGCAGGAGTCTGTTTTTGTAGTAGTTTTAATGAAAACAGTAACATCTTGTGCATTTTTAGAAGGGTGTAGAAGTAGAAAACAAACTTTTCGGTGCTAATTATTGGGCAGGCACAAAATGTAATTCAGCAAATCTCAATTTGTTGAGATCCCTCAATAAAGGGGCTGCCAGCCAGTTGCATGCATTATGTGCTTGGTCTGCATGTCTGCAGGGGACTGTGCATTGCACACCAATTGAGAGTAGATTCTTGGTGCATGACATGCATATGCTGTATCTGCATCCTCCTGATTAATTAAGATGAATTAGATACAACCACTGTTTTAATATTGGACTAGGTTCAAGCACATTATTTCAGGTAGAATGTCACTGTCTCAGAAATGGCATTCACCTTACTGAATTCTGTAATGTAGGCATATATTTAGGGTTCACAATAAAATGAAAAGTTTTTTTTAATATTGTGGAGGAAGGGAGATAACTATGAAGGTTTGATGCTGGGTTTTTTTGGCTTCTGTTGAGTCCTATTTAGGACAGAGGGCAAGAGAAGTTGATTTCACAGTTTAAAGTCTAGATATCACGGTAAGAAATTTTATGAGCAAAGGGTGATGTTTTAACACTTTATTTTTTTTAAGATTGCACTTAATAATAAAAAAGTTGAGGGTTAGTATGTGAATCAACAGGTATGTCTTATCCCCATGAGCTTTCTAAAATATGATTGAGTTTGATTGTAACTTTTTCTTTGATTCCATACTAGGATGAGAAGAAAGATTTATGGATTGTTAATAAAGGGGAAGATTATTGAAATCAATGCCTTTTGATTAATTTCAGATTTCAAAATCAGGAATTTTTGGGGCATTGTTAACAAAACTTCTTTAGTTAAGGAAGCAGGGAAATGGGAAAGCCCCACTGACTGTTATAATTGAGGAAAAGGTTGTCTTTATAGGAGCTCTAGTGTCAAAGTTTCATATGGTTTCCTGACTTTGGCATGAAATATGTTGTTCTAGACTCTCTTGGAGAGATTGCAAGAGCCTTGGAGTTTTTCTAGGAAATTCTGAGATTTGTGCAAAATGTGGTTAGCATCCCTAGTTGTCACTTAGGATAATTGCTGAAAATTTTGGTTTATATTGTCTTTCTTTTTTCAGTTGAGGGCTGGTAAGAGAACCAGTCAAGTGGCTTAGAATGAGAAATAACAGTGTGCTTAGAAAGTCCAGTAAATCAAAACCTCCTACCGAAATACTCAGTAAAATTAGCTGCAATATAGTATTAATATCTGTCATGGTACCAGTGGGTTGATAGGAAATTGTATTCTGAGTCACTAATTACAAAAAGCCCACGAAAGAAAACAAAGCTCTGTGCAACTAGAATTTGTATTTGAACAAGTGAAAGTCAAATAAATTTGACTGGATCTTTTAAAAACCAGATTTTACTTGGTTTGTTACGATTTTAATTTTTCCCCGTACTTGGTGCTAATCAGGCATGACAAATAGGCTCACCTTTGAACACACTTTGCACTAATAATGTCATAAAGTAACTCCCTTTAATTGGTACCTCAGGCTACTCTCATCAAACAAGCTCATAAAAAGAAACTAGTGACAGCTTTCACTTCTGCTAGATTTATGAAATACTTCTCATCTATGCCCAGATTGTGTGTGTTTGCATTGCTACTCTAGGTCTGACCTTTGATCAAAGAAGCAATATATTTTTTTTGTTCCACAACAAACTTGCACCATCACTTCCATTCAGACATTTATTCTTGCTGTGCATGGCTATTGTGAAAACTTTGCACTTAAAAATACAAAGGGCAGTCCCTTTACAGTCAGAGTTACAGTTCACTATAATGTAGCAAATATGTTTTGAAGACAGAGATATAATTTAAATTTTATAATTTATTCCAAATTTTTTTTTTTCTTCACAGATTGTATAAGCAAAGACTCTCATATGTGCTCGTTATTCAAAACTATTCACCCGATAACTTCTGTGGTTAATTCTTGGTCTTGGTCTGTAGCTCATTCTCAAGGATCTCATTGTGAATATCTGATCATCGAAATTCCAGCTCAGTGACTCATCACCTAAATCATATGGTATGGTTCTGCCAGGATGGAGGAACACAGCCCTTAATTTTCTACTTAATGATTCAGAAAGTGGCAAGCACTTGTCCTCTGAAAGTCAAGGTCCTTTATCAAATACCAAAACTTGAGGTCTTATCTTAGTCATTGGTTTTAGCAGATGTTGGAGGCAATAGTCGGTAAATGCAGATTCAAAATTCTTTTTTTTAAGGCATTGAATTTTAAATTAGATACTTTGATGGATGCGCCTATTTTATGTTCTTCTTTTCTGGCAAGTATTCAAGGCAACTAACAGATAAGAGTAAAGTCATTAAAAGTGTGTTTCTGCAAAACATAGGATTTACAGTAGCAGAAATTCCTGCTAATGTCCAGTAATACATGCTCAGGAATTGAATTATGCAAATAAAAGTTTATTTTCAGCTTTACACCATGTAACTGTACAGTGTAACTACATAACTATACTGTAACTGTTGCCGTGTTGTCTATAACTGGAATGGTTCACAGTGGAATTTCTGACCTTGATTCATATCACATTTTAGAGAATATCTAGATTTTACTTTCTGGATTTTGTATATACACTCTTGGCATCATTAAAGAACACTAATTCTTCCAATGATAATTTGTTTTATGATGTATATTTTGTCTGAACTGCCTTTTGCCTGCACAAGTAGTTTCTCTTACTAATGAATATTGTTAAGCTAAACATAGATTTATTAGTTTGAAATGAAGATGTTTTATTTGATCTGTCCATAATGCCTTGATAATAGATTAATTTGCCCTTTTCCAAGCCAATTTATGTCAGAAGATTTTCATTACAGCATAGAATTTAAAATGAATGAATTTGGCAATCAGTGATATTTACAGTTCATAGAAATGTGCATCAAGAGTGTGTTTGGAGTATAACTGTGCATCCATTTATAATTTGCTTGGGTCTTTTTAGGTGACTTTCCTGTATGTCAGGCTCTCTGGATTGATAGGGACCTAAGTTAGTACACAATGAACGATATCAGAAGGGAGTTAATGATTCTCAGAGTCCTAGTTCTTCCTCTTTTCCCTCATTATTATAGCAGTGAGAAAGTTATTTTAGTATTTTCTAATTTACCTATCCATCTGCCCTTCTCCTGACAGTCTGTATAGATCAGTTCAACTTCGGTGATACATAAGTGTGACTCTATTAACCTCTTTAGGAAAAGACAGTCCCTGTCAAATGCATAAACGTACTATCAAAATGACAGGTCAGATACTGTTCTGAATGTTGTTTATAGCATTTTATTTACCACTGGTGACTTCTGTTTTATAAACTACCTGGTGCTGCTGTACTCTTATTTACTATGTGGATAAACTGTATATCCATCAAATTTAGACCTAGTTTTAAGCAGAACACATGTCTATCATTAAATTATGCTAATGAACTGAGGAATTTTAGACAGTTTCCTATCATGTAAGAAGCATTTATTAACTCTTTGTGAGGAATGTGTATCTTTGAATAGATATTTTTGGAACATTCTAAAGCCACAGTGTTCAGAAAGAGCAAGATTAAAAGATTTTGCTTTAATTTGAAAATTTCTAGTTGGATTTTAATAATGTTTAGAGAAAAGGTGACATAGTGACTTTAAAATAATGTAAAAATATCTTGTAAGCTACTGGATATTCAGCATTAATATAGGTTTTATTATTCTTTCATTCCCTGTGGGTGAAAGATCCATGTAAAATGCTCTCACTTTCCTGGTTTATACCTGATAAAAGTTTCAAGCAATACTTATCCATTTCTGGGCTATGTGCAAAAATTTTCAAACTAGTCAGGTACTGATACCAGATATGGCAGTAGACACATTTGGGAAAAACCCCTCTCAATAATGCCACAAAAAATTATTTCCTAATGTGCTCTGAGGTTTCAAAATTCAGCCATCCAAATATGTGAAAACTCAGTGTGGAATAGAAATATCTAGTTTTTCATACTGAAAAATTCAAAATATGCAGTTAAATAACAGTTGCCTTTAGCTAGATGAATTCATTTGAATAAGTTCTTTCTCAGATCCAGTAATTCCCAAGCAGGGTTTTTGGTCTATTTGATTTATGAAAGATTTAGTGAAAAGACTGGAATAACTTAAGAAATTATGTCTTCCTTTTTCTAATAATTTCCTTGTTCAGTGTTAGATGACATCGACTATTCTCCATTGATCAGCACTGTTTTCACACATGGGGCCTGTCCTCAACTTCTAGTGAATAGATGAGAGCCACTGAGGGGAGGATGGTGCAGAGCTTCTGCTTTGGATCAGGAGAAAGGAAGATTAGAATGAGCAAATTTCAGGTTTAAATTCTTGTCACAGGAAGTAGTACCTGTACCTATCAGTAGAGAAGGTGTATGGCAAGCCGCTTGAAAGTGACTGAAATGGTTACTGCTATTTACAGTCATTTGCCTACCAGAACTGCTTTCTAAAGAAAGAGAGGATGGGAAGGGACTGCTAAACATGAAGAAAACTTCCTGCAAAGCCACCAGACTGGAAAAGAGGTAATTTTGCCTGAATCTATCCTGCTTCACTAAGCCAAATGGCTTTAAAAGGTACATTGTACTCTGACATTTTCCTGTTCTAATTTATTCAGTTGACATTGGAAATGTGATAAAGAAACCAGTCAAGGATGCTTTGCTTTGTAAACAATGCAATACCCAAGTGCCATTAAGGATTTAGAATTAGAAGGTAGTGCAGCAATTTCTTGTCTCAATTAACAGGCACAATTCCTACAGTGAAATCTCAGTCTTTATTAGATATATGAAGAAGTAAATTTGTGCTAATTTACAGAATTTCTCTAAATTGCTCCAGGTGAAAAGGGATGTTCTAAAGTTAATATATTAAAAACCTGTTTTTCAGATATGATTCAGAAGAGATTTATTATGAAAGTAGGGTATTTGGAATGTGAAGTTAACTCAAGGTAAAATTTTCCTGTTTCCTCCTCTTACTGAATCTTTCCAGAATCAGTTTTTCTGCTGGGGCAGATGGCTCCTTAACTGCAGGGCTGACGCTGCTTCAGGTCACAGGGGAAAAGTATTTTGGAGTAAAAAACCACCAAACAGATGGTGACCATTAAAAAAAGAGATGTTTTCAAACATCCTGATGTGTTGCAGGACAGTGACAGAGGAAGAGGTCAGTATGGTCGGGGCTGACCTTATTCCTCTGACTGGGGAGGACGGATTTGATAGAATGGTCCACAGATTTCCATGTTTCCCTCTTTTATGGCAGTGTGCAACTACAGGTGTGACTTCTGCACCTTAGTAGCTGCAAAAACTACCTGAAGGAGAAATTCCTTTCTTCCAAAGCTAATGCGATCTAGTTTTCAGGTGGTGTCCAGAAACAGAATATTTGCTCTTTGATGTTTAATTACATGTACTTTAAGCAATGCTTTCCAACTCCTTAGTTGTAAGAATTCTTGCCTTAAGTATATAAAAATTATTTGCCTGTGATGAATGCAAATATGATAAAACCTTAAAAGTACGTTAGCATTCAGAACTGCCATAACCTTGCTTAAACACTCTTTGCAGTGAATATGAATGATTTTAATATATCTAAAAGTACAGTGTGCTGTTTAAAAAGGAGGTCTTCATATGGTTTCACATAATAATTTCAGCCCATTCTGCATCCCCACACTTGTTCATACGAGTGACAGAATCTACACAATTAAATCCATTTATTCCAGTGCAGTACTGTGAGAGTTCAGTATCAAAACTACTCCTTCATATCCATTATTTATAACTACTTTTTGTCTTTTCTGTATTTGTGCTGTGTCATAAAGAAACTCAAAATACAGCTCTGAGTGCACCTAATTAAACAGGGAAACAAAATGTCATTGTTAAAAATGTTTTGTTTTTCTTTTTTTGTTCCTCCTGCTAATGACAGATACTTTGAATTGTTTTTCTTGTTTTCCATCTCTGGTTGCCTACCAATATTGAGGGAAGTGCCTTTGCCCAAAATTTAACTCTTTTACTGAATATGTTTCTAGGTTTATGAAAAATACATATTTAAAAAAACTGAAACACACAAAACTTCTCAGAATAAGCAAAATAATTGCTGATAACTTGTCAGAATCTTTTTGTTTTTTTTTTTAAACCTGCAACCCCAATAATAGTATGAAGGAACAGGTTTTAGTGGGTTTAGTATTTTTTACTCAAAGCTTGTAAAAATTAATACCTTTGTCTCTGCAAGTGTCAAAACATTAATTTGTGTCAAGAACATATGCTTTCAGTACTTAAAACAAGCTCGTTTTTGTGCTGTTGCTTTGCCTTGTTAGCTCTTACATTTCGATTGTCTGGAAAGGTTGCCCCTCTCTACTCTACAGAAAAAGGGCCAGGCATAATTTTGCCACGGATTGAATGTGTGTAGCGAACAGTCATTCCTGGCGGAGAAAGGCTGAGCCTCCTGCCATTGTTCTCTTGACAAATAGTGAGTGTCCTCCCTTTCCACTGTCTGACCTTGACTAATTGTGGAGAATTGGTGCAGCTGTCCCTGGCTTATTCTGCGCTGCAACACAAGGGCATGTAAGAAACTTTAAGCTGCCATCATAAAACTCCAGTTTGAGGACTTCATCACAATGCATGGTGCTCACTTGTTTTGTTGTGTGCTGTTTAGTTTGTTGCTGTTTTCTTCCTCTGATAGCATGTTTTAGAGTCATGCTGTGTTTTCTTCTAACTTCCCCTTGTATGTATTTCAGAAATCTGTAGTAAGAGATTAGGGTAAGAGGGTATTTCTAAAATAGCTGGATAAAGTCACATGGAAAAGTACTTATAAAACCATCAATTAAAAAATTATATGGAAAATGAAGCTTATCTTGAAAGTGGGTGGAAAGGCATGTTTGTACTTTTTTTTTTCCTTGTTACCATCACAATCTATTGTTGCAAATCCTTTTGGTAGAAAACTTCGGTATATTAACTTGGAAAATGAAAAATATAATCAGAAAAAGAAGTACCATGTGCATAGTAATACAAGGATAAAATTTTATTTGTGCTGCTTTTAAATATTAAGCCTAACTGAATATTTTAATTATTGTGTGTACCAAAGCATGCAAAATGTTTTTCCTGTACAACTAATTTTCCATAATACAGAAAATGATTAAACATATATTAATTACAATATAATATGCAGTTAATGTAACTTGAAAATTTTACTAGAAATCTTTTGAGAATTTTTATTGTTTTATTTTATTAATTAGGGTAAAAAATTTCCTGGTGAAGAGGGAAAATTCAGTGTACCTACACCATTTTAAAGTCACACTTAGCTTTTAGCGTTGGGGTAAATGGACTTGTGTTTGCATGGTAAATGGCTCTTGCATTTGGGCAAATTTAATTCATATAGAAAGAACTATAGGCTTGATTTATTTAAAGCTGAACCTAGTTCAATAAAGTTTAGTTTGTCAGCTACTGTGCCTTTTCAGTCACACTGCTTCTCAGTGACAGATTCTTTTTATAGAATAAGCAGATTCTATTAAAAAATCAAACAGAAGTGAGGGGCGTTATGTGTCTGCCCAACGAATAAATCTCTCCAGAATAAAGAGAACTTCTGGGTCCTTGGATTGTGTTGCTGCCAACAGGTTTACTGTTTGAGGTAGGCACATGAAAAAGATTAGGAAAAACAAATAAAACCTCCACTAGAAGATCTGTGGAAACACAAATTTTAGATTAGGTGGCAAAATACTTATTGAAGGAATGCAAGTAGTAGATGAATTTTCAGAAGTGATGAGTATTTGGTGGCTTGCATCACCCTGGGCATGTCTAAGTCAAAAAAAGCCTGGAAGTGTAACACCTTACCCCATGGACTGTTTTCCCGGATCTACTCCAAAGACTGTGATTTGCCACAGAGAATGGGAACACTGAAAAAATTTTGGTCATGAGATCTTTCTTCCACGAATATTCTGCCACTGTTACCTGTGCTGACAGGCAAATCAAGTGTTCTGCTTCGTATGTTGCTTACTGCAAGGAAAGAG